>NW_028136368.1:600000-1041624 GCF_964662115.1 Mustela nivalis
CCATGCTGGACAAGAACTCTAGCCTGAGGCACGTCTCATAGTTGACATGACCTCAGTGCAGGAGATCCCGATTCAGCCTCTGCAGAGTGGGCATGCCGTGACCTCGGTCCCAAACCACACGCTAGCTTGTGTTTTCAGACTTCCTTCCTCACACTCCTGGCAAACAAGCCCTCCGGACTAGGAACTCCGGAACCAAAACCCAGCCCAGTGTCTGCCCAACGGAAGAAAAACGTTTCCCTGTGGGGCTCTCCAGAAAACCCAGATGAGGATCAACCTGCTCGGGCCTCGACGGTACCCGAACTGGATAGGCTGCTCTGGGCACTCATGCTCTGCCTGACACAGCCTGAAGCCAGACGTCCAGACAGACAAGGAGACAGCTGGCCGCACACCCAGCACTTCGGACACGCCATGGTCTTATGCCGTCACCTCATCCTAACCTTGGTTTTCAGATATCTGAACCTAGACATTATATCAATTCTCCACACAGCTGGGTATAGCAAGCACAAAACAGAACTCCACCTTCCCCATGGCTGTCAAGCTTGCTCTTGGCATGGAGTCACACCTTCAGGGTGGGAGAAACCTTCATGGCCCCTGATGCCACGCCCAAACTTGAGTGCTGCTTGGGCACAAATTCACACTGTGATCCTCAGCATGAGCCCCATGTCAAAGAAAGGCCTGTCAGGGCCTGGACCAAGAGCCCACATATGGGGCTTGCCAAGCCACTATGCACCCAATCCTCACCACGGTTTGAATTTTCCTGTCGCCCCGCCCGTACCTGGAGCTCTGCTCTGGAATCCCTTTCTTGGAGAGACCCATGAGCCAGACAACACGACTCCACCCTTCCCACAAAATGACCCCAACCTCTTGGGAGCTGGGACAAATCCCCAGAGAGGGATACTCGTCCACAGAACCTGAGGCCACCGCTCCAATCCACGGCTATCCTGGACACAACATCCAGAGACAAAAGCCTGAAGGAACGCCTCCCACTCGCCCTTGTTTCAGAGGCCCAGGAGCTCCCTCTCGGGCTGTACATCCGGCCTGCCATACCCTAGGCGCCACTCATAAGCTGAGTTTGTGTATTCAGACTTCTGTGCCCACAGCCTGGACCCACACACCTCCAGGCTAGGGCCTCTAGGGCCACAGCGAAAGATTGTGCCTGCCTTCTCCAAGGAAAGTGTGCCCAGTCCATTGACCACAACACTACAGGTTAGGGAAAAGCTCCAAGGCCTCTGAGGCCATCAATAGTGTAGGCCCCCCTGGACTAAGAGGGGCTCTCTGACACCAGCGGAGCAACTATCTCCACTTAGACTCAGACAGTGTCCCCAGAGACAGAAGGTTGAAATGGACAGGCCCCCAGGCCCTAATCTGAACCTTAGCTTTGGTTTCCATGTTTCCGTTCTCAGAGGACTGTTTTCGTAGACCAGCACATGGGGCTTTTCTGAGGCACCAAACCAAACATCTCTCATCTCCACATGGGCAGCTTTCTTACTGGGATGTATCAAACACTTCAGGTAGGAGAGTTCCGCAGGGCCACTGAACAACCAGCACATTCCAAGGTCTCCATGGACCCAAACGCACATTATGACGCATCCTCAGGAGAGGCCATTTCAACTCAGCCCCCTGGGTCGCGTGTTCCAGAGGCAGCAGATCAAACATATCTTGTCGCTAATAGCCAATGGGAATGCGAGGCATGCTGTACAGGGATCCATCCTTCGAACCCTGCTCTCCAGTCCTTCCGTATGGTATGTTCTGGAGCCATGCAACAGGACTCGAATGTCCCGCAGAAGGAAACCTTGTGGTTTGGGGCAACCTCCAAACTCAGCGTGGGAAAACTTCCTTGGCCTCATGAGGCCCCCACTTCATGAAGGTGCCATCATGGACACATACTCCAGCCTCAGCCAACGTCTGATCCTCTGCCTGACTTCAGATGCAGGAGATTTTGATTCAGCCTCTGCAGAGTGGGCCTGCTCTGCCCTTGGTTCCAATCCTCACACTAGCTTGTGTTTTCAGACTTCCGTCCTCACACTCCTGGCCCACAAACCCTCCCTACTGGGAATTCTGGGGCCACAATGAAGCACTGTGCCTGCCTCCCAAGAGAAAAACATTGTCTATGGCGCTGCCCAGAAACCCCAAATGAGGATCAAACTGCTTGGCCCTCGGCAACACCCCAATTGCATAGGCTACCTTAAACAGTGATGCTCTGTCGCAAATAGCCTGAGCCCAGACCTTCCAACAGACACCGACGCAGCTGGCTGCACACCCAGCACATTGGACCCGCCACTGCCTTAGGCCACCATCCATTCCCAACCTGGGATTTCAGTCATCGGAACCTAGACCTTATCTCCAATCCCTGCACAGGGGGGAACCTGATGCACAAGTCAGAACCCCTCCTTCCCCCTGGCAAGAAACCTTGCTGCTGGCAGTGAGTCAAACCTTCAGTGTAGGAGAAAACGGCATGGCCCATGAGGCCACGCCCAAGCGTGAGGGCCGCCTTGGGCACAAACACACATTGTGACCCTCAGCGTGAGTACCTTATTCAAGTAACGCCTCTCAGTGACTGGACCAAGAGCCCGCATATGTGGCTTGCCATGCCCATAGGCACCCAGGACTAACTAGATGGTGTGTATTCCAGTTGAGGGAACCCACTGCTGTGCTCTAGAGTCCCTCTCCTGGGGGGTCCCCTGTGGCAGAAAACAGTACTCTTCATTCCCACAGAATGAACACAAACACTTGGGAGCTTGGACAATCCCCTAAGAGGAAGGCTCTTCCTCGGCCTCTGAGACAACCCCTACCCTGACCGGACACTGTAAACGCAACACCCAGAGACAAAATCCTGAGTGACTGCCTCCCACTTGCCCTACTTTGATTTCCAGAGGATCTCCCCTCACGGACTAGAGATCAGGCCTGCCATTACATTGGCCCCTAGCTGAGCCAAGTTTGCTTTTTCAGACATCTGTCCCCACAGCCCTGGCAAACAGAGCTTCTAGGCTGGGTCCTCTGGAGCCATACCACAGGACCGTGCCTGCTCTCTCCTGGGAAACTGTGTCCATTCCTTTGGCCACACACCTCCAGAATATGAGAAACCTCAAGGCCTCCGAGGACATCCCACTACTGGGAGCCTCACTGGACTCACAGGGGCATTCGGACACAAGCTGAGCAGCTACATCCATGAATGAATGCACACAGATGACAACAGAGATAGAAGGTTGAGCCGGACAGGCCTTTAGGCCGTAGTCTCAACTCTTACTTTGGTTTCCAGGTGTCACTCCTCAGAGGCTTTGGTTCGAAGAACAGGGTATGGGGCTTTCCTGAGGCACGGAACAGAACTCCTCTCGTCTCCACATGGGAAGTTTCCTTGTTGGAGCCGTGTCAAACACCTCATGTTGGAGAATCCTGCAGAGTCCCTGAGCCACCTCCACATTCCAAGGTCTCCCAGGCCACCAAGCCACAGTAGGACTCATCTTCAGGAGAGTCCATTTCAACTCTCCCCTCTGGGTACCTCACCCAGGAGCCCGCAGATTGAGCCTGCCTTGTCCTGACTAAAGAGTGGGAATATGAGGTGGCGTTCCCAGGCATCCATGCTTAGACACCTGCTCTAAGGTTCCATATGGGGCCTCTTGGAACCATCCAATAGGACTCGACTGTCGTGCAGAAGGTAACCTTCAGTTTTGGAGCAGTTCACAAATCCCATCGTAGGCAAAACTTTCTGGCCTCATGAAGCCCCCACACCCTTCAGGAAGAGGCCATGCTGGACAAGAACTCTAGCCTGAGGCACGTCTCATAGTTGACATGACCTCAGTGCAGGAGATCCCGATTCAGCCTCTGCAGAGTGGGCATGCCGTGACCTCGGTCCCAAACCTCACGCTAGCTTGTGTTTTCAGACTTCCTTCCTCACACTCCTGGCAAACAAGCCCTCCGGACTAGGAACTCCAGAACCAAAACCCAGCCCAGTGTCTGCCCAACGGAAGAAAAACGTTTCCCTGTGGGGCTCTCCAGAAAACCCAGATGAGGATCAACCTGCTCGGGCCTCGACGGTACCCGAACTGGATAGGCTGCTCTGGGCACTCATGCTCTGCCTGACACAGCCTGAAGCCAGACGTCCAGACAGACAAGGAGACAGCTGGCCGCACACCCAGCACTTCGGACACGCCATGGTCTTATGCCGTCACCTCATCCTAACCTTGGTTTTCAGATATCTGAACCTAGACATTATATCAATTCTCCACACAGCTGGGTATAGCAAGCAAAAAACAGAACTCCTCCTTCCCCATGGCTGTCAAGCTTGCTCTTGGCATGGAGTCACACCTTCAGGGTGGGAGAAACCTTCATGGCCCCTGATGCCACGCCCAAACTTGAGTGCTGCTTGGGCACAAATTCACACTGTGATCCTCAGCATGAGCCCCATGTCAAAGAAAGGCCTGTCAGGGCCTGGACCAAGAGCCCACATATGGGGCTTGCCAAGCCCCTATGCACCCAATCCTCACCACGGTTTGAATTTTCCAGTCGCCCCGCCCGTACCTGGAGCTCTGCTCTGGAATCCCTTTCTTGGAGAGACCCATGAGCCAGACAACACGACTCCACCCTTCCCACAAAATGACCCCAAACTCTTGGGAGCTGGGACAAATCCCCAGAGAGGGATACTCGTCCACAGTACCTGAGGCCACCGCTCCAATCCACGGCTATCCCGGACACAACATCCAGAGACAAAAGCCTGAAGGAACGCCTCCCACTCGCCCTTGTTTCAGAGGCCCAGGAGCTCCCTCTCGGGCTGTACATCCGGCCTGCCATACCCTAGGCGCCACTCATAAGCTGAGTTTGTGTATTCAGACTTCTGTGCCCACAGCCTGGACCCACACACCTCCAGGCTAGGGCCTCTAGGGCCACAGCGAAAGATTGTGCCTGCCCTCTCCAAGGAAAGTGTGCCCAGTCCATTGACCACAACACTACAGGTTAGGGAAAAGCTCCAAGGCCCCTGAGGCCATCAATAGTGTAGGCCCCCCTGGACTAAGAGGGGCTCTCTGACACCAGCGGAGCAACTATCTCCACTTAGACTCTCAGACAGTGTCCCCAGAGACAGAAGGTTGAAATGGACAGTCCCCCAGGCCCTAATCTGAACCTTAGCTTTGGTTTCCATGTTTCCGTTCTCAGAGGACTGTTTTCGTAGACCAGCACATGGGGCTTTTCTTAGGCACCAAACCAAACAGCTCTCATCTCCACATGGGCAGCTTTCTTACTGGGATGTATCAAACACTTCAGGTAGGAGAGTTCCGCAGGGCCACTGAACAACCAGCACATTCCAAGGTCTCCATGGACCCAAACGCACATTATGACGCATCCTCAGGAGAGGCCATTTCAACTCAGCCCCCTGGGTCGCGTGTTCCAGAGGCAGCAGATCAAACATATCTTGTCGCTTATAGCCAATGGGAATGCGAGGCATGCTGTACAGGGATCCATCCTTCGAACCCTGCTCTCCAGTCCTTCCGTATGGTATGTCCTGGAGCCATGCAACAGGACTCGAATGTCCCGCAGAAGGAAACCTTGTGGTTTGGGGCAACCTCCAAACTCAGCGTGGGAAAACTTCCTTGGCCTCATGAGGCCCCCACTTCATGAAGGTGCCATCATGGACACATACTCCAGCCTCAGCCAACGTCTGATCCTCAGCCTGACTTCAGATGCAGGAGATTTTGATTCAGCCTCTGCAGAGTGGGCCTGCTCTGCCCTTGGTTCCAATCCTCACACTAGCTTGTGTTTTCAGACTTCCGTCCTCACACTCCTGGCCCACAAACCCTCCCTACTGGGAATTCTGGGGCCACAATGAAGCACTGTGCCTGCCTCCCAAGAGAAAAACATTGTCTATGGCGCTGCCCAGAAACCCCAAATGAGGATCAAACTGCTTGGCCCTCGGCAACACCCCAATTGCATAGGCTACCTTAAACAGTGATGCTCTGTCGCAAATAGCCTGAGCCCAGACCTTCCAACAGACACCGACACAGCTGGCTGCACACCCAGCACATTGGACCCGCCACTGCCTTAGGCCACCATCCATTCCCAACCTGGGTTTTCAGTCATCGGAACCTAGACCTTATCTCCAATCCCTGCACAGGGGGGAACCTGATGCACAAGTCAGAACCCCTCCTTCCCCCTGGCAAGAAACCTTGCTGCTGGCAGTGAGTCAAACCTTCAGTGTAGGAGAAAACGGCATGGCCCATGAGGCCACGCCCAAGCGTGAGGGCCGCCTTGGGCACAAACACACATTGTGACCCTCAGCGTGAGTACCTTATTCAAGTAACGCCTCTCAGTGACTGGACCAAGAGCCCGCATATGTGGCTTGCCATGCCCATAGGCACCCAGGACTAACTAGGTGGTGTGTATTCCAGTTGAGGGAACCCACTGCTGTGCTCTAGAGTCCCTCTCCTGGGGCGTCCCTGTGGCAGAAATCAGTAATCTTCATTCCCACAGAATGAACACAAACACTTGGGAGCTTGGACAATCCCCTGAGAGGAAGGCTCTTCCTCGGCCTGTGAGACAACCCCTACCCTGACCGGACACTGTAAACGCAACACCCAGAGACAAAATCCTGAGTGAATGCCTCCCACTTGCCCTACTTTGATTTCCAGAGGATCTCCCCTCACGGACTGAGATCAGGCCTGCCATTACATTGGCCCCTAGCTGAGCCAAGTTTGCTTTTTCAGACATCTGTCCCCACAGCCCTGGCAAACAGAGCCTCTAGGCTGGGTCCTCTGGAGCCATACCACAGGACCGTGCCTGCTCTCTCCTGGGAAACTGTGTCCATTCCTTTGGCCACACACCTCCAGAATATGAGAAACCTCAAGGCCTCCGAGGACATCCCACTACTGGGAGCCTCACTGGACCCACAGGGGCATTCGGACACAAGCTGAGCAGCTACATCCATGAATGCATACACACAGATGACAACAGAGATAGAAGGTTGAGCCGGACAGGCCTTTAGGCCGTAGTCTCAACTCTTGCTTTGGTTTCCAGGTGTCACTCCTCAGAGGCTTTGGTTCGAAGAACAGGGTATGGGGCTTTCCTGAGGCACGGAACAGAACTCCTCTCGTCTCCACATGGGAAGTTTCCTTGTGGAGCCGTGTCAAACACCTCATGTTGGAGAATCCTGCAGAGTCCCTGAGCCACCTCCACATTCCAAGGTCTCCCAGGCCACCAAGCCACAGTAGGACTCATCTTCAGGAGAGTCCATTTCAACTCTCCCCTCTGGGTAGCTCACCCAGGAGCCCGCAGATTGAGCCTGCCTTGTCCTGACTAAAGAGTGGGAATAGGAGGTGGCGTTCCCAGGCATCCATGCTTAGACACCTGCTCTCGAGTCTTTCCATATGGGGCCTCTTGGAACCATCCAATAGGACTCGACTGTCGTGCAGCAGGTAACCTTCAGTTTTGGAGCAGTTCACAAATCCCATCGTAGGCAAAACTTTCTGGCCTCATGAAGCCCCCACACCCTTCAGGAAGAGGCCATGCTGGACAAGAACTCTAGCCTGAGGCACGTCTCATAGTTGACATGACCTCAGTGCAGGAGATCCCGATTCAGCCTCTGCAGAGTGGGCATGCCGTGACCTCGGTCCCAAACCTCACGCTAGCTTGTGTTTTCAGACTTCCTTCCTCACACTCCTGGCAAACAAGCCCTCCGGACTAGGAACTCCAGAACCAAAACCCAGCCCAGTGTCTGCCCAACGGAAGAAAAACGTTTCCCTGTGGGGCTCTCCAGAAAACCCAGATGAGGATCAACCTGCTCGGGCCTCGACGGTACCCGAACTGGATAGGCTGCTCTGGGCACTCATGCTCTGCCTGACACAGCCTGAAGCCAGACGTCCAGACAGACAAGGAGACAGCTGGCCGCACACCCAGCACTTCGGACACGCCATGGTCTTATGCCGTCACCTCATCCTAACCTTGGTTTTCAGATATCTGAACCTAGACATTATATCAATTCTCCACACAGCTGGGTATAGCAAGCACAAAACAGAACTCCCCCTTCCCCATGGCTGTCAAGCTTGCTCTTGGCATGGAGTCACACCTTCAGGGTGGGAGAAACCTTCATGGCCCCTGATGCCACGCCCAAACTTGAGTGCTGCTTGGGCACAAATTCACACTGTGATCCTCAGCATGAGCCCCATGTCAAAGAAAGGCCTGTCAGGGCCTGGACCAAGAGCCCACATATGGGGCTTGCCAAGCCCCTATGCACCCAATCCTCACCACGGTTTGAATTTTCCAGTCGCCCCGCCCGTACCTGGAGCTCTGCTCTGGAATCCCTTTCTTGGAGAGACCCATGAGCCAGACAACACGACTCCACCCTTCCCACAAAATGACCCCAAACTCTTGGGAGCTGGGACAAATCCCCAGAGAGGGATACTCGTCCACAGTACCTGAGGCCACCGCTCCAATCCACGGCTATCCCGGACACAACATCCAGAGACAAAAGCCTGAAGGAACGCCTCCCACTCGCCCTTGTTTCAGAGGCCCAGGAGCTCCCTCTCGGGCTGTACATCCGGCCTGCCATACCCTAGGCGCCACTCATAAGCTGAGTTTGTGTATTCAGACTTCTGTGCCCACAGCCTGGACCCACACACCTCCAGGCTAGGGCCTCTAGGGCCACAGCGAAAGATTGTGCCTGCCCTCTCCAAGGAAAGTGTGCCCAGTCCATTGACCACATCACTACAGGTTAGGGAAAAGCTCCAAGGCCCCTGAGGCCATCAATAGTGTAGGCCCCCCTGGACTAAGAGGGGCTCTCTGACACCAGCGGAGCAACTATCTCCACTTAGACTCTCAGACAGTGTCCCCAGAGACAGAAGGTTGAAATGGACAGGCCCCCAGGCCCTAATCTGAACCTTAGCTTTGGTTTCCATGTTTCCGTTCTCAGAGGACTGTTTTCGTAGACCAGCACATGGGGCTTTTCTGAGGCACCAAACCAAACATCTCTCATCTCCACATGGGCAGCTTTCTTACTGGGATGTATCAAACACTTCAGGTAGGAGAGTTCCGCAGGGCCACTGAACAACCAGCACATTCCAAGGTCTCCATGGACCCAAACGCACATTATGACGCATCCTCAGGAGAGGCCATTTCAACTCAGCCCCCTGGGTCGCGTGTTCCAGAGGCAGCAGATCAAACATATCTTGTCGCTAATAGCCAATGGGAATGCGAGGCATGCTGTACAGGGATCCATCCTTCGAACCCTGCTCTCCAGTCCTTCCGTATGGTATGTCCTGGAGCCATGCAACAGGACTCGAATGTCCTGCAGAAGGAAACCTTGTGGTTTGGGGCAACCTCCAAACTCAGCGTGGGAAAACTTCCTTGGCCTCATGAGGCCCCCACTTCGTGAAGGTGCCATCATGGACACATACTCCAGCCTCAGCCAACGTCTGATCCTCAGCCTGACTTCAGATGCAGGAGATTTTGATTCAGCCTCTGCAGAGTGGGCCTGCTCTGCCCTTGGTTCCAATCCTCACACGAGCTTGTGTTTTCAGACTTCCGTCCTCACACTCCTGGCCCACAAACCCTCCCTACTGGGAATTCTGGGGCCACAATGAAGCACTGTGCCTGCCTCCCAAGAGAAAAACATTGTCTATGGCGCTGCCCAGAAACCCCAAATGAGGATCAAACTGCTTGGCCCTCGGCAACACCCCAATTGCATAGGCTACCTTAAACAGTGATGCTCTGTCGCAAATAGCCTGAGCCCAGACCTTCCAACAGACACCGACACAGCTGGCTGCACACCCAGCACATTGGACCCGCCACTGCCTTAGGCCACCATCCATTCCCAACCTGGGTTTTCAGTCATCGGAACCTAGACCTTATCTCCAATCCCTGCACAGGGGGGAACCTGATGCACAAGTCAGAACCCCTCCTTCCCCCTGGCAAGAAACCTTGCTGCTGGCAGTGAGTCAAACCTTCAGTGTAGGAGAAAACGGCATGGCCCATGAGGCCACGCCCAAGCGTGAGGGCCGCCTTGGGCACAAACACACATTGTGACCCTCAGCGTGAGTACCTTATTCAAGTAACGCCTCTCAGTGACTGGACCAAGAGCCCGCATATGTGGCTTGCCATGCCCATAGGCACCCAGGACTAACTAGGTGGTGTGTATTCCAGTTGAGGGAACCCACTGCTGTGCTCTAGAGTCCCTCTCCTGGGGGGTCCCTGTGGCAGAAATCAGTACTCTTCATTCCCACAGAATGAACACAAACACTTGGGAGCTTGGACAATCCCCTGAGAGGAAGGCTCTTCCTCGGCCTCTGAGACAACCCCTACCCTGACCGGACACTGTAAACGCAACACCCAGAGACAAAATCCTGAGTGAATGCCTCCCACTTGCCCTACTTTGATTTCCAGAGGATCTCCCCTCACGGACTAGAGATCAGGCCTGCCATTACATTGGCCCCTAGCTGAGCCAAGTTTGCTTTTTCAGACATCTGTCCCCACAGCCCTGGCAAACACAGCCTCTAGGCTGGGTCCTCTGGGGCCATACCACAGGACCGTGCCTGCTCTCTCCTGGGAAACTGTGTCCATTCCTTTGGCCACACACCTCCAGAATATGAGAAACCTCAAGGCCTCCGAGGACATCCCACTACTGGGAGCCTCACTGGACTCACAGGGGCATTCGGACACAAGCTGAGCAGCTACATCCATGAATGCATGCACACAGATGACAACAGAGATAGAAGGTTGAGCCGGACAGGCCTTTAGGCCGTAGTCTCAACTCTTACTTTGGTTTCCAGGTGTCACTCATCAGAGGCTTTGGTTCGAAGAACAGGGTATGGGGCTTTCCTGAGGCACGGTACAGAACTCCTCTCGTCTCCACATGGGAAGTTTCCTTGTTGGAGCCGTGTCAAACACCTCATGTTGGAGAATCCTGCAGAGTCCCTGAGCCACCTCCACATTCCAAGGTCTCCCAGGCCACCAAGCCACAGTAGGACTCATCTTCAGGAGAGTCCATTTCAACTCTCCCCTCTGGGTAGCTCACCCAGGAGCCCGCAGATTGAGCCTGCCTTGTCCTGACTAAAGAGTGGGAATATGAGGTGGCGTTCCCAGGCATCCATGCTTAGACACCTGCTCTCGAGTCTTTCCATATGGGGCCTCTTGGAACCATCCAATAGGACTCGACTGTCGTGCAGAAGGTAAACTTCAGTTTTGGAGCAGTTCACAAATCCCATCGTAGGCAAAACTTTCTGGCCTCATGAAGCCCCCACACCCTTCAGGAAGAGGCCATGCTGGACAAGAACTCTAGCCTGAGGCACGTCTCATAGTTGACATGACCTCAGTGCAGGAGATCCCGATTCAGCCTCTGCAGAGTGGGCATGCCGTGACCTCGGTCCCAAACCTCACGCTAGCTTGTGTTTTCAGACTTCCTTCCTCACACTCCTGGCAAACAAGCCCTCCGGACTAGGGACTCCGGAACCAAAACCCAGCCCAGTGTCTGCCCAACGGAAGAAAAACGTTTCCCTGTGGGGCTCTCCAGAAAACCCAGATGAGGATCAACCTGCTTGGGCCTCGACGGTACCCGAACTGGATAGGCTGCTCTGGGCACTCATGCTCTGCCTGACACAGCCTGAAGCCAGACGTCCAGACAGACAAGGAGACAGCTGGCCGCACACCCAGCAGTTCGGACACGCCATGGTCTTATGACGTCACCTCATCCTAACCTTGGTTTTCAGATATCTAAACCTGGACATTATATCAATTCTCCACACAGCTGGGTATAGCAAGCACAAAACAGAACTCCCCCTTCCCCATGGCTGTCAAGCTTGCTCTTGGCATGGAGTCACACCTTCAGGGTGGGAGAAACCTTCATGGCCCCTGATGCCACGCCCAAACTTGAGTGCTGCTTGGGCACAAATTCACACTGTGATCCTCAGCATGAGCCCCATGTCAAAGAAAGGCCTGTCAGGGCCTGGACCAAGAGCCCACATATGGGGCTTGCCAAGCCCCTATGCACCCAATCCTCACCACGGTTTGAATTTTCCAGTCGCCCCGCCCGTACCTGGAGCTCTGCTCTGGAATCCCTTTCTTGGAGAGACCCATGAGCCAGACAACACGACTCCACCCTTCCCACAAAATGACCCCAAACTCTTGGGAGCTGGGACAAATCCCCAGAGAGGGATACTCGTCCACAGTACCTGAGGCCACCGCTCCAATCCACGGCTATCCCGGACACAACATCCAGAGACAAAAGCCTGAAGGAACGCCTCCCACTCGCCCTTGTTTCAGAGGCCCAGGAGCTCCCTCTCGGGCTGTACATCCGGCCTGCCATACCCTAGGCGCCACTCATAAGCTGAGTTTGTGTATTCAGACTTCTGTGCCCACAGCCTGGACCCACACACCTCCAGGCTAGGGCCTCTAGGGCCACAGCGAAAGATTGTGCCTGCCCTCTCCAAGGAAAGTGTGCCCAGTCCATTGACCACAACACTACAGGTTAGGGAAAAGCTCCAAGGCCCCTGAGGCCATCAATAGTGTAGGCCCCCCTGGACTAAGAGGGGCTCTCTGACACCAGCGGAGCAACTATCTCCACTTAGACTCTCAGACAGTGTCCCCAGAGACAGAAGGTTGAAATGGACAGGCCCCCAGGCCCTAATCTGAACCTTAGCTTTGGTTTCCACTTTTCCGTTCTCAGAGGACTGTTTTCGTAGACCAGCACATGGGGCTTTTCTGAGGCACCAAACCAAACATCTCTCATCTCCACATGGGCAGCTTTCTTACTGGGATGTATCAAACACTTCAGGTAGGAGAGTTCCGCAGGGCCACTGAACAACCAGCACATTCCAAGGTCTCCATGGACCCAAACGCACATTATGACGCATCCTCAGGAGAGGCCATTTCAACTCAGCCCCCTGGGTCGCGTGTTCCAGAGGCAGCAGATCAAACATATCTTGTCGCTAATAGCCAATGGGAATGCGAGGCATGCTGTACAGGGATCCATCCTTCGAACCCTGCTCTCCAGTCCTTCCATATGGTATGTCCTGGAGCCATGCAACAGGACTCGAATGTCCCGCAGAAGGAAACCTTGTGGTTTGGGGCAACCTCCAAACTCAGCGTGGGAAAACTTCCTTGGCCTCATGAGGCCCCCACTTCATGAAGGTGCCATCATGGACACATACTCCAGCCTCAGCCAACGTCTGATCCTCAGCCTGACTTCAGATGAGGAGATTTTGATTCAGCCTCTGCAGAGTGGGCCTGCTCTGCCCTTGGTTCCAATCCTCACACTAGCTTGTGTTTTCAGACTTCCGTCCTCACACTCCTGGCCCACAAACCCTCCCTACTGGGAATTCTGGGGCCACAATGAAGCACTGTGCCTGCCTCCCAAGAGAAAAACATTGTCTATGGCGCTGCCCAGAAACCCCAAATGAGGATCAAACTGCTTGGCCCTCGGCAACACCCCAATTGCATAGGCTACCTTAAACAGTGATGCTCTGTCGCAAATAGCCTGAGCCCAGACCTTCCAACAGACACCGACACAGCTGGCTGCACACCCAGCACATTGGACCCGCCACTGCCTTAGGCCACCATCCATTCCCAACCTGGGTTTTCAGTCATCGGAACCTAGACCTTATCTCCAATCCCTGCACAGGGGGGGACCTGATGCACAAGTCAGAACCCCTCCTTCCCCCTGGCAAGAAACCTTGCTGCTGGCAGTGAGTCAAACCTTCAGTGTAGGAGAAAACGGCATGGCCCATGAGGCCACGCCCAAGCGTGAGGGCCGCCTTGGGCACAAACACACATTGTGACCCTCAGCGTGAGTACCTTATTCAAGTAACGCCTCTCAGTGACTGGACCAAGAGCCCGCATATGTGGCTTGCCATGCCCATAGGCACCCAGGACTAACTAGGTGGTGTGTATTCCAGTTGAGGGAACCCACTGCTGTGCTCTAGAGTCCCTCTCTTGGGGCGTCCCTGTGGCAGAAATCAGTAATCTTCATTCCCACAGAATGAACACAAACACTTGGGAGCTTGGACAATCCCCTGAGAGGAAGGCTCTTCCTCGGCCTCTGAGACAACCCCTACCCTGACCGGACACTGTAAACGCAACACCCAGAGACAAAATCCTGAGTGAATGCCTCCCACTTGCCCTACTTTGCTTTCCAGAGGATCTCCCCTCACGGACTAGAGATCAGGCCTGCCATTACATTGGCCCCTAGCTGAGCCAAGTTTGCTTTTTCAGACATCTGTCCCCACAGCCCTGGCAAACACAGCCTCTAGGCTGGGTCCTCTGGAGCCATACCACAGGACCGTGCCTGCTCTCTCCTGGGAAACTGTGTCCATTCCTTTGGCCACACACCTCCAGAATATGAGAAACCTCAAGGCCTCCGAGGACATCCCACTACTGGGAGCCTCACTGGACTCACAGGGGCATTCGGACACAAGCTGAGCAGCTACATCCATGAATGCATGCACACAGATGACAACAGAGATAGAAGGTTGAGCCGGACAGGCCTTTAGGCCGTAGTCTCAACTCTTACTTTGGTTTCCAGGTGTCACTCCTCAGAGGCTTTGGTTCAAAGAACAGGGTATGGGGCTTTCCTGAGGCACGGAACAGAACTCCTCTCGTCTCCACATGGGAAGTTTCCTTGTTGGAGCCGTGTCAAACACCTCATGTTGGAGAATCCTGCAGAGTCCCTGAGCCACCTCCACATTCCAAGGTCTCCCAGGCCACCAAGCCACAGTAGGACTCATCTTCAGGAGAGTCCATTTCAACTCTCCCCTCTGGGTAGCTCACCCAGGAGCCCGCAGATTGAGCCTGCCTTGTCCTGACTAAAGAGTGGGAATATGAGGTGGCGTTCCCAGGCATCCATGCTTAGACACCTGCTCTCGAGTCTTTCCATATGGGGCCTCTTGGAACCATCCAATAGGACTCGACTGTCGTGCAGAAGGTAACCTTCAGTTTTGGAGCAGTTCACAAATCCCATCGTAGGCAAAATTTCTGGCCTCATGAAGCCCCCACACCCTTCAGGAAGAGGCCATGCTGGACAAGAACTCTAGCCTGAGGCACGTCTCATAGTTGACATGACCTCAGTGCAGGAGATCCCGATTCAGCCTCTGCAGAGTGGGCATGCCGTGACCTCGGTCCCAAACCTCACGCTAGCTTGTGTTTTCAGACTTCCTTCCTCACACTCCTGGCAAACAAGCCCTCCGGACTAGGAACTCCGGAACCAAAACCCAGCCCAGTGTCTGCGCAACGGAAGAAAAACGTTTCCCTGTGGGGCTCTCCAGAAAACCCAGATGAGGATCAACCTGCTCGGGCCTCGACGGTACCTGAACTGGATAGGCTGCTCTGGGCACTCATGCTCTGCCTGACACAGCCTGAAGCCAGACGTCCAGACAGACAAGGAGACAGCTGGCCGCACACCCAGCACTTCGGACACGCCATGGTCTTATGCCGTCCCCTCATCCTAACCTTGGTTTTCAGATATCTGAACCTGGACATTATATCAATTCTCCACACAGCTGGGTATAGCAAGCACAAAACAGAACTCCCCCTTCCCCATGGCTGTCAAGCTTGCTCTTGGCATGGAGTCACACCTTCAGGGTGGGAGAAACCTTCATGGCCCCTGATGCCACGCCCAAACTTGAGTGCTGCTTGGGCACAAATTCACACTGTGATCCTCAGCATGAGCCCCATGTCAAAGAAAGGCCTGTCAGGGCCTGGACCAAGAGCCCACATATGGGGCTTGCCAAGCCCCTATGCACCCAATCCTCACCACGGTTTGAATTTTCCAGTCGCCCCGCCCGTACCTGGAGCTCTGCTCTGGAATCCCTTTCTTGGAGAGACCCATGAGCCAGACAACACGACTCCACCCTTCCCACAAAATGACCCCAAACTCTTGGGAGCTGGGACAAATCCCCAGAGAGGGATACTCGTCCACAGTACCTGAGGCCACCGCTCCAATCCACGGCTATCCCGGACACAACATCCAGAGACAAAAGCCTGAAGGAACGCCTCCCACTCGCCCTTGTTTCAGAGGCCCAGGAGCTCCCTCTCGGGCTGTACATCCGGCCTGCCATACCCTAGGCGCCACTCATCAGCTGAGTTTGTGTATTCAGACTTCTGTGCCCACAGCCTGGACCCACACACCTCCAGGCTAGGGCCTCTAGGGCCACAGCGAAAGATTGTGCCTGCCCTCTCCAAGGAAAGTGTGCCCAGTCCATTGACCACAACACTACAGGTTAGGGAAAAGCTCCAAGGCCCCTGAGGCCATCAATAGTGTAGGCCCCCCTGGACTAAGAGGGGCTCTCTGACACCAGCGGAGCAACTATCTCCACTTAGACTCTCAGACAGTGTCCCCAGAGACAGAAGGTTGAAATGGACAGGCCCCCAGGCCCTAATCTGAACCTTAGCTTTGGTTTCCCCTTTTCCGTTCTCAGAGGACTGTTTTCGTAGACCAGCACATGGGGCTTTTCTGAGGCACCAAACCAAACATCTCTCATCTCCACATGGGCAGCTTTCTTACTGGGATGTATCAAACACTTCAGGTAGGAGAGTTCCGCAGGGCCACTGAACAACCAGCACATTCCAAGGTCTCCATGGACCCAAACGCACATTATGACGCATCCTCAGGAGAGGCCATTTCAACTCAGCCCCCTGGGTCGCGTGTTCCAGAGGCAGCAGATCAAACATATCTTGTCGCTAATAGCCAATGGGAATGCGAGGCATGCTGTACAGGGATCCATCCTTCGAACCCTGCTCTCCAGTCCTTCCATATGGTATGTCCTGGAGCCATGCAACAGGACTCGAATGTCCCGCAGAAGGAAACCTTGTGGTTTGGGGCAACCTCCAAACTCAGCGTGGGAAAACTTCCTTGGCCTCATGAGGCCCCCACTTCATGAAGGTGCCATCATGGACACATACTCCAGCCTCAGCCAACGTCTGATCCTCAGCCTGACTTCAGATGAGGAGATTTTGATTCAGCCTCTGCAGAGTGGGCCTGCTCTGCCCTTGGTTCCAATCCTCACAGTAGCTTGTGTTTTCAGACTTCCGTCCTCACACTCCTGGCCCACAAACCCTCCCTACTGGGAATTCTGGGGCCACAATGAAGCACTGTGCCTGCCTCCCAAGAGAAAAACATTGTCTATGGCGCTGCCCAGAAACCCCAAATGAGGATCAAACTGCTTGGCCCTCGGCAACACCCCAATTGCATAGGCTACCTTAAACAGTGATGCTCTGTCGCAAATAGCCTGAGCCCAGACCTTCCAACAGACACCGACACAGCTGGCTGCACACCCAGCACATTGGACCCGCCACTGCCTTAGGCCACCATCCATTCCCAACCTGGGTTTTCAGTCATCGGAACCTAGACTTTATCTCCAATCCCTGCACAGGGGGGGACCTGATGCACAAGTCAGAACCCCTCCTTCCCCCTGGCAAGAAACCTTGCTGCTGGCAGTGAGTCAAACCTTCAGTGTAGGAGAAAACGGCATGGCCCATGAGGCCACGCCCAAGCGTGAGGGCCGCCTTGGGCACAAACACACATTGTGACCCTCAGCGTGAGTACCTTATTCAAGTAACGCCTCTCAGTGACTGGACCAAGAGCCCGCATATGTGGCTTGCCATGCCCATAGGCACCCAGGACTAACTAGGTGGTGTGTATTCCAGTTGACGGAACCCACTGCTGTGCTCTAGAGTCCCTCTCCTGGGGCGTCCCTGTGGCAGAAATCAGTAATCTTCATTCCCACAGAATGAACACAAACACTTGGGAGATTGGACAATCCCCTGAGAGGAAGGCTCTTCCTCGGCCTGTGAGACAACCCCTACCCTGACCGGACACTGTAAACGCAACACCCAGAGACAAAATCCTGAGTGAATGCCTCCCACTTGCCCTACTTTGATTTCCAGAGGATCTCCCCTCACGGACTAGAGATCAGGCCTGCCATTACATTGGCCCCTAGCTGAGCCAAGTTTGCTTTTTCAGACATCTGTCCCCACAGCCCTGGCAAACACAGCCTCTAGGCTGGGTCCTCTGGAGCCATACCACAGGACCGTGCCTGCTCTCTCCTGGGAAACTGTGTCCATTCCTTTGGCCACACACCTCCAGAATATGAGAAACCTCAAGGCCTCCGAGGACATCCCACTACTGGGAGCCTCACTGGACTCACAGGGGCATTCGGACACAAGCTGAGCAGCTACATCCATGAATGCATGCACACAGATGACAACAGAGATAGAAGGTTGAGCCGGACAGGCCTTTAGGCCGTAGTCTCAACTCTTACTTTGGTTTCCAGGTGTCACTCCTCAGAGGCTTTGGTTCGAAGAACAGGGTATGGGGCTTTCCTGAGGCACGGAACAGAACTCCTCTCGTCTCCACATGGGAAGTTTCCTTGTTGGAGCCGTGTCAAACACCTCATGTTGGAGAATCCTGCAGAGTCCCTGAGCCACCTCCACATTCCAAGGTCTCCCAGGCCACCAAGCCACAGTAGGACTCATCTTCAGGAGAGTCCATTTCAACTCTCCCCTCTGGGTAGCTCACCCAGGAGCCCGCAGATTGAGCCTGCCTTGTCCTGACTAAAGAGTGGGAATATGAGGTGGCGTTCCCAGGCATCCATGCTTAGACACCTGCTCTCGAGTCTTTCCATATGGGGCCTCTTGGAACCATCCAATAGGACTCGACTGTCGTGCAGAAGGTAACCTTCAGTTTTGGAGCAGTTCACAAATCCCATCGTAGGCAAAACTTTCTGGCCTCATGAAGCCCCCACACCCTTCAGGAAGAGGCCATGCTGGACAAGAACTCTAGCCTGAGGCACGTCTCATAGTTGACATGACCTCAGTGCAGGAGATCCCGATTCAGCCTCTGCAGAGTGGGCATGCCGTGACCTCGGTCCCAAACCTCACGCTAGCTTGTGTTTTCAGACTTCCTTCCTCACACTCCTGGCAAACAAGCCCTCCGGACTAGGAACTCCGGAACCAAAACCCAGCCCAGTGTCTGCCCAACGGAAGAAAAACGTTTCCCTGTGGGGCTCTCCAGAAAACCCAGATGAGGATCAACCTGCTCGGGCCTCGACGGTACCCGAACTGGATAGGCTGCTCTGGGCACTCATGCTCTGCCTGACACAGCCTGAAGCCAGACGTCCAGACAGACAAGGAGACAGCTGGCCGCACACCCAGCACTTCGGACACGCCATGGTCTTATGCCGTCCCCTCATCCTAACCTTGGTTTTCAGATATCTGAACCTGGACATTATATCAATTCTCCACACAGCTGGGTATAGCAAGCACAAAACAGAACTCCCCCTTCCCCATGGCTGTCAAGCTTGCTCTTGGCATGGAGTCACACCTTCAGGGTGGGAGAAACCTTCATGGCCCCTGATGCCACGCCCAAACTTGAGTGCTGCTTGGGCACAAATTCACACTGTGATCCTCAGCATGAGCCCCATGTCAAAGAAAGGCCTGTCAGGGCCTGGACCAAGAGCCCACATATGGGGCTTGCCAAGCCCCTATGCACCCAATCCTCACCACGGTTTGAATTTTCCAGTCGCCCCGCCCGTACCTGGAGCTCTGCTCTGGAATCCCTTTCTTGGAGAGACCCATGAGCCAGACAACACGACTCCACCCTTCCCACAAAATGACCCCAAACTCTTGGGAGCTGGGACAAATCCCCAGGGAGGGATACTCGTCCACAGTACCTGAGGCCACCGCTCCAATCCACGGCTATCCCTGACACAACATCCAGAGACAAAAGCCTGAAGGAACGCCTCCCACTCGCCCTTGTTTCAGAGGCCCAGGAGCTCCCTCTCGGGCTGTACATCCGGCCTGCCATACCCTAGGCGCCACTCATCAGCTGAGTTTGTGTATTCAGACTTCTGTGCCCACAGCCTGGACCCACACACCTCCAGGCTAGGGCCTCTAGGGCCACAGCGAAAGATTGTGCCTGCCCTCTCCAAGGAAAGTGTGCCCAGTCCATTGACCACAACACTACAGGTTAGGGAAAAGCTCCAAGGCCCCTGAGGCCATCAATAGTGTAGGCCCCCCTGGACTAAGAGGGGCTCTCTGACACCAGCGGAGCAACTATCTCCACTTAGACTCTCAGACAGTGTCCCCAGAGACAGAAGGTTGAAATGGACAGGCCCCCAGGCCCTAATCTGAACCTTAGCTTTGGTTTCCCCTTTTCCGTTCTCAGAGGACTGTTTTCGTAGACCAGCACATGGGGCTTTTCTGAGGCACCAAACCAAACATCTCTCATCTCCACATGGGCAGCTTTCTTACTGGGATGTATCAAACACTTCAGGTAGGAGAGTTCCGCAGGGCCACTGAACAACCAGCACATTCCAAGGTCTCCATGGACCCAAACGCACATTATGACGCATCCTCAGGAGAGGCCATTTCAACTCAGCCCCCTGGGTCGCGTGTTCCAGAGGCAGCAGATCAAACATATCTTGTCGCTAATAGCCAATGGGAATGCGAGGCATGCTGTACAGGGATCCATCCTTCGAACCCTGCTCTCCAGTCCTTCCATATGGTATGTCCTGGAGCCATGCAACAGGACTCGAATGTCCCGCAGAAGGAAACCTTGTGGTTTGGGGCAACCTCCAAACTCAGCGTGGGAAAACTTCCTTGGCCTCATGAGGCCCCCACTTCATGAAGGTGCCATCATGGACACATACTCCAGCCTCAGCCAACGTCTGATCCTCAGCCTGACTTCAGATGCAGGAGATTTTGATTCAGCCTCTGCAGAGTGGGCCTGCTCTGCCCTTGGTTCCAATCCTCACACTAGCTTGTGTTTTCAGACTTCCGTCCTCACACTCCTGGCCCACAAACCCTCCCTACTGGGAATTCTGGGGCCACAATGAAGCACTGTGCCTGCCTCCCAAGAGAAAAACATTGTCTATGGCGCTGCCCAGAAACCCCAAATGAGGATCAAACTGCTTGGCCCTCGGCAACACCCCAATTGCATAGGCTACCTTAAACAGTGATGCTCTGTCGCAAATAGCCTGAGCCCAGACCTTCCAACAGACACCGACACAGCTGGCTGCACACCCAGCACATTGGACCCGCCACTGCCTTAGGCCACCATCCATTCCCAACCTGGGTTTTCAGTCATCGGAACCTAGACCTTATCTCCAATCCCTGCACAGGGGGGAACCTGATGCACAAGTCAGAACCCCTCCTTCCCCCTGGCAAGAAACCTTGCTGCTGGCAGTGAGTCAAACCTTCAGTGTAGGAGAAAACGGCATGGCCCATGAGGCCACGCCCAAGCGTGAGGGCCGCCTTGGGCACAAACACACATTGTGACCCTCAGCGTGAGTACCTTATTCAAGTAACGCCTCTCAGTGACTGGACCAAGAGCCCGCATATGTGGCTTGCCATGCCCATAGGCACCCAGGACTAACTAGGTGGTGTGTATTCCAGTTGAGGGAACCCACTGCTGTGCTCTAGAGTCCCTCTCCTGGGGCGTCCCTGTGGCAGAAATCAGTAATCTTCATTCCCACAGAATGAACACAAACACTTGGGAGCTTGGACAATCCCCTGAGAGGAAGGCTCTTCCTCGGCCTGTGAGACAACCCCTACCCTGACCGGACACTGTAAACGCAACACCCAGAGACAAAATCCTGAGTGAATGCCTCCCACTTGCCCTACTTTGATTTCCAGAGGATCTCCCCTCACGGACTGAGATCAGGCCTGCCATTACATTGGCCCCTAGCTGAGCCAAGTTTGCTTTTTCAGACATCTGTCCCCACAGCCCTGGCAAACAGAGCCTCTAGGCTGGGTCCTCTGGAGCCATACCACAGGACCGTGCCTGCTCTCTCCTGGGAAACTGTGTCCATTCCTTTGGCCACACACCTCCAGAATATGAGAAACCTCAAGGCCTCCGAGGACATCCCACTACTGGGAGCCTCACTGGACCCACAGGGGCATTCGGACACAAGCTGAGCAGCTACATCCATGAATGCATACACACAGATGACAACAGAGATAGAAGGTTGAGCCGGACAGGCCTTTAGGCCGTAGTCTCAACTCTTGCTTTGGTTTCCAGGTGTCACTCCTCAGAGGCTTTGGTTCGAAGAACAGGGTATGGGGCTTTCCTGAGGCACGGAACAGAACTCCTCTCGTCTCCACATGGGAAGTTTCCTTGTGGAGCCGTGTCAAACACCTCATGTTGGAGAATCCTGCAGAGTCCCTGAGCCACCTCCACATTCCAAGGTCTCCCAGGCCACCAAGCCACAGTAGGACTCATCTTCAGGAGAGTCCATTTCAACTCTCCCCTCTGGGTAGCTCACCCAGGAGCCCGCAGATTGAGCCTGCCTTGTCCTGACTAAAGAGTGGGAATAGGAGGTGGCGTTCCCAGGCATCCATGCTTAGACACCTGCTCTCGAGTCTTTCCATATGGGGCCTCTTGGAACCATCCAATAGGACTCGACTGTCGTGCAGCAGGTAACCTTCAGTTTTGGAGCAGTTCACAAATCCCATCGTAGGCAAAACTTTCTGGCCTCATGAAGCCCCCACACCCTTCAGGAAGAGGCCATGCTGGACAAGAACTCTAGCCTGAGGCACGTCTCATAGTTGACATGACCTCAGTGCAGGAGATCCCGATTCAGCCTCTGCAGAGTGGGCATGCCGTGACCTCGGTCCCAAACCTCACGCTAGCTTGTGTTTTCAGACTTCCTTCCTCACACTCCTGGCAAACAAGCCCTCCGGACTAGGAACTCCAGAACCAAAACCCAGCCCAGTGTCTGCCCAACGGAAGAAAAACGTTTCCCTGTGGGGCTCTCCAGAAAACCCAGATGAGGATCAACCTGCTCGGGCCTCGACGGTACCCGAACTGGATAGGCTGCTCTGGGCACTCATGCTCTGCCTGACACAGCCTGAAGCCAGACGTCCAGACAGACAAGGAGACAGCTGGCCGCACACCCAGCACTTCGGACACGCCATGGTCTTATGCCGTCACCTCATCCTAACCTTGGTTTTCAGATATCTGAACCTAGACATTATATCAATTCTCCACACAGCTGGGTATAGCAAGCACAAAACAGAACTCCCCCTTCCCCATGGCTGTCAAGCTTGCTCTTGGCATGGAGTCACACCTTCAGGGTGGGAGAAACCTTCATGGCCCCTGATGCCACGCCCAAACTTGAGTGCTGCTTGGGCACAAATTCACACTGTGATCCTCAGCATGAGCCCCATGTCAAAGAAAGGCCTGTCAGGGCCTGGACCAAGAGCCCACATATGGGGCTTGCCAAGCCCCTATGCACCCAATCCTCACCACGGTTTGAATTTTCCAGTCGCCCCGCCCGTACCTGGAGCTCTGCTCTGGAATCCCTTTCTTGGAGAGACCCATGAGCCAGACAACACGACTCCACCCTTCCCACAAAATGACCCCAAACTCTTGGGAGCTGGGACAAATCCCCAGAGAGGGATACTCGTCCACAGTACCTGAGGCCACCGCTCCAATCCACGGCTATCCCGGACACAACATCCAGAGACAAAAGCCTGAAGGAACGCCTCCCACTCGCCCTTGTTTCAGAGGCCCAGGAGCTCCCTCTCGGGCTGTACATCCGGCCTGCCATACCCTAGGCGCCACTCATAAGCTGAGTTTGTGTATTCAGACTTCTGTGCCCACAGCCTGGACCCACACACCTCCAGGCTAGGGCCTCTAGGGCCACAGCGAAAGATTGTGCCTGCCCTCTCCAAGGAAAGTGTGCCCAGTCCATTGACCACAACACTACAGGTTAGGGAAAAGCTCCAAGGCCCCTGAGGCCATCAATAGTGTAGGCCCCCCTGGACTAAGAGGGGCTCTCTGACACCAGCGGAGCAACTATCTCCACTTAGACTCTCAGACAGTGTCCCCAGAGACAGAAGGTTGAAATGGACAGGCCCCCAGGCCCTAATCTGAACCTTAGCTTTGGTTTCCCCTTTTCCGTTCTCAGAGGACTGTTTTCGTAGACCAGCACATGGGGCTTTTCTGAGGCACCAAACCAAACAGCTCTCATCTCCACATGGGCAGCTTTCTTACTGGGATGTATCAAACACTTCAGGTAGGAGAGTTCCGCAGGGCCACTGAACAACCAGCACATTCCAAGGTCTCCATGGACCCAAACGCACATTATGACGCATCCTCAGGAGACGCCATTTCAACTCAGCCCCCTGGGTCGCGTGTTCCAGAGGCAGCAGATCAAACATATCTTGTTGCTAATAGCCAATGGGAATGCGAGGCATGCTGTACAGGGATCCATCCTTCGAACCCTGCTCTCCAGTCCTTCCATATGGTATGTCCTGGAGCCATGCAACAGGACTCGAATGTCCCGCAGAAGGAAACCTTGTGGTTTGGGGCAACCTCCAAACTCAGCGTGGGAAAACTTCCTTGGCCTCATGAGGCCCCCACTTCATGAAGGTGCCATCATGGACACATACTCCAGCCTCAGCCAACGTCTGATCCTCAGCCTGACTTCAGATGCAGGAGATTTTGATTCAGCCTCTGCAGAGTGGGCCTGCTCTGCCCTTGGTTCCAATCCTCACACTAGCTTGTGTTTTCAGACTTCCGTCCTCACACTCCTGGCCCACAAACCCTCCCTACTGGGAATTCTGGGGCCACAATGAAGCACTGTGCCTGCCTCCCAAGAGAAAAACATTGTCTATGGCGCTGCCCAGAAACCCCAAATGAGGATCAAACTGCTTGGCCCTCGGCAACACCCCAATTGCATAGGCTACCTTAAACAGTGATGCTCTGTCGCAAATAGCCTGAGCCCAGACCTTCCAACAGACACCGACACAGCTGGCTGCACACCCAGCACATTGGACCCGCCACTGCCTTAGGCCACCATCCATTCCCAACCTGGGTTTTCAGTCATCGGAACCTAGACCTTATCTCCAATCCCTGCACAAGGGGGGACCTGATGCACAAGTCAGAACCCCTCCTTCCCCCTGGCAAGAAACCTTGCTGCTGGCAGTGAGTCAAACCTTCAGTGTAGGAGAAAACGGCATGGCCCATGAGGCCACGCCCAAGCGTGAGGGCCGCCTTGGGCACAAACACACATTGTGTCCCTCAGCGTGAGTACCTTATTCAAGTAACGCCTCTCAGTGACTGGACCAAGAGCCCGCATATGTGGCTTGCCATGCCCAAAGGCACCCAGGACTAACTAGATGGTGTGTATTCCAGTTGAGGGAACCCACTGCTGTGCTCTAGAGTCCCTCTCCTGGGGGGTCCCCTGTGGCAGGAAACAGTACTCTTCATTCCCACAGAATGAACACAAACACTTGGGAGCTTGGACAATCCCCCGAGAGGAAGGCTCTTCCTCGGCCCCTGAGACAACCCCTACCCTGACCGGACACTGTAAACGCAACACCCAGAGACAAAATCCTGAGTGACTGCCTCCCACTTGCCCTACTTTGATTTCCAGAGGATCTCCCCTCACGGACTAGAGATCAGGCCTGCCATTACATTGGCCCCTAGCTGAGCCAAGTTTGCTTTTTCAGACATCTGTCCCCACAGCCCTGGCAAACAGAGCCTCTAGGCTGGGTCCTCTGGAGCCATACCACAGGACCGTGCCTGCTCTCTCCTGGGAAACTGTGTCCATTCCTTTGGCCACACACCTCCAGAATATGAGAAACCTCAAGGCCTCCGAGGACATCCCACTACTGGGAGCCTCACTGGACTCACAGGGGCATTCGGACACAAGCTGAGCAGCTACATCCATGAATGCATGCACACAGATGACAACAGAGATAGAAGGTTGAGCCGGACAGGCCTTTAGGCCGTAGTCTCAACTCTTACTTTGGTTTCCAGGTGTCACTCCTCAGAGGCTTTGGTTCGAAGAACAGGGTATGGGGCTTTCCTGAGGCACGGAACAGAACTCCTCTCGTCTCCACATGGGAAGTTTCCTTGTTGGAGCCGTGTCAAACACCTCATGTTGGAGAATCCTGCAGAGTCCCTGAGCCACCTCCACATTCCAAGGTCTCCCAGGCCACCAAGCCACAGTAGGACTCATCTTCAGGAGAGTCCATTTCAACTCTCCCCTCTGGGTAGCTCACCCAGGAGCCCGCAGATTGAGCCTGCCTTGTCCTGACTAAAGAGTGGGAATATGAGGTGGCGTTCCCAGGCATCCATGCTTAGACACCTGCTCTCGAGTCTTTCCATATGGGGCCTCTTGGAACCATCAAATAGGACTCGACTGTCGTGCAGAAGGTAACCTTCAGTTTTGGAGCAGTTCACAAATCCCATCGTAGGCAAAACTTTCTGGCCTCATGAAGCCCCCACACCCTTCAGGAAGAGGCCATGCTGGACAAGAACTCTAGCCTGAGGCACGTCTCATAGTTGACATGACCTCAGTGCAGGAGATCCTGATTCAGCCTCTGCAGAGTGGGCATGCCGTGACCTCGGTCCCAAACCTCACACTAGCTTGTGTTTTCAGACTTCCTTCCTCACACTCCTGGCAAACAAGCCCTCCGGACTAGGAACTCCAGAAACAAAACCCAGCCCAGTGTCTGCCCAACGGAAGAAAAACGTTTCCCTGTGGGGCTCTCCAGAAAACCCAGATGAGGATCAACCTGCTCGGGCCTCGACGGTACCCGAACTGGATAGGCTGCTCTGGGCACTCATGCTCTGCCTGACACAGCCTGAAGCCAGACGTCCAGACAGACAAGGAGACAGCTGGCCGCACACCCAGCACTTCGGACACGCCATGGTCTTATGCCGTCACCTCATCCTAACCTTGGTTTTCAGATATCTGAACCTAGACATTATATCAATTCTCCACACAGCTGGGTATAGCAAGCACAAAACAGAACTCCTCCTTCCCCATGGCTGTCAAGCTTGCTCTTGGCATGGAGTCACACCTTCAGGGTGGGAGAAACCTTCATGGCCCCTGATGCCACGCCCAAACTTGAGTGCTTCTTGGGCACAAATTCACACTGTGATCCTCAGCATGAGCCCCATGTCAAAGAAAGGCCTGTCAGGGCCTGGACCAAGAGCCCACATATGGGGCTTGCCAAGCCCCTATGCACCCAATCCTCACCACGGTTTGAATTTTCCAGTCGCCCCGCCCGTACCTGGAGCTCTGCTCTGGAATCCCTTTCTTGGAGAGACCCATGAGCCAGACAACACGACTCCACCCTTCCCACAAAATGACCCCAAACTCTTGGGAGCTGGGACAAATCCCCAGAGAGGGATACTCGTCCACAGTACCTGAGGCCACCGCTCCAATCCACGGCTATCCCGGACACAACATCCAGAGACAAAAGCCTGAAGGAACGCCTCCCACTCGCCCTTGTTTCAGAGGCCCAGGAGCTCCCTCTCGGGCTGTACATCCGGCCTGCCATACCCTAGGCGCCACTCATAAGCTGAGTTTGTGTATTCAGACTTCTGTGCCCACAGCCTGGACCCACACACCTCCAGGCTAGGGCCTCTAGGGCCACAGCGAAAGATTGTGCCTGCCCTCTCCAAGGAAAGTGTGCCCAGTCCATTGACCACAACACTACAGGTTAGGGAAAAGCTCCAAGGCCCCTGAGGCCATCAATAGTGTAGGCCCCCCTGGACTAAGAGGGGCTCTCTGACACCAGCGGAGCAACTATCTCCACTTAGACTCTCAGACAGTGTCCCCAGAGACAGAAGGTTGAAATGGACAGGCCCCCAGGCCCTAATCTGAACCTTAGCTTTGGTTTCCCCTTTTCTGTTCTCAGAGGACTGTTTTCGTAGACCAGCACATGGGGCTTTTCTGAGGCACCAAACCAAACATCTCTCATCTCCACATGGGCAGCTTTCTTACTGGGATGTATCAAACACTTCAGGTAGGAGAGTTCCGCAGGGCCACTGAACAACCAGCACATTCCAAGGTCTCCATGGACCCAAACGCACATTATGACGCATCCTCAGGAGAGGCCATTTCAACTCAGCCCCCTGGGTCGCGTGTTCCAGAGGCAGCAGATCAAACATATCTTGTCGCTAATAGCCAATGGGAATGCGAGGCATGCTGTACAGGGATCCATCCTTCGAACCCTGCTCTCCAGTCCTTCCATATGGTATGTCCTGGAGCCATGCAACAGGACTCGAATGTCCCGCAGAAGGAAACCTTGTGGTTTGGGGCAACCTCCAAACTCAGCGTGGGAAAACTTCCTTGGCCTCATGAGGCCCCCACTTCATGAAGGTGCCATCATGGACACATACTCCAGCCTCAGCCAACGTCTGATCCTCAGCCTGACTTCAGATGCAGGAGATTTTGATTCAGCCTCTGCAGAGTGGGCCTGCTCTGCCCTTGGTTCCAATCCTCACACTAGCTTGTGTTTTCAGACTTCCGTCCTCACACTCCTGGCCCACAAACCCTCCCTACTGGGAATTCTGGGGCCACAATGAAGCACTGTGCCTGCCTCCCAAGAGAAAAACATTGTCTATGGCGCTGCCCAGAAACCCCAAATGAGGATCAAACTGCTTGGCCCTCGGCAACACCCCAATTGCATAGGCTACCTTAAACAGTGATGCTCTGTCGCAAATAGCCTGAGCCCAGACCTTCCAACAGACACCGACACAGCTGGCTGCACACCCAGCACATTGGACCCTCCACTGCCTTAGGCCACCATCCATTCCCAACCTGGGTTTTCAGTCATCGGAACCTAGACCTTATCTCCAATCCCTGCACAGGGGGGAACCTGATGCACAAGTCAGAACCCCTCCTTCCCCCTGGCAAGAAACCTTGCTGCTGGCAGTGAGTCAAACCTTCAGTGTAGGAGAAAACGGCATGGCCCATGAGGCCACGCCCAAGCGTGAGGGCCGCCTTGGGCACAAACACACATTGTGACCCTCAGCGTGAGTACCTTATTCAAGTAACGCCTCTCAGTGACTGGACCAAGAGCCCGCATATGTGGCTTGCCATGCCCATAGGCA
The DNA here is from genome assembly GCF_964662115.1 of Mustela nivalis. NCBI lineage: Eukaryota > Metazoa > Chordata > Mammalia > Carnivora > Mustelidae > Mustela > Mustela nivalis. Next base: position 628,823 of record NW_028136368.1, read on the forward strand.
CCCAGGACTAACTAGATGGTGTGTATTCCAGTTGAGGGAACCCACTGCTGTGCTCTAGAGTCCCTCTCCTGGGGGTTCCCCTGTGGCAGGAAACAGTACTCTTCATTCCCACAGAATGAACACAAACACTTGGGAGCTTGGACAATCCCCTGAGAGGAAGACTCTTCCTCGGCCCCTGAGACAACCCCTACCCTGACCAGACACTGTAAACGCAACACCCAGAGACAAAATCCTGAGTGACTGCCTCCCACTTGCCCTACTTTGATTTCCAGAGGATCTCCCCTCACGGACTAGAGATCAGGCCTGCCATTACATTGGCCCCTAGCTGAGCCAAGTTTGCTTTTTCAGACATCTGTCCCCACAGCCCTGGCAAACAGAGCCTCTAGGCTGGGTCCTCTGGAGCCATACCACAGGACCGTGCCTGCTCTCTCCTGGGAAACTGTGTCCATTCCTTTGGCCACACACCTCCAGTATATGAGAAACCTCAAGGCCTCCGAGGACATCCCACTACTGGGAGCCTCACTGGACTCACAGGGGCATTCGGACACAAGCTGAGCAGCTACATCCATGAATGCATGCACACAGATGACAACAGAGATAGAAGGTTGAGCCGGACAGGCCTTTAGGCCGTAGTCTCAACTCTTACTTTGGTTTCCAGGTGTCACTCCTCAGAGGCTTTGGTTCGAAGAACAGGGTATGGGGCTTTCCTGAGGCACGGAACAGAACTCCTCTCATCTCCACATGGGAAGTGTCCTTGTTGGAGCCGTGTCAAACACCTCATGTTGGAGAATCCTGCAGAGTCCCTGAGCCACCTCCACATTCCAAGGTCTCCCAGGCCACCAAGCCACAGTAGGACTCATCTTCAGGAGAGTCCATTTCAACTCTCCCCTCTGGGTAGCTCACCCAGGAGCCCGCAGATTGAGCCTGCCTTGTCCTGACTAAAGAGTGGGAATATGAGGTGGCGTTCCCAGGCATCCATGCTTAGACACCTGCTCTCGAGTCTTTCCATATGGGGCCTCTTGGAACCATCCAATAGGACTCGACTGTCGTGCAGAAGGTAACCTTCAGTTTTGGAGCAGTTCACAAATCCCATCGTAGGCAAAACTTTCTGGCCTCATGAAGCCCCCACACCCTTCAGGAAGAGGCCATGCTGGACAAGAACTCTAGCCTGAGGCACGTCTCATAGTTGACATGACCTCAGTGCAGGAGATCCCGATTCAGCCTCTGCAGAGTGGGCATGCCGTGACCTCGGTCCCAAACCTCACGCTAGCTTGTGTTTTCAGACTTCCTTCCTCACACTCCTGGCAAACAAGCCCTCCGGACTAGGAACTCCAGAAACAAAACCCAGCCCAGTGTCTGCCCAACGGAAGAAAAACGTTTCCCTGTGGGCTCTCCAGAAAACCCAGATGAGGATCAACCTGCTCGGGCCTCGACGGTACCCGAACTGGATAGGCTGCTCTGGGCACTCATGCTCTGCCTGACACAGCCTGAAGCCAGACGTCCAGACAGACAAGGAGACAGCTGGCCGCACACCCAGCACTTCGGACACGCCATGGTCTTATGCCGTCACCTCATCCTAACCTTGTTTTTCAGATATCTGAACCTAGACATTATATCAATTCTCCACACAACTGGGTATAGCAAGCACAAAACAGAACTCCTCCTTCCCCATGGCTGTCAAGCTTGCTCTTGGCATGGAGTCACACCTTCAGGGTGGGAGAAACCTTCATGGCCCCTGATGCCACGCCCAAACTTGAGTGCTGCTTGGGCACAAATTCACACTGTGATCCTCAGCATGAGCCCCATGTCAAAGAAAGGCCTGTCAGGGCCTGGACCAAGAGCCCACATATGGGGCTTGCCAAGCCCCTATGCACCCAATCCTCACCACGGTTTGAATTTTCCAGTCGCCCCGCCCGTACCTGGAGCTCTGCTCTGGAATCCCTTTCTTGGAGAGACCCATGAGCCAGACAACACGACTCCACCCTTCCCACAAAATGACCCCAAACTCTTGGGAGCTGGGACAAATCCCCAGAGAGGGATACTCGTCCACAGTACCTGAGGCCACCGCTCCAATCCACGGCTATCCCGGACACAACATCCAGAGACAAAAGCCTGAAGGAACGCCTCCCACTCGCCCTTGTTTCAGAGGCCCAGGAGCTCCCTCTCGGGCTGTACATCCGGCCTGCCATACCCTAGGCGCCACTCATAAGCTGAGTTTGTGTATTCAGACTTCTGTGCCCACAGCCTGGACCCACACACCTCCAGGCTAGGGCCTCTAGGGCCACAGCGAAAGATTGTGCCTGCCCTCTCCAAGGAAAGTGTGCCCAGTCCATTGACCACAACACTACAGGTTAGGGAAAAGCTCCAAGGCCCCTGAGGCCATCAATAGTGTAGGCCCCCCTGGACTAAGAGGGGCTCTCTGACACCAGCGGAGCAACTATCTCCACTTAGACTCTCAGACAGTGTCCCCAGAGAAAGAAGGTTGAAATGGACAGGCCCCCAGGCCCTAATCTGAACCTTAGCTTTGGTTTCCCCTTTTCCGTTCTCAGAGGACTGTTTTCGTAGACCAGCACATGGGGCTTTTCTGAGGCACCAAACCAAACATCTCTCATCTCCACATGGGCAGCTTTCTTACTGGGATGTATCAAACACTTCAGGTAGGAGAGTTCCGCAGGGCCACTGAACAACCAGCACATTCCAAGGTCTCCATGGACCCAAACGCACATTATGACGCATCCTCAGGAGAGGCCATTTCAACTCAGCCCCCTGGGTCGCGTGTTCCAGAGGCAGCAGATCAAACATATCTTGTCGCTAATAGCCAATGGGAATGCGAGGCATGCTGTACAGGGATCCATCCTTCGAACCCTGCTCTCCAGTCCTTCCATATGGTATGTCCTGGAGCCATGCAACAGGACTCGAATGTCCCGCAGAAGGAAACCTTGTGGTTTGGGGCAACCTCCAAACTCAGCGTGGGAAAACTTCCTTGGCCTCATGAGGCCCCCACTTCATGAAGGTGCCATCATGGACACATACTCCAGCCTCAGCCAACGTCTGATCCTCAGCCTGACTTCAGATGCAGGAGATTTTGATTCAGCCTCTGCAGAGTGGGCCTGCTCTGCCCTTGGTTCCAATCCTCACACGAGCTTGTGTTTTCAGACTTCCGTCCTCACACTCCTGGCCCACAAACCCTCCCTACTGGGAATTCTGGGGCCACAATGAAGCACTGTGCCTGCCTCCCAAGAGAAAAACATTGTCTATGGCGCTGCCCAGAAACCCCAAATGAGGATCAAACTGCTTGGCCCTCGGCAACACCCCAATTGCATAGGCTACCTTAAACAGTGATGCTCTGTCGCAAATAGCCTGAGCCCAGACCTTCCAACAGACACCGACACAGCTGGCTGCACACCCAGCACATTGGACCCGCCACTGCCTTAGGCCACCATCCATTCCCAACCTGGGTTTTCAGTCATCGGAACCTAGACCTTATCTCCAATCCCTGCACAGGGGGGAACCTGATGCACAAGTCAGAACCCCTCCTTCCCCCTGGCAAGAAACCTTGCTGCTGGCAGTGAGTCAAACCTTCAGTGTAGGAGAAAACAGCATGGCCCATGAGGCCACGCCCAAGCGTGAGGGCCGCCTTGGGCACAAACACACATTGTGACCCTCAGCGTGAGTACCTTATTCAAGTAACGCCTCTCAGTGACTGGACCAAGAGCCCGCATATGTGGCTTGCCATGCCCATAGGCACCCAGGACTAACTAGATGGTGTGTATTCCAGTTGAGGGAACCCACAGCTGTGCTCTAGAGTCCCTCTCCTGGGGGTTCCCCTGTGGCAGGAAACAGTACTCTTCATTCCCACAGAATGAACACAAACACTTGGGAGCTTGGACAATCCCCTGAGAGGAAGGCTCTTCCTCGGCCTCTGAGACAACCCCTACCCTGACCAGACACTGTAAACGCAACACCCAGAGACAAAATCCTGAGTGACTGCCTCCCACTTGCCCTACTTTGATTTCCAGAGGATCTCCCCTCACGGACTAGAGATCAGGCCTGCCATTACATTGGCCCCTAGCTGAGCCAAGTTTGCTTTTTCGGACATCTGTCCCCACAGCCCTGGCAAACAGAGCCTCTAGGCTGGGTCCTCTGGAGCCATACCACAGGACCGTGCCTGCTCTCTCCTGGGAAACTGTGTCCATTCCTTTGGCCACACACCTCCAGAATATGAGAAACCTCAAGGCCTCCGAGGACATCCCACTACTGGGAGCCTCACTGGACTCACAGGGGCATTCGGACACAAGCTGAGCAGCTACATCCATGAATGCATGCACACAGATGACAACAGAGATAGAAGGTTGAGCCGGACAGGCCTTTAGGCCGTAGTCTCAACTCTTACTTTGGTTTCCAGGTGTCACTCCTCAGAGGCTTTGGTTCGAAGAACAGGGTATGGGGCTTTCCTGAGGCACGGAACAGAACTCCTCTCGTCTCCACATGGGAAGTTTCCTTGTTGGAGCCCTGTCAAACACCTCATGTTGGAGAATCCTGCAGAGTCCCTGAGCCACCTCCACATTCCAAGGTCTCCCAGGCCACCAAGCCACAGTAGGACTCATCTTCAGGAGAGTCCATTTCAACTCTCCCCTCTGGGTAGCTCACCCAGGAGCCCGCAGATTGAGCCTGCCTTGTCCTGACTAAAGAGTGGGAATATGAGGTGGCGTTCCCAGGCATCCATGCTTAGACACCTGCTCTCGAGTCTTTCCATATGGGGCCTCTTGGAACCATCCAATAGGACTCGACTGTCGTGCAGAAGGTAACCTTCAGTTTTGGAGCAGTTCACAAATCCCATCGTAGGCAAAACTTTCTGGCCTCATGAAGCCCCCACACCCTTCAGGAAGAGGCCATGCTGGACAAGAACTCTAGCCTGAGGCACGTCTCATAGTTGACATGACCTCAGTGCAGGAGATCCCGATTCAGCCTCTGCAGAGTGGGCATGCCGTGACCTCGGTCCCAAACCTCACGCTAGCTTGTGTTTTCAGACTTCCTTCCTCACACTCCTGGCAAACAAGCCCTCCGGACTAGGAACTCCAGAAACAAAACCCAGCCCAGTGTCTGCCCAACGGAAGAAAAACGTTTCCCTGTGGGGCTCTCCAGAAAACCCAGATGAGGATCAACCTGCTCGGGCCTCGACGGTACCCGAACTGGATAGGCTGCTCTGGGCACTCATGCTCTGCCTGACACAGCCTGAAGCCAGACGTCCAGACAGACAAGGAGACAGCTGGCCGCACACCCAGCACTTCGGACACGCCATGGTCTTATGCCGTCACCTCATCCTAACCTTGGTTTTCAGATATCTGAACTTAGACATTATATCAATTCTCCACACAGCTGGGTATAGCAAGCACAAAACAGAACTCCTCCTTCCCCATGGCTGTCAAGCTTGCTCTTGGCATGGAGTCACACCTTCAGGGTGGGAGAAACCTTCATGGCCCCTGATGCCACGCCCAAACTTGAGTGCTGCTTGGGCACAAATTCACACTGTGATCCTCAGCATGAGCCCCATGTCAAAGAAAGGCCTGTCAGGGCCTGGACCAAGAGCCCACATATGGGGCTTGCCAAGCCCCTATGCACCCAATCCTCACCACGGTTTGAATTTTCCAGTCGCCCCGCCCGTACCTGGAGCTCTGCTCTGGAATCCCTTTCTTGGAGAGACCCATGAGCCAGACAACACGACTCCACCCTTCCCACAAAATGACCCCAAACTCTTGGGAGCTGGGACAAATCCCCAGAGAGGGATACTCGTCCACAGTACCTGAGGCCACCGCTCCAATCCACGGCTATCCCGGACACAACATCCAGAGACAAAAGCCTGAAGGAACGCCTCCCACTCGCCCTTGTTTCAGAGGCCCAGGAGCTCCCTCTCGGGCTGTACATCCGGCCTGCCATACCCTAGGCGCCACTCATAAGCTGAGTTTGTGTATTCAGACTTCTGTGCCCACAGCCTGGACCCACACACCTCCAGGCTAGGGCCTCTAGGGCCACAGCGAAAGATTGTGCCTGCCCTCTCCAAGGAAAGTGTGCCCAGTCCATTGACCACAACACTACAGGTTAGGGAAAAGCTCCAAGGCCCCTGAGGCCATCAATAGTGTAGGCCCCCCTGGACTAAGAGGGGCTCTCTGACACCAGCGGAGCAACTATCTCCACTTAGACTCTCAGACAGTGTCCCCAGAGACAGAAGGTTGAAATGGACAGGCCCCCAGGCCCTAATCTGAACCTTAGCTTTGGTTTCCCCTTTTCCGTTCTCAGAGGACTGTTTTCGTAGACCAGCACATGGGGCTTTTCTGAGGCACCAAACCAAACATCTCTCATCTCCACATGGGCAGCTTTCTTACTGGGATGTATCAAACACTTCAGGTAGGAGAGTTCCGCAGGGCCACTGAACAACCAGCACATTCCAAGGTCTCCATGGACCCAAACGCACATTATGACGCATCCTCAGGAGAGGCCATTTCAACTCAGCCCCCTGGGTCGCGTGTTCCAGAGGCAGCAGATCAAACATATCTTGTCGCTAATAGCCAATGGGAATGCGAGGCATGCTGTACAGGGATCCATCCTTCGAACCCTGCTCTCCAGTCCTTCCGTATGGTATGTCCTGGAGCCATGCAACAGGACTCGAATGTCCCGCAGAAGGAAACCTTGTGGTTTGGGGCAACCTCCAAACTCAGCGTGGGAAAACTTCCTTGGCCTCATGAGGCCCCCACTTCATGAAGGTGCCATCATGGACACATACTCCAGCCTCAGCCAACGTCTGATCCTCAGCCTGACTTCAGATGCAGGAGATTTTGATTCAGCCTCTGCAGAGTGGGCCTGCTCTGCCCTTGGTTCCAATCCTCACACTAGCTTGTGTTTTCAGACTTCCGTCCTCACACTCCTGGCCCACAAACCCTCCCTACTGGGAATTCTGGGGCCACAATGAAGCACTGTGCCTGCCTCCCAAGAGAAAAACATTGTCTATGGCGCTGCCCAGAAACCCCAAATGAGGATCAAACTGCTTGGCCCTCGGCAACACCCCAATTGCATAGGCTACCTTAAACAGTGATGCTCTGTCGCAAATAGCCTGAGCCCAGACCTTCCAACAGACACCGACACAGCTGGCTGCACACCCAGCACATTGGACCCGCCACTGCCTTAGGCCACCATCCATTCCCAACCTGGGTTTTCAGTCATCGGAACCTAGACCTTATCTCCAATCCCTGCACAGGGGGGAACCTGATGCACAAGTCAGAACCCCTCCTTCCCCCTGGCAAGAAACCTTGCTGCTGGCAGTGAGTCAAACCTTCAGTGTAGGAGAAAACGGCATGGCCCATGAGGCCACGCCCAAGCGTGAGGGCCGCCTTGGGCACAAACACACATTGTGACCCTCAGCGTGAGTACCTTATTCAAGTAACGCCTCTCAGGGACTGGACCAAGAGCCCGCATATGTGGCTTGCCATGCCCATAGGCACCCAGGACTAACTAGATGGTGTGTATTCCAGTTGAGGGAACCCACTGCTGTGCTCTAGAGTCCCTCTCCTGGGGGTTCCCCTGTGGCAGGAAACAGTACTCTTCATTCCCACAGAATGAACACAAACACTTGGGAGCTTGGACAATCCCCTGAGAGGAAGGCTCTTCCTCGGCCTCTGAGACAACCCCTACCCTGACCAGACACTGTAAACGCAACACCCAGAGACAAAATCCTGAGTGACTGCCTCCCACTTGCCCTACTTTGATTTCCAGAGGATCTCCCCTCACGGACTAGAGATCAGGCCTGCCATTACATTGGCCCCTAGCTGAGCCAAGTTTGCTTTTTCGGACATCTGTCCCCACAGCCCTGGCAAACAGAGCCTCTAGGCTGGGTCCTCTGGAGCCATACCACAGGACCGTGCCTGCTCTCTCCTGGGAAACTGTGTCCATTCCTTTGGCCACACACCTCCAGAATATGAGAAACCTCAAGGCCTCCGAGGACATCCCACTACTGGGAGCCTCACTGGACTCACAGGGGCATTCGGACACAAGCTGAGCAGCTACATCCATGAATGCATGCACACAGATGACAACAGAGATAGAAGGTTGAGCCGGACAGGCCTTTAGGCCGTAGTCTCAACTCTTACTTTGGTTTCCAGGTGTCACTCCTCAGAGGCTTTGGTTCGAAGAACAGGGTATGGGGCTTTCCTGAGGCACGGAACAGAACTCCTCTCGTCTCCACATGGGAAGTTTCCTTGTTGGAGCCGTGTCAAACACCTCATGTTGGAGAATCCTGCAGAGTCCCTGAGCCACCTCCACATTCCAAGGTCTCCCAGGCCACCAAGCCACAGTAGGACTCATCTTCAGGAGAGTCCATTTCAACTCTCCCCTCTGGGTAGCTCACCCAGGAGCCCGCAGATTGAGCCTGCCTTGTCCTGACTAAAGAGTGGGAATATGAGGTGGCGTTCCCAGGCATCCATGCTTAGACACCTGCTCTCGAGTCTTTCCATATGGGGCCTCTTGGAACCATCCAATAGGACTCGACTGTCGTGCAGAAGGTAACCTTCAGTTTTGGAGCAGTTCACAAATCCCATCGTAGGCAAAACTTTCTGGCCTCATGAAGCCCCCACACCCTTCAGGAAGAGGCCATGCTGGACAAGAACTCTAGCCTGAGGCACGTCTCATAGTTGACATGACCTCAGTGCAGGAGATCCCGATTCAGCCTCTGCAGAGTGGGCATGCCGTGACCTCGGTCCCAAACCTCACGCTAGCTTGTGTTTTCAGACTTCCTTCCTCACACTCCTGGCAAACAAGCCCTCCGGACTAGGAACTCCAGAAACAAAACCCAGCCCAGTGTCTGCCCAACGGAAGAAAAACGTTTCCCTGTGGGGCTCTCCAGAAAACCCAGATGAGGATCAACCTGCTCGGGCCTCGACGGTACCCGAACTGGATAGGCTGCTCTGGGCACTCATGCTCTGCCTGACACAGCCTGAAGCCAGACGTCCAGACAGACAAGGAGACAGCTGGCCGCACACCCAGCACTTCGGACACGCCATGGTCTTATGCCGTCACCTCATCCTAACCTTGGTTTTCAGATATCTGAACCTAGACATTATATCAATTCTCCACACAGCTGGGTATAGCAAGCACAAAACAGAACTCCTCCTTCCCCATGGCTGTCAAGCTTGCTCTTGGCATGGAGTCACACCTTCAGGGTGGGAGAAACCTTCATGGCCCCTGATGCCACGCCCAAACTTGAGTGCTGCTTGGGCACAAATTCACACTGTGATCCTCAGCATGAGCCCCATGTCAAAGAAAGGCCTGTCAGGGCCTGGACCAAGAGCCCACATATGGGGCTTGCCAAGCCCCTATGCACCCAATCCTCACCACGGTTTGAATTTTCCAGTCGCCCCGCCCGTACCTGGAGCTCTGCTCTGGAATCCCTTTCTTGGAGAGACCCATGAGCCAGACAACACGACTCCACCCTTCCCACAAAATGACCCCAAACTCTTGGGAGCTGGGACAAATCCCCAGAGAGGGATACTCGTCCACAGTACCTGAGGCCACCGCTCCAATCCACGGCTATCCCGGACACAACATCCAGAGACAAAAGCCTGAAGGAACGCCTCCCACTCGCCCTTGTTTCAGAGGCCCAGGAGCTCCCTCTCGGGCTGTACATCCGGCCTGCCATACCCTAGGCGCCACTCATAAGCTGAGTTTGTGTATTCAGACTTCTGTGCCCACAGCCTGGACCCACACACCTCCAGGCTAGGGCCTCTAGGGCCACAGCGAATGATTGTGCCTGCCCTCTCCAAGGAAAGTGTGCCCAGTCCATTGACCACAACACTACAGGTTAGGGAAAAGCTCCAAGGCCCCTGAGGCCATCAATAGTGTAGGCCCCCCTGGACTAAGAGGGGCTCTCTGACACCAGCGGAGCAACTATCTCCACTTAGACTCTCAGACAGTGTCCCCAGAGACAGAAGGTTGAAATGGACAGGCCCCCAGGCCCTAATCTGAACCTTAGCTTTGGTTTCCCCTTTTCTGTTCTCAGAGGACTGTTTTCATAGACCAGCACATGGGGCTTTTCTGAGGCACCAAACCAAACATCTCTCATCTCCACATGGGCAGCTTTCTTACTGGGATGTATCAAACACTTCAGGTAGGAGAGTTCCGCAGGGCCACTGAACAACCAGCACATTCCAAGGTCTCCATGGACCCAAACGCACATTATGACGCATCCTCAGGAGAGGCCATTTCAACTCAGCCCCCTGGGTCGCGTGTTCCAGAGGCAGCAGATCAAACATATCTTGTCGCTAATAGCCAATGGGAATGCGAGGCATGCTGTACAGGGATCCATCCTTCGAACCCTGCTCTCCAGTCCTTCCATATGGTATGTCCTGGAGCCATGCAACAGGACTCGAATGTCCCGCAGAAGGAAACCTTGTGGTTTGGGGCAACCTCCAAACTCAGCGTGGGAAAACTTCCTTGGCCTCATGAGGCCCCCACTTAATGAAGGTGCCATCATGGACACATACTCCAGCCTCAGCCAACGTCTTATCCTCAGCTTGACTTCAGATGCAGGAGATTTTGATTCAGCCTCTGCAGAGTGGGCCTGCTCTGCCCTTGGTTCCAATCCTCACACGAGCTTGTGTTTTCAGACTTCCGTCCTCACACTCCTGGCCCACAAACCCTCCCTACTGGGAATTCTGGGGCCACAATGAAGCACTGTGCCTGCCTCCCAAGAGAAAAACATTGTCTATGGCGCTGCCCAGAAACCCCAAATGAGGATCAAACTGCTTGGCCCTCGGCAACACCCCAATTGCATAGGCTACCTTAAACAGTGATGCTCTGTCGCAAATAGCCTGAGCCCAGACCTTCCAACAGACACCGACACAGCTGGCTGCACACCCAGCACATTGGACCCGCCACTGCCTTAGGCCACCATCCATTCCCAACCTGGGTTTTCAGTCATCGGAACCTAGACCTTATCTCCAATCCCTGCACAGGGGGGAACCTGATGCACAAGTCAGAACCCCTCCTTCCCCCTGGCAAGAAACCTTGCTGCTGGCAGTGAGTCAAACCTTCAGTGTAGGAGAAAACGGCATGGCCCAGGAGGCCACGCCCAAGCGTGAGGGCCGCCTTGGGCACAAACACACATTGTGTCCCTCAGCGTGAGTACCTTATTCAAGTAACGCCTCTCAGGGACTGGACCAAGAGCCCGCATATGTGGCTTGCCATGCCCATAGGCACCCAGGACTAACTAGATGGTGTGTATTCCAGTTGAGGGAACCCACTGCTGTGCTCTAGAGTCCCTCTCCTGGGGGGTCCCCTGTGGCAGAAAACAGTACTCTTCATTCCCACAGAATGAACACAAACACTTGGGAGCTTGGACAATCCCCTGAGAGGAAGGCTCTTCCTCGGCCCCTGAGACAACCCCTACCCTGACCGGACACTGTAAACGCAACACCCAGAGACAAAATCCTGAGTGACTGCCTCCCACTTGCCCTACTTTGATTTCGAGAGGATCTCCCCTCACGGACTAGAGATCAGGCCTGCCATTACATTGGCCCCTAGCTGAGCCAAGTTTGCTTTTTCAGACATCTGTCCCCACAGCCCTGGCAAACAGAGCCTCTAGGCTGGGTCCTCTGGAGCCATACCACAGGACCGTGCCTGCTCTCTCCTGGGAAACTGTGTCCATTCCTTTGGCCACACACCTCCAGAATATGAGAAACCTCAAGGCCTCCGAGGACATCCCACTACTGGGAGCCTCACTGGACTCACAGGGGCATTCGGACACAAGCTGAGCAGCTACATCCATGAATGCATGCACACAGATGACAACAGAGATAGAAGGTTGAGCCGGACAGGCCTTTAGGCCGTAGTCTCAACTCTTACTTTGGTTTCCAGGTGTCACTCCTCAGAGGCTTTGGTTCGAAGAACAGGGTATGGGGCTTTCCTGAGGCACGGAACAGAACTCCTCTCATCTCCACATGGGAAGTTTCCTTGTTGGAGCCGTGTCAAACACCTCATGTTGGAGAATCCTGCAGAGCCCCTGAGCCACCTCCACATTCCAAGGTCTCCCAGGCCACCAAGCCACAGTAGGACTCATCTTCAGGAGAGTCCATTTCAACTCTCCCCTCTGGGTAGCTCACCCAGGAGCCCGCAGATTGAGCCTGCCTTGTCCTGACTAAAGAGTGGGAATATGAGGTGGCGTTCCCAGGCATCCATGCTTAGACACCTGCTCTCGAGTCTTTCCATATGGGGCCTCTTGGAACCATCCAATAGGACTCGACTGTCGTGCAGAAGGTAACCTTCAGTTTTGGAGCAGTTCACAAATCCCATCGTAGGCAAAACTTTCTGGCCTCATGAAGCCCCCACACCCTTCAGGAAGAGGCCATGCTGGACAAGAACTCTAGCCTGAGGCACGTCTCATAGTTGACATGACCTCAGTGCAGGAGATCCCGATTCAGCCTCTGCAGAGTGGGCATGCCGTGACCTCGGTCCCAAACCTCACGCTAGCTTGTGTTTTCAGACTTCCTTCCTCACACTCCTGGCAAACAAGCCCTCCGGACTAGGAACTCCAGAAACAAAACCCAGCCCAGTGTCTGCCCAACGGAAGAAAAACGTTTCCCTGTGGGGCTCTCCAGAAAACCCAGATGAGGATCAACCTGCTCGGGCCTCGACGGTACCCGAACTGGATAGGCTGCTCTGGGCACTCATGCTCTGCCTGACACAGCCTGAAGCCAGACGTCCAGACAGACAAGGAGACAGCTGGCCGCACACCCAGCACTTCGGACACGCCATGGTCTTATGCCGTCACCTCATCCTAACCTTGGTTTTCAGATATCTGAACCTAGACATTATATCAATTCTCCACACAGCTGGGTATAGCAAGCACAAAACAGAACTCCCCCTTCCCCATGGCTGTCAAGCTTGCTCTTGGCATGGAGTCACACCTTCAGGGTGGGAGAAACCTTCATGGCCCCTGATGCCACGCCCAAACTTGAGTGCTGCTTGGGCACAAATTCACACTGTGATCCTCAGCATGAGCCCCATGTCAAAGAAAGGCCTGTCAGGGCCTGGACCAAGAGCCCACATATGGGGCTTGCCAAGCCCCTATGCACCCAATCCTCACCACGGTTTGAATTTTCCAGTCGCCCCGCCCGTACCTGGAGCTCTGCTCTGGAATCCCTTTCTTGGAGAGACCCATGAGCCAGACAACACGACTCCACCCTTCCCACAAAATGACCCCAAACTCTTGGGAGCTGGGACAAATCCCCAGAGAGGGATACTCGTCCACAGAACCTGAGGCCACCGCTCCAATCCACGGCTATCCCGGACACAACATCCAGAGACAAAAGCCTGAAGGAACGCCTCCCACTCGCCCTTGTTTCAGAGGCCCAGGAGCTCCCTCTCGGGCTGTACATCCGGCCTGCCATACCCTAGGCGCCACTCATAAGCTGAGTTTGTGTATTCAGACTTCTGTGCCCACAGCCTGGACCCACACACCTCCAGGCTAGGGCCTCTAGGGCCACAGCGAAAGATTGTGCCTGCCTTCTCCAAGGAAAGTGTGCCCAGTCCATTGACCACAACACTACAGGTTAGGGAAAAGCTCCAAGGCCTCTGAGGCCATCAATAGTGTAGGCCCCCCTGGACTAAGAGGGGCTCTCTGACACCAGCGGAGCAACTATCTCCACTTAGACTCTCAGACAGTGTCCCCAGAGACAGAAGGTTGAAATGGACAGGCCCCCAGGCCCTAATCTGAACCTTAGCTTTGGTTTCCATGTTTCCGTTCTCAGAGGACTGTTTTCGTAGACCAGCACATGGGGCTTTTCTGAGGCACCAAACCAAACATCTCTCATCTCCACATGGGCAGCTTTCTTACTGGGATGTATCAAACACTTCAGGTAGGAGAGTTCCGCAGGGCCACTGAACAACCAGCACATTCCAAGGTCTCCATGGACCCAAACGCACATTATGACGCATCCTCAGGAGAGGCCATTTCAACTCAGCCCCCTGGGTCGCGTGTTCCAGAGGCAGCAGATCAAACATATCTTGTCGCTAATAGCCAATGGGAATGCGAGGCATGCTGTACAGGGATCCATCCTTCGAACCCTGCTCTCCAGTCCTTCCGTATGGTATGTCCTGGAGCCATGCAACAGGACTCGAATGTCCCGCAGAAGGAAACCTTGTGGTTTGGGGCAACCTCCAAACTCAGCGTGGGAAAACTTCCTTGGCCTCATGAGGCCCCCACTTCATGAAGGTGCCATCATGGACACATACTCCAGCCTCAGCCAACGTCTGATCCTCAGCCTGACTTCAGATGCAGGAGATTTTGATTCAGCCTCTGCAGAGTGGGCCTGCTCTGCCCTTGGTTCCAATCCTCACACTAGCTTGTGTTTTCAGACTTCCGTCCTCACACTCCTGGCCCACAAACCCTCCCTACTGGGAATTCTGGGGCCACAATGAAGCACTGTGCCTGCCTCCCAAGAGAAAAACATTGTCTATGGCGCTGCCCAGAAACCCCAAATGAGGATCAAACTGCTTGGCCCTCGGCAACACCCCAATTGCATAGGCTACCTTAAACAGTGATGCTCTGTCGCAAATAGCCTGAGCCCAGACCTTCCAACAGACACCGACACAGCTGGCTGCACACCCAGCACATTGGACCCGCCACTGCCTTAGGCCACCATCCATTCCCAACCTGGGTTTTCAGTCATCGGAACCTAGACCTTATCTCCAATCCCTGCACAGGGGGGAACCTGATGCACAAGTCAGAACCCCTCCTTCCCCCTGGCAAGAAACCTTGCTGCTGGCAGTGAGTCAAACCTTCAGTGTAGGAGAAAACGGCATGGCCCATGAGGCCACGCCCAAGCGTGAGGGCCGCCTTGGGCACAAACACACATTGTGACCCTCAGCGTGAGTACCTTATTCAAGTAACGCCTCTCAGTGACTGGACCAAGAGCCCGCATATGTGGCTTGCCATGCCCATAGGCACCCAGGACTAACTAGATGGTGTGTATTCCAGTTGAGGGAACCCACTGCTGTGCTCTAGAGTCCCTCTCCTGGGGGTTCCCCTGTGGCAGGAAACAGTACTCTTCATTCCCACAGAATGAACACAAACACTTGGGAGCTTGGACAATCCCCTGAGAGGAAGGCTCTTCCTCGGCCTCTGAGACAACCCCTACCCTGACCGGACACTGTAAACGCAACACCCAGAGACAAAATCCTGAGTGACTGCCTCCCACTTGCCCTACTTTGATTTCCAGAGGATCTCCCCTCACGGACTAGAGATCAGGCCTGCCATTACATTGGCCCCTAGCTGAGCCAAGTTTGCTTTTTCGGACATCTGTCCCCACAGCCCTGGCAAACAGAGCCTCTAGGCTGGGTCCTCTGGAGCCATACCACAGGACCGTGCCTGCTCTCTCCTGGGAAACTGTGTCCATTCCTTTGGCCACACACCTCCAGAATATGAGAAACCTCAAGGCCTCCGAGGACATCCCACTACTGGGAGCCTCAATGGACTCACAGGGGCATTCGGACACAAGCTGAGCAGCTACATCCATGAATGCATGCACACAGATGACAACAGAGATAGAAGGTTGAGCCGGACAGGCCTTTAGGCCGTAGTCTCAACTCTTACTTTGGTTTCCAGGTGTCACTCCTCAGAGGCTTTGGTTCGAAGAACAGGGTATGGGGCTTTCCTGAGGCACGGAACAGAACTCCTCTCGTCTCCACATGGGAAGTTTCCTTGTTGGAGCCGTGTCAAACACCTCATGTTGGAGAATCCTGCAGAGCCCCTGAGCCACCTCCACATTCCAAGGTCTCCCAGGCCACCAAGCCACAGTAGGACTCATCTTCAGGAGAGTCCATTTCAACTCTCCCCTCTGGGTAGCTCACCCAGGAGCCCGCAGATTGAGCCTGCCTTGTCCTGACTAAAGAGTGGGAATATGAGGTGGCGTTCCCAGGCATCCATGCTTAGACACCTGCTCTCGAGTCTTTCCATATGGGGCCTCTTGGAACCATCCAATAGGACTCGACTGTCGTGCAGAAGGTAACCTTCAGTTTTGGAGCAGTTCACAAATCCCATCGTAGGCAAAACTTTCTGGCCTCATGAAGCCCCCACACCCTTCAGGAAGAGGCCATGCTGGACAAGAACTCTAGCCTGAGGCACGTCTCATAGTTGACATGACCTCAGTGCAGGAGATCCCGATTCAGCCTCTGCAGAGTGGGCATGCCGTGACCTCGGTCCCAAACCTCACGCTAGCTTGTGTTTTCAGACTTCCTTCCTCACACTCCTGGCAAACAAGCCCTCCGGACTAGTAACTCCGGAACCAAAACCCAGCCCAGTGTCTGCCCAACGGAAGAAAAACGTTTCCCTGTGGGGCTCTCCAGAAAACCCAGATGAGGATCAACCTGCTCGGGCCTCGACGGTACCCGAACTGGATAGGCTGCTCTGGGCACTCATGCTCTGCCTGACACAGCCTGAAGCCAGACGTCCAGACAGACAAGGAGACAGCTGGCCGCACACCCAGCACTTCGGACACGCCATGGTCTTATGCCGTCACCTCATCCTAACCTTGGTTTTCAGATATCTGAACCTAGACATTATATCAATTCTCCACACAGCTGGGTATAGCAAGCACAAAACAGAACTCCTCCTTCCCCATGGCTGTCAAGCTTGCTCTTGGCATGGAGTCACACCTTCAGGGTGGGAGAAACCTTCATGGCCCCTGATGCCACGCCCAAACTTGAGTGCTGCTTGGGCACAAATTCACACTGTGATCCTCAGCATGAGCCCCATGTCAAAGAAAGGCCTGTCAGGGCCTGGACCAAGAGCCCACATATGGGGCTTGCCAAGCCCCTATGCACCCAATCCTCACCACGGTTTGAATTTTCCAGTCGCCCCGCCCGTACCTGGAGCTCTGCTCTGGAATCCCTTTCTTGGAGAGACCCATGAGCCAGACAACACGACTCCACCCTTCCCACAAAATGACCCCAAACTCTTGGGAGCTGGGACAAATCCCCAGAGAGGGATACTCGTCCACAGAACCTGAGGCCACCGCTCCAATCCACGGCTATCCCGGACACAACATCCAGAGACAAAAGCCTGAAGGAACGCCTCCCACTCGCCCTTGTTTCAGAGGCCCAGGAGCTCCCTCTCGGGCTGTACATCCGGCCTGCCATACCCTAGGCGCCACTCATAAGCTGAGTTTGTGTATTCAGACTTCTGTGCCCACAGCCTGGACCCACACACCTCCAGGCTAGGGCCTCTAGGGCCACAGCGAAAGATTGTGCCTGCCTTCTCCAAGGAAAGTGTGCCCAGTCCATTGACCACAACACTACAGGTTAGGGAAAAGCTCCAAGGCCTCTGAGGCCATCAATAGTGTAGGCCCCCCTGGACTAAGAGGGGCTCTCTGACACCAGCGGAGCAACTATCTCCACTTAGACTCTCAGACAGTGTCCCCAGAGACAGAAGGTTGAAAGGGACAGGCCCCCAGGCCCTAATCTGAACCTTAGCTTTGGTTTCCATGTTTCCGTTCTCAGAGGACTGTTTTCGTAGACCAGCACATGGGGCTTTTCTGAGGCACCAAACCAAACAGCTCTCATCTCCACATGGGCAGCTTTCTTACTGGGATGTATCAAACACTTCAGGTAGGAGAGTTCCGCAGGGCCACTGAACAACCAGCACATTCCAAGGTCTCCATGGACCCAAACGCACATTATGACGCATCCTCAGGAGAGGCCATTTCAACTCAGCCCCCTGGGTCGCGTGTTCCAGAGGCAGCAGATCAAACATATCTTGTCGCTAATAGCCAATGGGAATGCGAGGCATGCTGTACAGGGATCCATCCTTCGAACCCTGCTCTCCAGTCCTTCCGTATGGTATGTCCTGGAGCCATGCAACAGGACTCGAATGTCCCGCAGAAGGAAACCTTGTGGTTTGGGGCAACCTCCAAACTCAGCGTGGGAAAACTTCCTTGGCCTCATGAGGCCCCCACTTCATGAAGGTGCCATCATGGACACATACTCCAGCCTCAGCCAACGTCTGATCCTCAGCCTGACTTCAGATGCAGGAGATTTTGATTCAGCCTCTGCAGAGTGGGCCTGCTCTGCCCTTGGTTCCAATCCTCACACTAGCTTGTGTTTTCAGACTTCCGTCCTCACACTCCTGGCCCACAAACCCTCCCTACTGGGAATTCTGGGGCCACAATGAAGCACTGTGCCTGCCTCCCAGGAGAAAAACATTGTCTATGGCGCTGCCCAGAAACCCCAAATGAGGATCAAACTGCTTGGCCCTCGGCAACACCCCAATTGCATAGGCTACCTTAAACAGTGATGCTCTGTCGCAAATAGCCTGAGCCCAGACCTTCCAACAGACACCGACACAGCTGGCTGCACACCCAGCACATTGGACCCGCCACTGCCTTAGGCCACCATCCATTCCCAACCTGGGATTTCAGTCATCGGAACCTAGACCTTATCTCCAATCCCTGCACAGGGGGGAACCTGATGCACAAGTCAGAACCCCTCCTTCCCCCTGGCAAGAAACCTTGCTGCTGGCAGTGAGTCAAACCTTCAGTGTAGGAGAAAACGGCATGGCCCATGAGGCCACGCCCAAGCGTGAGGGCCGCCTTGGGCACAAACACACATTGTGACCCTCAGCGTGAGTACCTTATTCAAGTAACGCCTCTCAGTGACTGGACCAAGAGCCCGCATATGTGGCTTGCCATGCCCATAGGCACCCAGGACTAACTAGATGGTGTGTATTCCAGTTGAGGGAACCCACTGCTGTGCTCTAGAGTCCCTCTCCTGGGGGTTCCCCTGTGGCAGGATACAGTACTCTTCATTCCCACAGAATGAACACAAACACTTGGGAGCTTGGACAATCCCCTGAGAGGAAGGCTCTTCCTCGGCCCCTGAGACAACCCATACCCTGACCGGACACTGTAAACGCAACACCCAGAGACAAAATCCTGAGTGACTGCCTCCCACTTGCCCTACTTTGATTTCCAGAGGATCTCCCCTCACGGACTAGAGATCAGGCCTGCCATTACATTGGCCCCTAGCTGAGCCAAGTTTGCTTTTTCAGACATCTGTCCCCACAGCCCTGGCAAACACAGCCTCTAGGCTGGGTCCTCTGGAGCCATACCACAGGACCGTGCCTGCTCTCTCCTGGCAAACTGTGTCCATTCCTTTGGCCACACACCTCCAGAATATGAGAAACCTCAAGGCCTCCGAGGACATCCCACTACTGGGAGCCTCACTGGACTCACAGGGGCATTCGGACACAAGCTGAGCAGCTACATCCATGAATGCATGCACACAGATGACAACAGAGATAGAAGGTTGAGCCGGACAGGCCTTTAGGCCGTAGTCTCAACTCTTACTTTGGTTTCCAGGTGTCACTCCTCAGAGGCTTTGGTTCGAAGAACAGGGTATGGGGCTTTCCTGAGTCACGGAACAGAACTCCTCTCGTCTCCACATGGGAAGTTTCCTTGTTGGAGCCGTGTCAAACACCTCATGTTGGAGAATCCTGCAGAGTCCCTGAGCCACCTCCACATTCCAAGGTCTCCCAGGCCACCAAGCCACAGTAGGACTCATCTTCAGGAGAGTCCATTTCAAATCTCCCCTCTGGGTAGCTCACCCAGGAGCCCGCAGATTGAGCCTGCCTTGTCCTGACTAAAGAGTGGGAATATGAGGTGGCGTTCCCAGGCATCCATGCTTAGACACCTGCTCTCGAGTCTTTCCATATGGGGCCTCTTGGAACCATCCAATAGGACTCGACTGTCGTGCAGAAGGTAACCTTCAGTTTTGGAGCAGTTCACAAATCCCATCGTAGGCAAAACTTTCTGGCCTCATGAAGCCCCCACACCCTTCAGGAAGAGGCCATGCTGGACAAGAACTCTAGCCTGAGGCACGTCTCATAGTTGACATGACCTCAGTGCAGGAGATCCCGATTCAGCCTCTGCAGAGTGGGCATGCCGTGACCTCGGTCCCAAACCACACGCTAGCTTGTGTTTTCAGACTTCCTTCCTCACACTCCTGGCAAACAAGCCCTCCGGACTAGGAACTCCGGAACCAAAACCCAGCCCAGTGTCTGCCCAACGGAAGAAAAACGTTTCCCTGTGGGGCTCTCCAGAAAACCCAGATGAGGATCAACCTGCTCGGGCCTCGACGGTACCCGAACTGGATAGGCTGCTCTGGGCACTCATGCTCTGCCTGACACAGCCTGAAGCCAGACGTCCAGACAGACAAGGAGACAGCTGGCCGCACACCCAGCACTTCGGACACGCCATGGTCTTATGCCGTCACCTCATCCTAACCTTGGTTTTCAGATATCTGAACCTAGACATTATATCAATTCTCCACACAGCTGGGTATAGCAAGCACAAAACAGAACTCCTCCTTCCCCATGGCTGTCAAGCTTGCTCTTGGCATGGAGTCACACCTTCAGGGTGGGAGAAACCTTCATGGCCCCTGATGCCACGCCCAAACTTGAGTGCTGCTTGGGCACAAATTCACACTGTGATCCTCAGCATGAGCCCCATGTCAAAGAAAGGCCTGTCAGGGCCTGGACCAAGAGCCCACATATGGGGCTTGCCAAGCCCCTATGCACCCAATCCTCACCACGGTTTGAATTTTCCAGTCGCCCCGCCCGTACCTGGAGCTCTGCTCTGGAATCCCTTTCTTGGAGAGACCCATGAGCCAGACAACACGACTCCACCCTTCCCACAAAATGACCCCAAACTCTTGGGAGCTGGGACAAATCCCCAGAGAGGGATACTCGTCCACAGAACCTGAGGCCACCGCTCCAATCCACGGCTATCCCGGACACAACATCCAGAGACAAAAGCCTGAAGGAACGCCTCCCACTCGCCCTTGTTTCAGAGGCCCAGGAGCTCCCTCTCGGGCTGTACATCCGGCCTGCCATACCCTAGGCGCCACTCATAAGCTGAGTTTGTGTATTCAGACTTCTGTGCCCACAGCCTGGACCCACACACCTCCAGGCTAGGGCCTCTAGGGCCACAGCGAAAGATTGTGCCTGCCTTCTCCAAGGAAAGTGTGCCCAGTCCATTGACCACAACACTACAGGTTAGGGAAAAGCTCCAAGGCCCCTGAGGCCATCAATAGTGTAGGCCCCCCTGGACTAAGAGGGGCTCTCTGACACCAGCGGAGCAACTATCTCCACTTAGACTCTCAGACAGTGTCCCCAGAGACAGAAGGTTGAAATGGACAGGCCCCCAGGCCCTAATCTGAACCTTAGCTTTGGTTTCCATGTTTCCGTTCTCAGAGGACTGTTTTCGTAGACCAGCACATGGGGCTTTTCTGAGGCACCAAACCAAACAGCTCTCATCTCCACATGGGCAGCTTTCTTACTGGGATGTATCAAACACTTCAGGTAGGAGAGTTCCGCAGGGCCACTGAACAACCAGCACATTCCAAGGTCTCCATGGACCCAAACGCACATTATGACGCATCCTCAGGAGAGGCCATTTCAACTCAGCCCCCTGGGTCGCGTGTTCCAGAGGCAGCAGATCAAACATATCTTGTCGCTAATAGCCAATGGGAATGCGAGGCATGCTGTACAGGGATCCATCCTTCGAACCCTGCTCTCCAGTCCTTCCGTATGGTATGTCCTGGAGCCATGCAACAGGACTCGAATGTCCCGCAGAAGGAAACCTTGTGGTTTGGGGCAACCTCCAAACTCAGCGTGGGAAAACTTCCTTGGCCTCATGAGGCCCCCACTTCATGAAGGTGCCATCATGGACACATACTCCAGCCTCAGCCAACGTCTGATCCTCAGCCTGACTTCAGATGCAGGAGATTTTGATTCAGCCTCTGCAGAGTGGGCCTGCTCTGCCCTTGGTTCCAATCCTCACACTAGCTTGTGTTTTCAGACTTCCGTCCTCACACTCCTGGCCCACAAACCCTCCCTACTGGGAATTCTGGGGCCACAATGAAGCACTGTGCCTGCCTCCCAAGAGAAAAACATTGTCTATGGCGCTGCCCAGAAACCCCAAATGAGGATCAAACTGCTTGGCCCTCGGCAACACCCCAATTGCATAGGCTACCTTAAACAGTGATGCTCTGTCGCAAATAGCCTGAGCCCAGACCTTCCAACAGACACCGACACAGCTGGCTGCACACCCAGCACATTGGACCCGCCACTGCCTTAGGCCACCATCCATTCCCAACCTGGGATTTCAGTCATCGGAACCTAGACCTTATCTCCAATCCCTGCACAGGGGGGAACCTGATGCACAAGTCAGAACCCCTCCTTCCCCCTGGCAAGAAACCTTGCTGCTGGCAGTGAGTCAAACCTTCAGTGTAGGAGAAAACGGCATGGCCCATGAGGCCACGCCCAAGCGTGAGGGCCGCCTTGGACACAAACACACATTGTGACCCTCAGCGTGAGTACCTTATTCAAGTAACGCCTCTCAGTGACTGGACCAAGAGCCCGCATATGTGGCTTGCCATGCCCATAGGCACCCAGGACTAACTAGATGGTGTGTATTCCAGTTGAGGGAACCCACTGCTGTGCTCTAGAGTCCCTCTCCTGGGGGGTCCCCTGTGGCAGAAAACAGTACTCTTCATTCCCACAGAATGAACACAAACACTTGGGAGCTTGGACAATCCCCTGAGAGGAAGGCTCTTCCTCGGCCTCTGAGACAACCCCTACCCTGACCGGACACTGTAAACGCAACACCCAGAGACAAAATCCTGAGTGACTGCCTCCCACTTGCCCTACTTTGATTTCCAGAGGATCTCCCCTCACGGACTAGAGATGAGGCCTGCCATTACATTGGCCCCTAGCTGAGCCAAGTTTGCTTTTTCAGACATCTGTCCCCACAGCCCTGGCAAACAGAGCCTCTAGGCTGGGTCCTCTGGAGCCATACCACAGGACCGTGCCTGCTCTCTCCTGGGAAACTGTGTCCATTCCTTTGGCCACACACCTCCAGAATATGAGAAACCTCAAGGCCTCCGAGGACATCCCACTACTGGGAGCCTCACTGGACTCACAGGGGCATTCGGACACAAGCTGAGCAGCTACATCCATGAATGCATGCACACAGATGACAACAGAGATAGAAGGTTGAGCCGGACAGGCCTTTAGGCCGTAGTCTCAACTCTTACTTTGGTTTCCAGGTGTCACTCCTCAGAGGCTTTGGTTCGAAGAACAGGGTATGGGGCTTTCCTGAGGCACGGAACAGAACTCCTCTCGTCTCCACATGGGAAGTTTCCTTGTTGGAGCCGTGTCAAACACCTCATGTTGGAGAATCCTGCAGAGTCCCTGAGCCACCTCCACATTCCAAGGTCTCCCAGGCCACCAAGCCACAGTAGGACTCATCTTCAGGAGAGTCCATTTCAACTCTCCCCTCTGGGTAGCTCACCCAGGAGCCCGCAGATTGAGCCTGCCTTGTCCTGACTAAAGAGTGGGAATATGAGGTGGCGTTCCCAGGCATCCATGCTTAGACACCTGCTCTCGAGTCTTTCCATATGGGGCCTCTTGGAACCATCCAATAGGACTCGACTGTCGTGCAGAAGGTAACCTTCAGTTTTGGAGCAGTTCACAAATCCCATCGTAGGCAAAACTTTCTGGCCTCATGAAGCCCCCACACCCTTCAGGAAGAGGCCATGCTGGACAAGAACTCTAGCCTGAGGCACGTCTCATAGTTGACATGACCTCAGTGCAGGAGATCCCGATTCAGCCTCTGCAGAGTGGGCATGCCGTGACCTCGGTCCCAAACCACACGCTAGCTTGTGTTTTCAGACTTCCTTCCTCACACTCCTGGCAAACAAGCCCTCCGGACTAGGAACTCCGGAACCAAAACCCAGCCCAGTGTCTGCCCAACGGAAGAAAAACGTTTCCCTGTGGGGCTCTCCAGAAAACCCAGATGAGGATCAACCTGCTCGGGCCTCGACGGTACCCGAACTGGATAGGCTGCTCTGGGCACTCATGCTCTGCCTGACACAGCCTGAAGCCAGACGTCCAGACAGACAAGGAGACAGCTGGCCGCACACCCAGCACTTCGGACACGCCATGGTCTTATGCCGTCACCTCATCCTAACCTTGGTTTTCAGATATCTGAACCTAGACATTATATCAATTCTCCACACAGCTGGGTATAGCAAGCACAAAACAGAACTCCCCCTTCCCCATGGCTGTCAAGCTTGCTCTTGGCATGGAGTCACACCTTCAGGGTGGGAGAAACCTTCATGGCCCCTGATGCCACGCCCAAACTTGAGTGCTGCTTGGGCACAAATTCACACTGTGATCCTCAGCATGAGCCCCATGTCAAAGAAAGGCCTGTCAGGGCCTGGACCAAGAGCCCACATATGGGGCTTGCCAAGCCCCTATGCACCCAATCCTCACCACGGTTTGAATTTTCCAGTCGCCCCGCCCGTACCTGGAGCTCTGCTCTGGAATCCCTTTCTTGGAGAGACCCATGAGCCAGACAACACGACTCCACCCTTCCCACAAAATGACCCCAAACTCTTGGGAGCTGGGACAAATCCCCAGAGAGGGATACTCGTCCACAGAACCTGAGGCCACCGCTCCAATCCACGGCTATCCCGGACACAACATCCAGAGACAAAAGCCTGAAGGAACGCCTCCCACTCGCCCTTGTTTCAGAGGCCCAGGAGCTCCCTCTCGGGCTGTACATCCGGCCTGCCATACCCTAGGCGCCACTCATAAGCTGAGTTTGTGTATTCAGACTTCTGTGCCCACAGCCTGGACCCACACACCTCCAGGCTAGGGCCTCTAGGGCCACAGCGAAAGATTGTGCCTGCCTTCTCCAAGGAAAGTGTGCCCAGTCCATTGACCACAACACTACAGGTTAGGGAAAAGCTCCAAGGCCCCTGAGGCCATCAATAGTGTAGGCCCCCCTGGACTAAGAGGGGCTCTCTGACACCAGCGGAGCAACTATCTCCACTTAGACTCTCAGACAGTGTCCCCAGAGACAGAAGGTTGAAATGGACAGGCCCCCAGGCCCTAATTTGAACCTTAGCTTTGGTTTCCATGTTTCTGTTCTCAGAGGACTGTTTTCGTAGACCAGCACATGGGGCTTTTCTGAGGCACCAAACCAAACAGCTCTCATCTCCACATGGGCAGCTTTCTTACTGGGATGTATCAAACACTTCAGGTAGGAGAGTTCCGCAGGGCCACTGAACAACCAGCACATTCCAAGGTCTCCATGGACCCAAACGCACATTATGACGCATCCTCAGGAGAGGCCATTTCAACTCAGCCCCCTGGGTCGCGTGTTCCAGAGGCAGCAGATCAAACATATCTTGTCGCTAATAGCCAATGGGAATGCGAGGCATGCTGTACAGGGATCCATCCTTCGAACCCTGCTCTCCAGTCCTTCCGTATGGTATGTCCTGGAGCCATGCAACAGGACTCGAATGTCCCGCAGAAGGAAACCTTGTGGTTTGGGGCAACCTCCAAACTCAGCGTGGGAAAACTTCCTTGGCCTCATGAGGCCCCCACTTCATGAAGGTGCCATCATGGACACATACTCCAGCCTCAGCCAACGTCTGATCCTCAGCCTGACTTCAGATGCAGGAGATTTTGATTCAGCCTCTGCAGAGTGGGCCTGCTCTGCCCTTGGTTCCAATCCTCACACTAGCTTGTGTTTTCAGACTTCCGTCCTCACACTCCTGG
The DNA here is from genome assembly GCF_964662115.1 of Mustela nivalis. NCBI lineage: Eukaryota > Metazoa > Chordata > Mammalia > Carnivora > Mustelidae > Mustela > Mustela nivalis. Next base: position 654,489 of record NW_028136368.1, read on the forward strand.
CCCACAAACCCTCCCTACTGGGAATTCTGGGGCCACAATGAAGCACTGTGCCTGCCTCCCAAGAGAAAAACATTGTCTATGGCGCTGCCCAGAAACCCCAAATGAGGATCAAACTGCTTGGCCCTCGGCAACACCCCAATTGCATAGGCTACCTTAAACAGTGATGCTCTGTCGCAAATAGCCTGAGCCCAGACCTTCCAACAGACACCGACACAGCTGGCTGCACACCCAGCACATTGGACCCGCCACTGCCTTAGGCCACCATCCATTCCCAACCTGGGATTTCAGTCATCGGAACCTAGACCTTATCTCCAATCCCTGCACAGGGGGGAACCTGATGCACAAGTCAGAACCCCTCCTTCCCCCTGGCAAGAAACCTTGCTGCTGGCAGTGAGTCAAACCTTCAGTGTAGGAGAAAACGGCATGGCCCATGAGGCCACGCCCAAGCGTGAGGGCCGCCTTGGGCACAAACACACATTGTGACCCTCAGCGTGAGTACCTTATTCAAGTAATGCCTCTCAGTGACTGGACCAAGAGCCCGCATATGTGGCTTGCCATGCCCATAGGCACCCAGGACTAACTAGATGGTGTGTATTCCAGTTGAGGGAACCCACTGCTGTGCTCTAGAGTCCCTCTCCTGGGGGGTCCCCTGTGGCAGAAAACAGTACTCTTCATTCCCACAGAATGAACACAAACACTTGGGAGCTTGGACAATCCCCTGAGAGGAAGGCTCTTCCTCGGCCTCTGAGACAACCCCTACCCTGACCGGACACTGTAAACGCAACACCCAGAGACAAAATCCTGAGTGACTGCCTCCCACTTGCCCTACTTTGATTTCCAGAGGATCTCCCCTCACGGACTAGAGATCAGGCCTGCCATTACATTGGCCCCTAGCTGAGCCAAGTTTGCTTTTTCAGACATCTGTCCCCACAGCCCTGGCAAACAGAGCCTCTAGGCTGGGTCCTCTGGAGCCATACCACAGGACCGTGCCTGCTCTCTCCTGGGAAACTGTGTCCATTCCTTTGGCCACACACCTCCAGAATATGAGAAACCTCAAGGCCTCCGAGGACATCCCACTACTGGGAGCCTCACTGGACTCACAGGGGCATTCGGACACAAGCTGAGCAGCTACATCCATGAATGCATGCACACAGATGACAACAGAGATAGAAGGTTGAGCCGGACAGGCCTTTAGGCCGTAGTCTCAACTCTTACTTTGGTTTCCAGGTGTCACTCCTCAGAGGCTTTGGTTCGAAGAACAGGGTATGGGGCTTTCCTGAGTCACGGAACAGAACTCCTCTCGTCTCCACATGGGAAGTTTCCTTGTTGGAGCCGTGTCAAACACCTCATGTTGGAGAATCCTGCAGAGTCCCTGAGCCACCTCCACATTCCAAGGTCTCCCAGGCCACCAAGCCACAGTAGGACTCATCTTCAGGAGAGTCCATTTCAACTCTCCCCTCTGGGTAGCTCACCCAGGAGCCCGCAGATTGAGCCTGCCTTGTCCTGACTAAAGAGTGGGAATATGAGGTGGCGTTCCCAGGCATCCATGCTTAGACACCTGCTCTCGAGTCTTTCCATATGGGGCCTCTTGGAACCATCCAATAGGACTCGACTGTCGTGCAGAAGGTAACCTTCAGTTTTGGAGCAGTTCACAAATCCCATCGTAGGCAAAACTTTCTGGCCTCATGAAGCCCCCACACCCTTCAGGAAGAGGCCATGCTGGACAAGAACTCTAGCCTGAGGCACGTCTCATAGTTGACATGACCTCAGTGCAGGAGATCCCGATTCAGCCTCTGCAGAGTGGGCATGCCGTGACCTCGGTCCCAAACCTCACGCTAGCTTGTGTTTTCAGACTTCCTTCCTCACACTCCTGGCAAACAAGCCCTCCGGACTAGGAACTCCAGAACCAAAACCCAGCCCAGTGTCTGCCCAACGGAAGAAAAACGTTTCCCTGTGGGGCTCTCCAGAAAACCCAGATGAGGATCAACCTGCTCGGGCCTCGACGGTACCCGAACTGGATAGGCTGCTCTGGGCACTCATGCTCTGCCTGACACAGCCTGAAGCCAGACGTCCAGACAGACAAGGAGACAGCTGGCCGCACACCCAGCACTTCGGACACGCCATGGTCTTATGCCGTCACCTCATCCTAACCTTGGTTTTCAGATATCTGAACCTAGACATTATATCAATTCTCCACACAGCTGGGTATAGCAAGCACAAAACAGAACTCCCCCTTCCCCATGGCTGTCAAGCTTGCTCTTGGCATGGAGTCACACCTTCAGAGTGGGAGAAACCTTCATGGCCCCTGATGCCACGCCCAAACTTGAGTGCTGCTTGGGCACAAATTCACACTGTGATCCTCAGCATGAGCCCCATGTCAAAGAAAGGCCTGTCAGGGCCTGGACCAAGAGCCCACATATGGGGCTTGCCAAGCCCCTATGCACCCAATCCTCACCACGGTTTGAATTTTCCAGTCGCCCCGCCCGTACCTGGAGCTCTGCTCTGGAATCCCTTTCTTGGAGAGACCCATGAGCCAGACAACACGACTCCACCCTTCCCACAAAATGACCCCAAACTCTTGGGAGCTGGGACAAATCCCCAGAGAGGGATACTCGTCCACAGAACCTGAGGCCACCGCTCCAATCCACGGCTATCCCGGACACAACATCCAGAGACAAAAGCCTGAAGGAACGCCTCCCACTCGCCCTTGTTTCAGAGGCCCAGGAGCTCCCTCTCGGGCTGTACATCCGGCCTGCCATACCCTAGGCGCCACTCATAAGCTGAGTTTGTGTATTCAGACTTCTGTGCCCACAGCCTGGACCCACACACCTCCAGGCTAGGGCCTCTAGGGCCACAGCGAAAGATTGTGCCTGCCTTCTCCAAGGAAAGTGTGCCCAGTCCATTGACCACAACACTACAGGTTAGGGAAAAGCTCCAAGGCCTCTGAGGCCATCAATAGTGTAGGACCCCCTGGACTAAGAGGGGCTCTCTGACACCAGCGGAGCAACTATCTCCACTTAGACTCTCAGACAGTGTCCCCAGAGACAGAAGGTTGAAATGGACAGGCCCCCAGGCCCTAATCTGAACCTTAGCTTTGGTTTCCATGTTTCCGTTCTCAGAGGACTGTTTTCGTAGACCAGCACATGGGGCTTTTCTGAGGCACCAAACCAAACAGCTCTCATCTCCACATGGGCAGCTTTCTTACTGGGATGTATCAAACACTTCAGGTAGGAGAGTTCCGCAGGGCCACTGAACAACCAGCACATTCCAAGGTCTCCATGGACCCAAACGCACATTATGACGCATCCTCAGGAGACGCCATTTCAACTCAGCCCCCTGGGTCGCGTGTTCCAGAGGCAGCAGATCAAACATATCTTGTCGCTAATAGCCAATGGGAATGCGAGGCATGCTGTACAGGGATCCATCCTTCGAACCCTGCTCTCCAGTCCTTCCGTATGGTATGTCCTGGAGCCATGCAACAGGACTCGAATGTCCCGCAGAAGGAAACCTTGTGGTTTGGGGCAACCTCCAAACTCAGCGTGGGAAAACTTCCTTGGCCTCATGAGGCCCCCACTTCATGAAGGTGCCATCATGGACACATACTCCAGCCTCAGCCAACGTCTGATCCTCAGCCTGACTTCAGATGCAGGAGATTTTGATTCAGCCTCTGCAGAGTGGGCCTGCTCTGCCCTTGGTTCCAATCCTCACACTAGCTTGTGTTTTCAGACTTCCGTCCTCACACTCCTGGCCCACAAACCCTCCCTACTGGGAATTCTGGGGCCACAATGAAGCACTGTGCCTGCCTCCCAAGAGAAAAACATTGTCTATGGCGCTGCCCAGAAACCCCAAATGAGGATCAAACTGCTTGGCCCTCGGCAACACCCCAATTGCATAGGCTACCTTAAACAGTGATGCTCTGTCGCAAATAGCCTGAGCCCAGACCTTCCAACAGACACCGACACAGCTGGCTGCACACCCAGCACATTGGACCCGCCACTGCCTTAGGCCACCATCCATTCCCAACCTGGGATTTCAGTCATCGGAACCTAGACCTTATCTCCAATCCCTGCACAGGGGGGAACCTGATGCACAAGTCAGAACCCCTCCTTCCCCCTGGCAAGAAACCTTGCTGCTGGCAGTGAGTCAAACCTTCAGTGTAGGAGAAAACGGCATGGCCCATGAGGCCACGCCCAAGCGTGAGGGCCGCCTTGGGCACAAACACACATTGTGACCCTCAGCGTGAGTACCTTATTCAAGTAATGCCTCTCAGTGACTGGACCAAGAGCCCGCATATGTGGCTTGCCATGCCCATAGGCACCCAGGACTAACTAGATGGTGTGTATTCCAGTTGAGGGAACCCACTGCTGTGCTCTAGAGTCCCTCTCCTGGGGGGTCCCCTGTGGCAGAAAACAGTACTCTTCATTCCCACAGAATGAACACAAACACTTGGGAGCTTGGACAATCCCCTGAGAGGAAGGCTCTTCCTCGGCCTCTGAGACAACCCCTACCCTGACCGGACACTGTAAACGCAACACCCAGAGACAAAATCCTGAGTGACTGCCTCCCACTTGCCCTACTTTGATTTCCAGAGGATCTCCCCTCACGGACTAGAGATCAGGCCTGCCATTACATTGGCCCCTAGCTGAGCCAAGTTTGCTTTTTCAGACATCTGTCCCCACAGCCCTGGCAAACACAGCCTCTAGGCTGGGTCCTCTGGAGCCATACCACAGGACCGTGCCTGCTCTCTCCTGGGAAACTGTGTCCATTCCTTTGGCCACACACCTCCAGAATATGAGAAACCTCAAGGCCTCCGAGGACATCCCACTACTGGGAGCCTCACTGGACTCACAGGGGCATTCGGACACAAGCTGAGCAGCTACATCCATGAATGCATGCACACAGATGACAACAGAGATAGAAGGTTGAGCCGGACAGGCCTTTAGGCCGTAGTCTCAACTCTTACTTTGGTTTCCAGGTGTCACTCCTCAGAGGCTTTGGTTCGAAGAACAGGGTATGGGGCTTTCCTGAGGCACGGAACAGAACTCCTCTCGTCTCCACATGGGAAGTTTCCTTGTTGGAGCCGTGTCAAACACCTCATGTTGGAGAATCCTGCAGAGTCCCTGAGCCACCTCCACATTCCAAGGTCTCCCAGGCCACCAAGCCACAGTAGGACTCATCTTCAGGAGAGTCCATTTCAACTCTCCCCTCTGGGTAGCTCACCCAGGAGCCCGCAGATTGAGCCTGCCTTGTCCTGACTAAAGAGTGGGAATATGAGGTGGCGTTCCCAGGCATCCATGCTTAGACACCTGCTCTCGAGTCTTTCCATATGGGGCCTCTTGGAACCATCCAATAGGACTCGACTGTCGTGCAGAAGGTAACCTTCAGTTTTGGAGCAGTTCACAAATCCCATCGTAGGCAAAACTTTCTGGCCTCATGAAGCCCCCACACCCTTCAGGAAGAGGCCATGCTGGACAAGAACTCTAGCCTGAGGCACGTCTCATAGTTGACATGACCTCAGTGCAGGAGATCCCGATTCAGCCTCTGCAGAGTGGGCATGCCGTGACCTCGGTCCCAAACCTCACGCTAGCTTGTGTTTTCAGACTTCCTTCCTCACACTCCTGGCAAACAAGCCCTCCGGACTAGGAACTCCAGAACCAAAACCCAGCCCAGTGTCTGCCCAACGGAAGAAAAACGTTTCCCTGTGGGGCTCTCCAGAAAACCCAGATGAGGATCAACCTGCTCGGGCCTCGACGGTACCCGAACTGGATAGGCTGCTCTGGGCACTCATGCTCTGCCTGACACAGCCTGAAGCCAGACGTCCAGACAGACAAGGAGACAGCTGGCCGCACACCCAGCACTTCGGACACGCCATGGTCTTATGCCGTCACCTCATCCTAACCTTGGTTTTCAGATATCTGAACCTAGACATTATATCAATTCTCCACACAGCTGGGTATAGCAAGCACAAAACAGAACTCCCCCTTCCCCATGGCTGTCAAGCTTGCTCTTGGCATGGAGTCACACCATCAGGTTGGGAGAAACCTTCATGGCCCCTGATGCCACGCCCAAACTTGAGTGCTGCTTGGGCACAAATTCACACTGTGATCCTCAGCATGAGCCCCATGTCAAAGAAAGGCCTGTCAGGGCCTGGACCAAGAGCCCACATATGGGGCTTGCCAAGCCCCTATGCACCCAATCCTCACCACGGTTTGAATTTTCCAGTCGCCCCGCCCGTACCTGGAGCTCTGCTCTGGAATCCCTTTCTTGGAGAGACCCATGAGCCAGACAACACGACTCCACCCTTCCCACAAAATGACCCCAAACTCTTGGGAGCTGGGACAAATCCCCAGAGAGGGATACTCGTCCACAGAACCTGAGGCCACCGCTCCAATCCACGGCTATCCCGGACACAACATCCAGAGACAAAAGCCTGAAGGAACGCCTCCCACTCGCCCTTGTTTCAGAGGCCCAGGAGCTCCCTCTCGGGCTGTACATCCGGCCTGCCATACCCTAGGCGCCACTCATAAGCTGAGTTTGTGTATTCAGACTTCTGTGCCCACAGCCTGGACCCACACACCTCCAGGCTAGGGCCTCTAGGGCCACAGCGAAAGATTGTGCCTGCCTTCTCCAAGGAAAGTGTGCCCAGTCCATTGACCACAACACTACAGGTTAGGGAAAAGCTCCAAGGCCTCTGAGGCCATCAATAGTGTAGGACCCCCTGGACTAAGAGGGGCTCTCTGACACCAGCGGAGCAACTATCTCCACTTAGACTCTCAGACAGTGTCCCCAGAGACAGAAGGTTGAAATGGACAGGCCCCCAGGCCCTAATCTGAACCTTAGCTTTGGTTTCCATGTTTCCGTTCTCAGAGGACTGTTTTCGTAGACCAGCACATGGGGCTTTTCTGAGGCACCAAACCAAACAGCTCTCATCTCCACATGGGCAGCTTTCTTACTGGGATGTATCAAACACTTCAGGTAGGAGAGTTCCGCAGGGCCACTGAACAACCAGCACATTCCAAGGTCTCCATGGACCCAAACGCACATTATGACGCATCCTCAGGAGACGCCATTTCAACTCAGCCCCCTGGGTCGCGTGTTCCAGAGGCAGCAGATCAAACATATCTTGTCGCTAATAGCCAATGGGAATGCGAGGCATGCTGTACAGGGATCCATCCTTCGAACCCTGCTCTCCAGTCCTTCCGTATGGTATGTCCTGGAGCCATGCAACAGGACTCGAATGTCCCGCAGAAGGAAACCTTGTGGTTTGGGGCAACCTCCAAACTCAGCGTGGGAAAACTTCCTTGGCCTCATGAGGCCCCCACTTCATGAAGGTGCCATCATGGACACATACTCCAGCCTCAGCCAACGTCTGATCCTCAGCCTGACTTCAGATGCAGGAGATTTTGATTCAGCCTCTGCAGAGTGGGCCTGCTCTGCCCTTGGTTCCAATCCTCACACTAGCTTGTGTTTTCAGACTTCCGTCCTCACACTCCTGGCCCACAAACCCTCCCTACTGGGAATTCTGGGGCCACAATGAAGCACTGTGCCTGCCTCCCAAGAGAAAAACATTGTCTATGGCGCTGCCCAGAAACCCCAAATGAGGATCAAACTGCTTGGCCCTCGGCAACACCCCAATTGCATAGGCTACCTTAAACAGTGATGCTCTGTCGCAAATAGCCTGAGCCCAGACCTTCCAACAGACACCGACACAGCTGGCTGCACACCCAGCACATTGGACCCGCCACTGCCTTAGGCCACCATCCATTCCCAACCTGGGTTTTCAGTCATCGGAACCTAGACCTTATCTCCAATCCCTGCACAGGGGGGAACCTGATGCACAAGTCAGAACCCCTCCTTCCCCCTGGCAAGAAACCTTGCTGCTGGCAGTGAGTCAAACCTTCATTGTAGGAGAAAACGGCATGGCCCATGAGGCCACGCCCAAGCGTGAGGGCCGCCTTGGGCACAAACACACATTGTGACCCTCAGCGTGAGTACCTTATTCAAGTAACGCCTCTCAGTGACTGGACCAAGAGCCCGCATATGTGGCTTGCCATGCCCATAGGCACCCAGGACTAACTAGATGGTGTGTATTCCAGTTGAGGGAACCCACTGCTGTGCTCTAGAGTCCCTCTCCTGGGGGTTCCACTGTGGCAGGAAACAGTACTCTTCATTCCCACAGAATGAACACAAACACTTGGGAGCTTGGACAATCCCCTGAGAGGAAGGCTCTTCCTCGGCCTCTGAGACAACCCCTACCCTGACCGGACACTGTAAACGCAACACCCAGAGACAAAATCCTGAGTGACTGCCTCCCACTTGCCCTACTTTGATTTCCAGAGGATCTCCCCTCACGGACTAGAGATCAGGCCTGCCATTACATTGGCCCCTAGCTGAGCCAAGTTTGCTTTTTCAGACATCTGTCCCCACAGCCCTGGCAAACACAGCCTCTAGGCTGGGTCCTCTGGAGCCATACCACAGGACCGTGCCTGCTCTCTCCTGGCAAACTGTGTCCATTCCTTTGGCCACACACCTCCAGAATATGAGAAACCTCAAGGCCTCCGAGGACATCCCACTACTGGGAGCCTCACTGGACTCACAGGGGCATTCGGACACAAGCTGAGCAGCTACATCCATGAATGCATGCACACAGATGACAACAGAGATAGAAGGTTGAGCCGGACAGGCCTTTAGGCCGTAGTCTCAACTCTTACTTTGGTTTCCAGGTGTCACTCCTCAGAGGCTTTGGTTCGAAGAACAGGGTATGGGGCTTTCCTGAGGCACGGAACAGAACTCCTCTCGTCTCCACATGGGAAGTTTCCTTGTTGGAGCCGTGTCAAACACCTCATGTTGGAGAATCCTGCAGAGTCCCTGAGCCACCTCCACATTCCAAGGTCTCCCAGGCCACCAAGCCACAGTAGGACTCATCTTCAGGAGAGTCCATTTCAACTCTCCCCTCTGGGTAGCTCACCCAGGAGCCCGCAGATTGAGCCTGCCTTGTCCTGACTAAAGAGTGGGAATATGAGGTGGCGTTCCCAGGCATCCATGCTTAGACACCTGCTCTCGAGTCTTTCCATATGGGGCCTCTTGGAACCATCCAATAGGACTCGACTGTCGTGCAGAAGGTAACCTTCAGTTTTGGAGCAGTTCACAAATCCCATCGTAGGCAAAACTTTCTGGCCTCATGAAGCCCCCACACCCTTCAGGAAGAGGCCATGCTGGACAAGAACTCTAGCCTGAGGCACGTCTCATAGTTGACATGACCTCAGTGCAGGAGATCCCGATTCAGCCTCTGCAGAGTGGGCCTGCCGTGACCTCGGTCCCAAACCTCACGCTAGCTTGTGTTTTCAGACTTCCTTCCTCACACTCCTGGCAAACAAGCCCTCCGGACTAGGAACTCTAGAACCAAAACCCAGCCCAGTGTCTGCCCAACGGAAGAAAAACGTTTCCCTGTGGGGCTCTCCAGAAAACCCAGATGAGGATCAACCTGCTCGGGCCTCGACGGTACCCGAACTGGATAGGCTGCTCTGGGCACTCATGCTCTGCCTGACACAGCCTGAAGCCAGACGTCCAGACAGACAAGGAGACAGCTGGCCGCACACCCAGCACTTCGGACACGCCATGGTCTTATGCCGTCACCTCATCCTAACCTTGGTTTTCAGATATCTGAACCTAGACATTATATCAATTCTCCACACAGCTGGGTATAGCAAGCACAAAACAGAACTCCCCCTTCCCCATGGCTGTCAAGCTTGCTCTTGGCATGGAGTCACACCTTCAGGGTGGGAGAAACCTTCATGGCCCCTGATGCCACGCCCAAACTTGAGTGCTGCTTGGGCACAAATTCACACTGTGATCCTCAGCATGAGCCCCATGTCAAAGAAAGGCCTGTCAGGGCCTGGACCAAGAGCCCACATATGGGGCTTGCCAAGCCCCTATGCACCCAATCCTCACCACGGTTTGAATTTTCCAGTCGCCCCGCCCGTACCTGGAGCTCTGCTCTGGAATCCCTTTCTTGGAGAGACCCATGAGCCAGACAACACGACTTCACCCTTCCCACAAAATGACCCCAAACTCTTGGGAGCTGGGACAAATCCCCAGAGAGGGATACTCGTCCACAGTACCTGAGGCCACCGCTCCAATCCACGGCTATCCCGGACACAACATCCAGAGACAAAAGCCTGAAGGAACGCCTCCCACTCGCCCTTGTTTCAGAGGCCCAGGAGCTCCCTCTCGGGCTGTACATCCGGCCTGCCATACCCTAGGCGCCACTCATAAGCTGAGTTTGTGTATTCAGACTTCTGTGCCCACAGCCTGGACCCACACACCTCCAGGCTAGGGCCTCTAGGGCCACAGCGAAAGATTGTGCCTGCCCTCTCCAAGGAAAGTGTGCCCAGTCCATTGACCACAACACTACAGGTTAGGGAAAAGCTCCAAGGCCCCTGAGGCCATCAATAGTGTAGGCCCCCCTGGACTAAGAGGGGCTCTCTGACACCAGCGGAGCAACTATCTCCACTTAGACTCTCAGACAGTGTCCCCAGAGACAGAAGGTTGAAATGGACAGGCCCCCAGGCCCTAATCTGAACCTTAGCTTTGATTTCCATGTTTCCGTTCTCAGAGGACTGTTTTTGTAGACCAGCACATGGGGCTTTTCTGAGGCACCAAACCAAACATCTCTCATCTCCACATGGGCAGCTTTCTTACTGGGATGTATCAAACACTTCAGGTAGGAGAGTTCCGCAGGGCCACTGAACAACCAGCACATTCCAAGGTCTCCATGGACCCAAACGCACATTATGACGCATCCTCAGGAGAGGCCATTTCAACTCAGCCCCCTGGGTCGCGTGTTCCAGAGGCAGCAGATCAAACATATCTTGTCGCTAATAGCCAATGGGAATGCGAGGCATGCTGTACAGGGATCCATCCTTCGAACCCTGCTCTCCAGTCCTTCCATATGGTATGTCCTGGAGCCATGCAACAGGACTCGAATGTCCCGCAGAAGGAAACCTTGTGGTTTGGGGCAACCTCCAAACTCAGCGTGGGAAAACTTCCTTGGCCTCATGAGGCCCCCACTTCATGAAGGTGCCATCATGGACACATACTCCAGCCTCAGCCAACGTCTGATCCTCAGCCTGACTTCAGATGCAGGAGATTTTGATTCAGCCTCTGCAGAGTGGGCCTGCTCTGCCCTTGGTTCCAATCCTCACACTAGCTTGTGTTTTCAGACTTCCGTCCTCACACTCCTGGCCCACAAACCCTCCCTACTGGGAATTCTGGGGCCACAATGAAGCACTGTGCCTGCCTCCCAAGAGAAAAACATTGTCTATGGCGCTGCCCAGAAACCCCAAATGAGGATCAAACTGCTTGGCCCTCGGCAACACCCCAATTGCATAGGCTACCTTAAACAGTGATGCTCTGTCGCAAATAGCCTGAGCCCAGACCTTCCAACAGACACCGACACAGCTGGCTGCACACCCAGCACATTGGACCCGCCACTGCCTTAGGCCACCATCCATTCCCAACCTGGGTTTTCAGTCATCGGAACCTAGACCTTATCTCCAATCCCTGCACAGGGGGGAACCTGATGCACAAGTCAGAACCCCTCCTTCCCCCTGGCAAGAAACCTTGCTGCTGGCAGTGAGTCAAACCTTCAGTGTAGGAGAAAACGGCATGGCCCATGAGGCCACGCCCAAGCGTGAGGGCCGCCTTGGGCACAAACACACATTGTGACCCTCAGCGTGAGTACCTTATTCAAGTAACGCCTCTCAGTGACTGGACCAAGAGCCCGCATATGTGGCTTGCCATGCCCATAGGCACCCAGGACTAACTAGATGGTGTGTATTCCAGTTGAGGGAACCCACTGCTGTGCTCTAGAGTCCCTCTCCTGGGGGTTCCCCTGTGGCAGGAAACAGTACTCTTCATTCCCACAGAATGAACACAAACACTTGGGAGCTTGGACAATCCCCTGAGAGGAAGGCTCTTCCTCGGCCCCTGAGACAACCCATACCCTGACCGGACACTGTAAACGCAACACCCAGAGACAAAATCCTGAGTGACTGCCTCCCACTTGCCCTACTTTGATTTCCAGAGGATCTCCCCTCACGGACTAGAGATCAGGCCTGCCATTACATTGGCCCCTAGCTGAGCCAAGTTTGCTTTTTCAGACATCTGTCCCCACAGCCCTGGCAAACAGAGCCTCTAGGCTGGGTCCTCTGGAGCCATACCACAGGACCGTGCCTGCTCTCTCCTGGGAAACTGTGTCCATTCCTTTGGCCACACACCTCCAGAATATGAGAAACCTCAAGGCCTCCGAGGACATCCCACTACTGGGAGCCTCACTGGACTCACAGGGGCATTCGGACACAAGCTGAGCAGCTACATCCATGAATGCATGCACACAGATGACAACAGAGATAGAAGGTTGAGCCGGACAGGCCTTTAGGCCGTAGTCTCAACTCTTACTTTGGTTTCCAGGTGTCACTCCTCAGAGGCTTTGGTTCGAAGAACAGGGTATGGGGCTTTCCTGAGGCACGGAACAGAACTCCTCTCGTCTCCACATGGGAAGTTTCCTTGTTGGAGCCGTGTCAAACACCTCATGTTGGAGAATCCTGCAGAGTCCCTGAGCCACCTCCACATTCCAAGGTCTCCCAGGCCACCAAGCCACAGTAGGACTCATCTTCAGGAGAGTCCATTTCAACTCTCCCCTCTGGGTAGCTCACCCAGGAGCCCGCAGATTGAGCCTGCCTTGTCCTGACTAAAGAGTGGGAATATGAGGTGGCGTTCCCAGGCATCCATGCTTAGACACCTGCTCTCGAGTCTTTCCATATGGGGCCTCTTGGAACCATCCAATAGGACTCGACTGTCGTGCAGAAGGTAACCTTCAGTTTTGGAGCAGTTCACAAATCCCATCGTAGGCAAAACTTTCTGGCCTCATGAAGCCCCCACACCCTTCAGGAAGAGGCCATGCTGGACAAGAACTCTAGCCTGAAGCACGTCTCATAGTTGACATGACCTCAGTGCAGGAGATCCCGATTCAGCCTCTGCAGAGTGGGCCTGCCGTGACCTCGGTCCCAAACCTCACGCTAGCTTGTGTTTTCAGACTTCCTTCCTCACACTCCTGGCAAACAAGCCCTCCCGACTAGGGACTCCAGAACCAAAACCCAGCCCAGTGTCTGCCCAACGGAAGAAAAACGTTTCCCTGTGGGGCTCTCCAGAAAACCCAGATGAGGATCAACCTGCTCGGGCCTCGACGGTACCCGAACTGGATAGGCTGCTCTGGGCCCTCATGCTCTGCCTGACACAGCCTGAAGCCAGACGTCCAGACAGACAAGGAGACAGCTGGCCGCACACCCAGCACTTCGGACACGCCATGGTCTTATGCCGTCACCTCATCCTAACCTTGGTTTTCAGATATCTGAACCTAGACATTATATCAATTCTCCACACAGCTGGGTATAGCAAGCACAAAACAGAACTCCCCCTTCCCCATGGCTGTCAAGCTTGCTCTTGGCATGGAGTCACACCTTCAGGGTTGGAGAAACCTTCATGGCCCCTGATGCCACGCCCAAACTTGAGTGCTGCTTGGGCACAAATTCACACTGTGATCCTCAGCATGAGCCCCATGTCAAAGAAAGGCCTGTCAGGGCCTGGACCAAGAGCCCACATATGGGGCTTGCCAAGCCCCTATGCACCCAATCCTCACCACGGTTTGAATTTTCCAGTCGCCCCGCCCGTACCTGGAGCTCTGCTCTGGAATCACTTTCTTGGAGAGACCCATGAGCCAGACAACACGACTCCACCCTTCCCACAAAATGGCCCCAAACTCTTGGGAGCTGGGACAAATCCCCAGAGAGGGATACTCGTCCACAGTACCTGAGGCCACCGCTCCAATCCACGGCTATCCCGGACACAACATCCAGAGACAAAAGCCTGAAGGAACGCCTCCCACTCGCCCTTGTTTCAGAGGCCCAGGAGCTCCCTCTCGGGCTGTACATCCGGCCTGCCATACCCTAGGCGCCACTCATAAGCTGAGTTTGTGTATTCAGACTTCTGTGCCCACAGCCTGGACCCACACACCTCCAGGCTAGGGCCTCTAGGGCCACAGCGAAAGATTGTGCCTGCCCTCTCCAAGGAAAGTGTGCCCAGTCCATTGACCACAACACTACAGGTTAGGGAAAAGCTCCAAGGCCCCTGAGGCCATCAATAGTGTAGGCCCCCCTGGACTAAGGGGGGCTCTCTGACACCAGCGGAGCAACTATCTCCACTTAGACTCTCAGACAGTGTCCCCAGAGAAAGAAGGTTGAAATGGACAGGCCCCCAGGCCCTAATCTGAACCTTAGCTTTGATTTCCATGTTTCCGTTCTCAGAGGACTGTTTTCGTAGACCAGCACATGGGGCTTTTCTGAGGCACCAAACCAAACATCTCTCATCTCCACATGGGCAGCTTTCTTACTGGGATGTATCAAACACTTCAGGTAGGAGAGTTCCGCAGGGCCACTGAACAACCAGCACATTCCAAGGTCTCCATGGACCCAAACGCACATTATGACGCATCCTCAGGAGAGGCCATTTCAACTCAGCCCCCTGGGTCGCGTGTTCCAGAGGCAGCAGATCAAACATATCTTGTCGCTAATAGCCAATGGGAATGCGAGGCATGCTGTACAGGGATCCATCCTTCGAACCCTGCTCTCCAGTCCTTCCATATGGTATGTCCTGGAGCCATGCAACAGTTCTCGAATGTCCCGCAGAAGGAAACCTTGTGGTTTGGGGCAACCTCCAAACTCAGCGTGGGAAAACTTCCTTGGCCTCATGAGGCCCCCACTTCATGAAGGTGCCATCATGGACACATACTCCAGCCTCAGCCAACGTCTGATCCTCAGCCTGACTTCAGATGCAGGAGATTTTGATTCAGCCTCTGCAGAGTGGGCCTGCTCTGCCCTTGGTTCCAATCCTCACACTAGCTTGTGTTTTCAGACTTCCGTCCTCACACTCCTGGCCCACAAACCCTCCCTACTGGGAATTCTGGGGCCACAATGAAGCACTGTGCCTGCCTCCCAAGAGAAAAACATTGTCTATGGCGCTGCCCAGAAACCCCAAATGAGGATCAAACTGCTTGGCCCTCGGCAACACCCCAATTGCATAGGCTACCTTAAACAGTGATGCTCTGTCGCAAATAGCCTGAGCCCAGACCTTCCAACAGACACCGACACAGCTGGCTGCACACCCAGCACATTGGACCCGCCACTGCCTTAGGCCACCATCCATTCCCAACCTGGGTTTTCAGTCATCGGAACCTAGACCTTATCTCCAATCCCTGCACAGGGGGGAACCTGATGCACAAGTCAGAACCCCTCCTTCCCCCTGGCAAGAAACCTTGCTGCTGGCAGTGAGTCAAACCTTCAGTGTAGGAGAAAACGGCATGGCCCATGAGGCCACGCCCAAGCGTGAGGGCCGCCTTGGGCACAAACACACATTGTGTCCCTCAGCGTGAGTACCTTATTCAAGTAACGCCTCTCAGTGACTGGACCAAGAGCCCGCATATGTGGCTTGCCATGCCCATAGGCACCCAGGACTAACTAGATGGTGTGTATTCCAGTTGAGGGAACCCACTGCTGTGCTCTAGAGTCCCTCTCCTGGGGGTTCCCCTGTGGCAGGAAACAGTACTCTTCATTCCCACAGAATGAACACAAACACTTGGGAGCTTGGACAATCCCCTGAGAGGAAGGCTCTTCCTCGGCCCCTGAGACAACCCATACCCTGACCGGACACTGTAAACGCAACACCCAGAGACAAAATCCTGAGTGACTGCCTCCCACTTGCCCTACTTTGATTTCCAGAGGATCTCCCCTCACGGACTAGAGATCAGGCCTGCCATTACATTGGCCCCTAGCTGAGCCAAGTTTGCTTTTTCAGACATCTGTCCCCACAGCCCTGGCAAACAGAGCCTCTAGGCTGGGTCCTCTGGAGCCATACCACAGGACCGTGCCTGCTCTCTCCTGGGAAACTGTGTCCATTCCTTTGGCCACACACCTCCAGAATATGAGAAACCTCAAGGCCTCCGAGGACATCCCACTACTGGGAGCCTCACTGGACTCACAGGGGCATTCGGACACAAGCTGAGCAGCTACATCCATGAATGCATGCACACAGATGACAACAGAGATAGAAGGTTGAGCCGGACAGGCCTTTAGGCCGTAGTCTCAACTCTTACTTTGGTTTCCAGGTGTCACTCCTCAGAGGCTTTGGTTCGAAGAACAGGGTATGGGGCTTTCCTGAGGCACGGAACAGAACTCCTCTCGTCTCCACATGGGAAGTTTCCTTGTTGGAGCCGTGTCAAACACCTCATGTTGGAGAATCCTGCAGAGTCCCTGAGCCACCTCCACATTCCAAGGTCTCCCAGGCCACCAAGCCACAGTAGGACTCATCTTCAGGAGAGTCCATTTCAACTCTCCCCTCTGGGTAGCTCACCCAGGAGCCCGCAGATTGAGCCTGCCTTGTCCTGACTAAAGAGTGGGAATATGAGGTGGCGTTCCCAGGCATCCATGCTTAGACACCTGCTCTCGAGTCTTTCCATATGGGGCCTCTTGGAACCATCCAATAGGACTCGACTGTCGTGCAGAAGGTAACCTTCAGTTTTGGAGCAGTTCACAAATCCCATCGTAGGCAAAACTTTCTGGCCTCATGAAGCCCCCACACCCTTCAGGAAGAGGCCATGCTGGACAAGAACTCTAGCCTGAGGCACGTCTCATAGTTGACATGACCTCAGTGCAGGAGATCCCGATTCAGCCTCTGCAGAGTGGGCCTGCCGTGACCTCGGTCCCAAACCTCACGCTAGCTTGTGTTTTCAGACTTCCTTCCTCACACTCCTGGCAAACAAGCCCTCCGGACTAGGGACTCCAGAACCAAAACCCAGCCCAGTGTCTGCCCAACGGAAGAAAAACGTTTCCCTGTGGGGCTCTCCAGAAAACCCAGATGAGGATCAACCTGCTCGGGCCTCGACGGTACCCGAACTGGATAGGCTGCTCTGGGCCCTCATGCTCTGCCTGACACAGCCTGAAGCCAGACGTCCAGACAGACAAGGAGACAGCTGGCCGCAAACCCAGCACTTCGGACACGCCATGGTCTTATGCCGTCACCTCATCCTAACCTTGGTTTTCAGATATCTGAACCTAGACATTATATCAATTCTCCACACAGCTGGGTATAGCAAGCACAAAACAGAACTCCCCCTTCCCCATGGCTGTCAAGCTTGCTCTTGGCATGGAGTCACACCTTCAGGGTTGGAGAAACCTTCATGGCCCCTGATGCCACGCCCAAACTTGAGTGCTGCTTGGGCACAAATTCACACTGTGATCCTCAGCATGAGCCCCATGTCAAAGAAAGGCCTGTCAGGGCCTGGACCAAGAGCCCACATATGGGGCTTGCCAAGCCCCTATGCACCCAATCCTCACCACGGTTTGAATTTTCCAGTCGCCCCGCCCGTACCTGGAGCTCTGCTCTGGAATCACTTTCTTGGAGAGACCCATGAGCCAGACAACACGACTCCACCCTTCCCACCAAATGGCCCCAAACTCTTGGGAGCTGGGACAAATCCCCAGAGAGGGATACTCGTCCACAGTACCTGAGGCCACCGCTCCAATCCACGGCTATCCCGGACACAACATCCAGAGACAAAAGCCTGAAGGAACGCCTCCCACTCGCCCTTGTTTCAGAGGCCCAGGAGCTCCCTCTCGGGCTGTACATCCGGCCTGCCATACCCTAGGCGCCACTCATAAGCTGAGTTTGTGTATTCAGACTTCTGTGCCCACAGCCTGGACCCACACACCTCCAGGCTAGGGCCTCTAGGGCCACAGCGAAAGATTGTGCCTGCCCTCTCCAAGGAAAGTGTGCCCAGTCCATTGACCACAACACTACAGGTTAGGGAAAAGCTCCAAGGCCCCTGAGGCCATCAATAGTGTAGGCCCCCCTGGACTAAGAGGGGCTCTCTGACACCAGCGGAGCAACTATCTCCACTTAGACTCTCAGACAGTGTCCCCAGAGAAAGAAGGTTGAAATGGACAGGCCCCCAGGCCCTAATCTGAACCTTAGCTTTGATTTCCATGTTTCCGTTCTCAGAGGACTGTTTTCGTAGACCAGCACATGGGGCTTTTCTGAGGCACCAAACCAAACATCTCTCATCTCCACATGGGCAGCTTTCTTACTGGGATGTATCAAACACTTCAGGTAGGAGAGTTCCGCAGGGCCACTGAACAACCAGCACATTCCAAGGTCTCCATGGACCCAAACGCACATTATGACGCATCCTCAGGAGAGGCCATTTCAACTCAGCCCCCTGGGTCGCGTGTTCCAGAGGCAGCAGATCAAACATATCTTGTCGCTAATAGCCAATGGGAATGCGAGGCATGCTGTACAGGGATCCATCCTTCGAACCCTGCTCTCCAGTCCTTCCATATGGTATGTCCTGGAGCCATGCAACAGTTCTCGAATGTCCCGCAGAAGGAAACCTTGTGGTTTGGGGCAACCTCCAAACTCAGCGTGGGAAAACTTCCTTGGCCTCATGAGGCCCCCACTTCATGAAGGTGCCATCATGGACACATACTCCAGCCTCAGCCAACGTCTGATCCTCAGCCTGACTTCAGATGCAGGAGATTTTGATTCAGCCTCTGCAGAGTGGGCCTGCTCTGCCCTTGGTTCCAATCCTCACACTAGCTTGTGTTTTCAGACTTCCGTCCTCACACTCCTGGCCCACAAACCCTCCCTACTGGGAATTCTGGGGCCACAATGAAGCACTGTGCCTGCCTCCCAAGAGAAAAACATTGTCTATGGCGCTGCCCAGAAACCCCAAATGAGGATCAAACTGCTTGGCCCTCGGCAACACCCCAATTGCATAGGCTACCTTAAACAGTGATGCTCTGTCGCAAATAGCCTGAGCCCAGACCTTCCAACAGACACCGACACAGCTGGCTGCACACCCAGCACATTGGACCCGCCACTGCCTTAGGCCACCATCCATTCCCAACCTGGGTTTTCAGTCATCGGAACCTAGACCTTATCTCCAATCCCTGCACAGGGGGGAACCTGATGCACAAGTCAGAACCCCTCCTTCCCCCTGGCAAGAAACCTTGCTGCTGGCAGTGAGTCAAACCTTCAGTGTAGGAGAAAACGGCATGGCCCATGAGGCCACGCCCAAGCGTGAGGGCCGCCTTGGGCACAAACACACATTGTGTCCCTCAGCGTGAGTACCTTATTCAAGTAACGCCTCTCAGTGACTGGACCAAGAGCCCGCATATGTGGCTTGCCATGCCCATAGGCACCCAGGACTAACTAGATGGTGTGTATTCCAGTTGAGGGAACCCACTGCTGTGCTCTAGAGTCCCTCTCCTGGGGGTTCCCCTGTGGCAGGAAACAGTACTCTTCATTCCCACAGAATGAACACAAACACTTGGGAGCTTGGACAATCCCCTGAGAGGAAGGCTCTTCCTCGGCCCCTGAGACAACCCATACCCTGACCGGACACTGTAAACGCAACACCCAGAGACAAAATCCTGAGTGACTGCCTCCCACTTGCCCTACTTTGATTTCCAGAGGATCTCCCCTCACGGACTAGAGATCAGGCCTGCCATTACATTGGCCCCTAGCTGAGCCAAGTTTGCTTTTTCAGACATCTGTCCCCACAGCCCTGGCAAACAGAGCCTCTAGGCTGGGTCCTCTGGAGCCATACCACAGGACCGTGCCTGCTCTCTCCTGGGAAACTGTGTCCATTCCTTTGGCCACACACCTCCAGAATATGAGAAACCTCAAGGCCTCCGAGGACATCCCACTACTGGGAGCCTCACTGGACTCACAGGGGCATTCGGACACAAGCTGAGCAGCTACATCCATGAATGCATGCACACAGATGACAACAGAGATAGAAGGTTGAGCCGGACAGGCCTTTAGGCCGTAGTCTCAACTCTTACTTTGGTTTCCAGGTGTCACTCCTCAGAGGCTTTGGTTCGAAGAACAGGGTATGGGGCTTTCCTGAGGCACGGAACAGAACTCCTCTCGTCTCCACATGGGAAGTTTCCTTGTTGGAGCCGTGTCAAACACCTCATGTTGGAGAATCCTGCAGAGTCCCTGAGCCACCTCCACATTCCAAGGTCTCCCAGGCCACCAAGCCACAGTAGGACTCATCTTCAGGAGAGTCCATTTCAACTCTCCCCTCTGGGTAGCTCACCCAGGAGCCCGCAGATTGAGCCTGCCTTGTCCTGACTAAAGAGTGGGAATATGAGGTGGCGTTCCCAGGCATCCATGCTTAGACACCTGCTCTCGAGTCTTTCCATATGGGGCCTCTTGGAACCATCCAATAGGACTCGACTGTCGTGCAGAAGGTAACCTTCAGTTTTGGAGCAGTTCACAAATCCCATCGTAGGCAAAACTTTCTGGCCTCATGAAGCCCCCACACCCTTCAGGAAGAGGCCATGCTGGACAAGAACTCTAGCCTGAGGCACGTCTCATAGTTGACATGACCTCAGTGCAGGAGATCCCGATTCAGCCTCTGCAGAGTGGGCCTGCCGTGACCTCGGTCCCAAACCTCACGCTAGCTTGTGTTTTCAGACTTCCTTCCTCACACTCCTGGCAAACAAGCCCTCCGGACTAGGAACTCCAGAACCAAAACCCAGCCCAGTGTCTGCCCAACGGAAGAAAAACGTTTCCCTGTGGGGCTCTCCAGAAAACCCAGATGAGGATCAACCTGCTCGGGCCTCGACGGTACCCGAACTGGATAGGCTGCTCTGGGCACTCATGCTCTGCCTGACACAGCCTGAAGCCAGACGTCCAGACAGACAAGGAGACAGCTGGCCGCACACCCAGCACTTCGGACACGCCATGGTCTTATGCCGTCACCTCATCCTAACCTTGGTTTTCAGATATCTGAACCTAGACATTATATCAATTCTCCACACAGCTGGGTATAGCAAGCACAAAACAGAACTCCCCCTTCCCCATGGCTGTCAAGCTTGCTCTTGGCATGGAGTCACACCTTCAGGGTGGGAGAAACCTTCATGGCCCCTGATGCCACGCCCAAACTTGAGTGCTGCTTGGGCACAAATTCACACTGTGATCCTCAGCATGAGCCCCATGTCAAAGAAAGGCCTGTCAGGGCCTGGACCAAGAGCCCACATATGGGGCTTGCCAAGCCCCTATGCACCCAATCCTCACCACGGTTTGAATTTTCCAGTCGCCCCGCCCGTACCTGGAGCTCTGCTCTGGAATCCCTTTCTTGGAGAGACCCATGAGCCAGACAACACGACTCCACCCTTCCCACAAAATGACCCCAAACTCTTGGGAGCTGGGACAAATCCCCAGAGAGGGATACTCGTCCACAGTACCTGAGGCCACCGCTCCAATCCACGGCTATCCCGGACACAACATCCAGAGACAAAAGCCTGAAGGAACGCCTCCCACTCGCCCTTGTTTCAGAGGCCCAGGAGCTCCCTCTCGGGCTGTACATCCGGCCTGCCATACCCTAGGCGCCACTCATAAGCTGAGTTTGTGTATTCAGACTTCTGTGCCCACAGCCTGGACCCACACACCTCCAGGCTAGGGCCTCTAGGGCCACAGCGAAAGATTGTGCCTGCCCTCTCCAAGGAAAGTGTGCCCAGTCCATTGACCACAACACTACAGGTTAGGGAAAAGCTCCAAGGCCCCTGAGGCCATCAATAGTGTAGGCCCCCCTGGACTAAGAGGGGCTCTCTGACACCAGCGGAGCAACTATCTCCACTTAGACTCTCAGACAGTGTCCCCAGAGAAAGAAGGTTGAAATGGACAGGCCCCCAGGCCCTAATCTGAACCTTAGCTTTGATTTCCATGTTTCCGTTCTCAGAGGACTGTTTTCGTAGACCAGCACATGGGGCTTTTCTGAGGCACCAAACCAAACATCTCTCATCTCCACATGGGCAGCTTTCTTACTGGGATGTATCAAACACTTCAGGTAGGAGAGTTCCGCAGGGCCACTGAACAACCAGCACATTCCAAGGTCTCCATGGACCCAAACGCACATTATGACGCATCCTCAGGAGAGGCCATTTCAACTCAGCCCCCTGGGTCGCGTGTTCCAGAGGCAGCAGATCAAACATATCTTGTCGCTAATAGCCAATGGGAATGCGAGGCATGCTGTACAGGGATCCATCCTTCGAACCCTGCTCTCCAGTCCTTCCATATGGTATGTCCTGGAGCCATGCAACAGTTCTCGAATGTCCCGCAGAAGGAAACCTTGTGGTTTGGGGCAACCTCCAAACTCAGCGTGGGAAAACTTCCTTGGCCTCATGAGGCCCCCACTTCATGAAGGTGCCATCATGGACACATACTCCAGCCTCAGCCAACGTCTGATCCTCAGCCTGACTTCAGATGCAGGAGATTTTGATTCAGCCTCTGCAGAGTGGGCCTGCTCTGCCCTTGGTTCCAATCCTCACACTAGCTTGTGTTTTCAGACTTCCGTCCTCACACTCCTGGCCCACAAACCCTCCCTACTGGGAATTCTGGGGCCACAATGAAGCACTGTGCCTGCCTCCCAAGAGAAAAACATTGTCTATGGCGCTGCCCAGAAACCCCAAATGAGGATCAAACTGCTTGGCCCTCGGCAACACCCCAATTGCATAGGCTACCTTAAACAGTGATGCTCTGTCGCAAATAGCCTGAGCCCAGACCTTCCAACAGACACCGACACAGCTGGCTGCACACCCAGCACATTGGACCCGCCACTGCCTTAGGCCACCATCCATTCCCAACCTGGGTTTTCAGTCATCGGAACCTAGACCTTATCTCCAATCCCTGCACAGGGGGGAACCTGATGCACAAGTCAGAACCCCTCCTTCCCCCTGGCAAGAAACCTTGCTGCTGGCAGTGAGTCAAACCTTCAGTGTAGGAGAAAACGGCATGGCCCATGAGGCCACGCCCAAGCGTGAGGGCCGCCTTGGGCACAAACACACATTGTGTCCCTCAGCGTGAGTACCTTATTCAAGTAACGCCTCTCAGTGACTGGACCAAGAGCCCGCATATGTGGCTTGCCATGCCCATAGGCACCCAGGACTAACTAGATGGTGTGTATTCCAGTTGAGGGAACCCACTGCTGTGCTCTAGAGTCCCTCTCCTGGGGGTTCCCCTGTGGCAGGAAACAGTACTCTTCATTCCCACAGAATGAACACAAACACTTGGGAGCTTGGACAATCCCCTGAGAGGAAGGCTCTTCCTCGGCCCCTGAGACAACCCCTACCCTGACCGGACACTGTAAACGCAACACCCAGAGACAAAATCCTGAGTGACTGCCTCCCACTTGCCCTACTTTGATTTCCAGAGGATCTCCCCTCACGGACTAGAGATCAGGCCTGCCATTACATTGGCCCCTAGCTGAGCCAAGTTTGCTTTTTCAGACATCTGTCCCCACAGCCCTGGCAAACAGAGCCTCTAGGCTGGGTCCTCTGGAGCCATACCACAGGACCGTGCCTGCTCTCTCCTGGGAAACTGTGTCCATTCCTTTGGCCACACACCTCCAGAATATGAGAAACCTCAAGGCCTCCGAGGACATCCCACTACTGGGAGCCTCACTGGACTCACAGGGGCATTCGGACACAAGCTGAGCAGCTACATCCATGAATGCATGCACACAGATGACAACAGAGATAGAAGGTTGAGCCGGACAGGCCTTTAGGCCGTAGTCTCAACTCTTACTTTGGTTTCCAGGTGTCACTCCTCAGAGGCTTTGGTTCGAAGAACAGGGTATGGGGCTTTCCTGAGGCACGGAACAGAACTCCTCTCGTCTCCACATGGGAAGTTTCCTTGTTGGAGCCGTGTCAAACACCTCATGTTGGAGAATCCTGCAGAGTCCCTGAGCCACCTCCACATTCCAAGGTCTCCCAGGCCACCAAGCCACAGTAGGACTCATCTTCAGGAGAGTCCATTTCAACTCTCCCCTCTGGGTAGCTCACCCAGGAGCCCGCAGATTGAGCCTGCCTTGTCCTGACTAAAGAGTGGGAATATGAGGTGGCGTTCCCAGGCATCCATGCTTAGACACCTGCTCTCGAGTCTTTCCATATGGGGCCTCTTGGAACCATCCAATAGGACTCGACTGTCGTGCAGAAGGTAACCTTCAGTTTTGGAGCAGTTCACAAATCCCATCGTAGGCAAAACTTTCTGGCCTCATGAAGCCCCCACACCCTTCAGGAAGAGGCCATGCTGGACAAGAACTCTAGCCTGAGGCACGTCTCATAGTTGACATGACCTCAGTGCAGGAGATCCCGATTCAGCCTCTGCAGAGTGGGCCTGCCGTGACCTCGGTCCCAAACCTCACGCTAGCTTGTGTTTTCAGACTTCCTTCCTCACACTCCTGGCAAACAAGCCCTCCGGACTAGGAACTCCAGAACCAAAACCCAGCCCAGTGTCTGCCCAACGGAAGAAAAACGTTTCCCTGTGGGGCTCTCCAGAAAACCCAGATGAGGATCAACCTGCTCGGGCCTCGACGGTACCCGAACTGGATAGGCTGCTCTGGGCACTCATGCTCTGCCTGACACAGCCTGAAGCCAGACGTCCAGACAGACAAGGAGACAGCTGGCCGCACACCCAGCACTTCGGACACGCCATGGTCTTATGCCGTCACCTCATCCTAACCTTGGTTTTCAGATATCTGAACCTAGACATTATATCAATTCTCCACACAGCTGGGTATAGCAAGCACAAAACAGAACTCCCCCTTCCCCATGGCTGTCAAGCTTGCTCTTGGCATGGAGTCACACCTTCAGGGTGGGAGAAACCTTCATGGCCCCTGATGCCACGCCCAAACTTGAGTGCTGCTTGGGCACAAATTCACACTGTGATCCTCAGCATGAGCCCCATGTCAAAGAAAGGCCTGTCAGGGCCTGGACCAAGAGCCCACATATGGGGCTTGCCAAGCCCCTATGCACCCAATCCTCACCACGGTTTGAATTTTCCAGTCGCCCCGCCCGTACCTGGAGCTCTGCTCTGGAATCCCTTTCTTGGAGAGACCCATGAGCCAGACAACACGACTCCACCCTTCCCACAAAATGACCCCAAACTCTTGGGAGCTGGGACAAATCCCCAGAGAGGGATACTCGTCCACAGTACCTGAGGCCACCGCTCCAATCCACGGCTATCCCGGACACAACATCCAGAGACAAAAGCCTGAAGGAACGCCTCCCACTCGCCCTTGTTTCAGAGGCCCAGGAGCTCCCTCTCGGGCTGTACATCCGGCCTGCCATACCCTAGGCGCCACTCATAAGCTGAGTTTGTGTATTCAGACTTCTGTGCCCACAGCCTGGACCCACACACCTCCAGGCTAGGGCCTCTAGGGCCACAGCGAAAGATTGTGCCTGCCCTCTCCAAGGAAAGTGTGCCCAGTCCATTGACCACAACACTACAGGTTAGGGAAAAGCTCCAAGGCCCCTGAGGCCATCAATAGTGTAGGCCCCCCTGGACTAAGAGGGGCTCTCTGACACCAGCGGAGCAACTATCTCCACTTAGACTCTCAGACAGTGTCCCCAGAGAAAGAAGGTTGAAATGGACAGGCCCCCAGGCCCTAATCTGAACCTTAGCTTTGATTTCCATGTTTCCGTTCTCAGAGGACTGTTTTCGTAGACCAGCACATGGGGCTTTTCTGAGGCACCAAACCAAACATCTCTCATCTCCACATGGGCAGCTTTCTTACTGGGATGTATCAAACACTTCAGGTAGGAGAGTTCCGCAGGGCCACTGAACAACCAGCACATTCCAAGGTCTCCATGGACCCAAACGCACATTATGACGCATCCTCAGGAGAGGCCATTTCAACTCAGCCCCCTGGGTCGCGTGTTCCAGAGGCAGCAGATCAAACATATCTTGTCGCTAATAGCCAATGGGAATGCGAGGCATGCTGTACAGGGATCCATCCTTCGAACCCTGCTCTCCAGTCCTTCCATATGGTATGTCCTGGAGCCATGCAACAGGACTCGAATGTCCCGCAGAAGGAAACCTTGTGGTTTGGGGCAACCTCCAAACTCAGCGTGGGAAAACTTCCTTGGCCTCATGAGGCCCCCACTTCATGAAGGTGCCATCATGGACACATACTCCAGCCTCAGCCAACGTCTGATCCTCAGCCTGACTTCAGATGCAGGAGATTTTGATTCAGCCTCTGCAGAGTGGGCCTGCTCTGCCCTTGGTTCCAATCCTCACACTAGCTTGTGTTTTCAGACTTCCGTCCTCACACTCCTGGCCCACAAACCCTCCCTACTGGGAATTCTGGGGCCACAATGAAGCACTGTGCCTGCCTCCCAAGAGAAAAACATTGTCTATGGCGCTGCCCAGAAACCCCAAATGAGGATCAAACTGCTTGGCCCTCGGCAACACCCCAATTGCATAGGCTACCTTAAACAGTGATGCTCTGTCGCAAATAGCCTGAGCCCAGACCTTCCAACAGACACCGACACAGCTGGCTGCACACCCAGCACATTGGACCCGCCACTGCCTTAGGCCACCATCCATTCCCAACCTGGGTTTTCAGTCATCGGAACCTAGACCTTATCTCCAATCCCTGCACAGGGGGGAACCTGATGCACAAGTCAGAACCCCTCCTTCCCCCTGGCAAGAAACCTTGCTGCTGGCAGTGAGTCAAACCTTCAGTGTAGGAGAAAACGGCATGGCCCATGAGGCCACGCCCAAGCGTGAGGGCCGCCTTGGGCACAAACACACATTGTGTCCCTCAGCGTGAGTACCTTATTCAAGTAACGCCTCTCAGTGACTGGACCAAGAGCCCGCATATGTGGCTTGCCATGCCCATAGGCACCCAGGACTAACTAGATGGTGTGTATTCCAGTTGAGGGAACCCACTGCTGTGCTCTAGAGTCCCTCTCCTGGGGGTTCCCCTGTGGCAGGAAACAGTACTCTTCATTCCCACAGAATGAACACAAACACTTGGGAGCTTGGACAATCCCCTGAGAGGAAGGCTCTTCCTCGGCCCCTGAGACAACCCATACCCTGACCGGACACTGTAAACGCAACACCCAGAGACAAAATCCTGAGTGACTGCCTCCCACTTGCCCTACTTTGATTTCCAGAGGATCTCCCCTCACGGACTAGAGATCAGGCCTGCCATTACATTGGCCCCTAGCTGAGCCAAGTTTGCTTTTTCAGACATCTGTCCCCACAGCCCTGGCAAACAGAGCCTCTAGGCTGGGTCCTCTGGAGCCATACCACAGGACCGTGCCTGCTCTCTCCTGGGAAACTGTGTCCATTCCTTTGGCCACACACCTCCAGAATATGAGAAACCTCAAGGCCTCCGAGGACATCCCACTACTGGGAGCCTCACTGGACTCACAGGGGCATTCGGACACAAGCTGAGCAGCTACATCCATGAATGCATGCACACAGATGACAACAGAGATAGAAGGTTGAGCCGGACAGGCCTTTAGGCCGTAGTCTCAACTCTTACTTTGGTTTCCAGGTGTCACTCCTCAGAGGCTTTGGTTCGAAGAACAGGGTATGGGGCTTTCCTGAGGCACGGAACAGAACTCCTCTCGTCTCCACATGGGAAGTTTCCTTGTTGGAGCCGTGTCAAACACCTCATGTTGGAGAATCCTGCAGAGTCCCTGAGCCACCTCCACATTCCAAGGTCTCCCAGGCCACCAAGCCACAGTAGGACTCATCTTCAGGAGAGTCCATTTCAACTCTCCCCTCTGGGTAGCTCACCCAGGAGCCCGCAGATTGAGCCTGCCTTGTCCTGACTAAAGAGTGGGAATATGAGGTGGCGTTCCCAGGCATCCATGCTTAGACACCTGCTCTCGAGTCTTTCCATATGGGGCCTCTTGGAACCATCCAATAGGACTCGACTGTCGTGCAGAAGGTAACCTTCAGTTTTGGAGCAGTTCACAAATCCCATCGTAGGCAAAACTTTCTGGCCTCATGAAGCCCCCACACCCTTCAGGAAGAGGCCATGCTGGACAAGAACTCTAGCCTGAAGCACGTCTCATAGTTGACATGACCTCAGTGCAGGAGATCCCGATTCAGCCTCTGCAGAGTGGGCCTGCCGTGACCTCGGTCCCAAACCTCACGCTAGCTTGTGTTTTCAGACTTCCTTCCTCACACTCCTGGCAAACAAGCCCTCCCGACTAGGGACTCCAGAACCAAAACCCAGCCCAGTGTCTGCCCAACGGAAGAAAAACGTTTCCCTGTGGGGCTCTCCAGAAAACCCAGATGAGGATCAACCTGCTCGGGCCTCGACGGTACCCGAACTGGATAGGCTGCTCTGGGCCCTCATGCTCTGCCTGACACAGCCTGAAGCCAGACGTCCAGACAGACAAGGAGACAGCTGGCCGCACACCCAGCACTTCGGACACGCCATGGTCTTATGCCGTCACCTCATCCTAACCTTGGTTTTCAGATATCTGAACCTAGACATTATATCAATTCTCCACACAGCTGGGTATAGCAAGCACAAAACAGAACTCCCCCTTCCCCATGGCTGTCAAGCTTGCTCTTGGCATGGAGTCACACCTTCAGGGTTGGAGAAACCTTCATGGCCCCTGATGCCACGCCCAAACTTGAGTGCTGCTTGGGCACAAATTCACACTGTGATCCTCAGCATGAGCCCCATGTCAAAGAAAGGCCTGTCAGGGCCTGGACCAAGAGCCCACATATGGGGCTTGCCAAGCCCCTATGCACCCAATCCTCACCACGGTTTGAATTTTCCAGTCGCCCCGCCCGTACCTGGAGCTCTGCTCTGGAATCACTTTCTTGGAGAGACCCATGAGCCAGACAACACGACTCCACCCTTCCCACAAAATGGCCCCAAACTCTTGGGAGCTGGGACAAATCCCCAGAGAGGGATACTCGTCCACAGTACCTGAGGCCACCGCTCCAATCCACGGCTATCCCGGACACAACATCCAGAGACAAAAGCCTGAAGGAACGCCTCCCACTCGCCCTTGTTTCAGAGGCCCAGGAGCTCCCTCTCGGGCTGTACATCCGGCCTGCCATACCCTAGGCGCCACTCATAAGCTGAGTTTGTGTATTCAGACTTCTGTGCCCACAGCCTGGACCCACACACCTCCAGGCTAGGGCCTCTAGGGCCACAGCGAAAGATTGTGCCTGCCCTCTCCAAGGAAAGTGTGCCCAGTCCATTGACCACAACACTACAGGTTAGGGAAAAGCTCCAAGGCCCCTGAGGCCATCAATAGTGTAGGCCCCCCTGGACTAAGGGGGGCTCTCTGACACCAGCGGAGCAACTATCTCCACTTAGACTCTCAGACAGTGTCCCCAGAGAAAGAAGGTTGAAATGGACAGGCCCCCAGGCCCTAATCTGAACCTTAGCTTTGATTTCCATGTTTCCGTTCTCAGAGGACTGTTTTCGTAGACCAGCACATGGGGCTTTTCTGAGGCACCAAACCAAACATCTCTCATCTCCACATGGGCAGCTTTCTTACTGGGATGTATCAAACACTTCAGGTAGGAGAGTTCCGCAGGGCCACTGAACAACCAGCACATTCCAAGGTCTCCATGGACCCAAACGCACATTATGACGCATCCTCAGGAGAGGCCATTTCAACTCAGCCCCCTGGGTCGCGTGTTCCAGAGGCAGCAGATCAAACATATCTTGTCGCTAATAGCCAATGGGAATGCGAGGCATGCTGTACAGGGATCCATCCTTCGAACCCTGCTCTCCAGTCCTTCCATATGGTATGTCCTGGAGCCATGCAACAGTTCTCGAATGTCCCGCAGAAGGAAACCTTGTGGTTTGGGGCAACCTCCAAACTCAGCGTGGGAAAACTTCCTTGGCCTCATGAGGCCCCCACTTCATGAAGGTGCCATCATGGACACATACTCCAGCCTCAGCCAACGTCTGATCCTCAGCCTGACTTCAGATGCAGGAGATTTTGATTCAGCCTCTGCAGAGTGGGCCTGCTCTGCCCTTGGTTCCAATCCTCACACTAGCTTGTGTTTTCAGACTTCCGTCCTCACACTCCTGGCCCACAAACCCTCCCTACTGGGAATTCTGGGGCCACAATGAAGCACTGTGCCTGCCTCCCAAGAGAAAAACATTGTCTATGGCGCTGCCCAGAAACCCCAAATGAGGATCAAACTGCTTGGCCCTCGGCAACACCCCAATTGCATAGGCTACCTTAAACAGTGATGCTCTGTCGCAAATAGCCTGAGCCCAGACCTTCCAACAGACACCGACACAGCTGGCTGCACACCCAGCACATTGGACCCGCCACTGCCTTAGGCCACCATCCATTCCCAACCTGGGTTTTCAGTCATCGGAACCTAGACCTTATCTCCAATCCCTGCACAGGGGGGAACCTGATGCACAAGTCAGAACCCCTCCTTCCCCCTGGCAAGAAACCTTGCTGCTGGCAGTGAGTCAAACCTTCAGTGTAGGAGAAAACGGCATGGCCCATGAGGCCACGCCCAAGCGTGAGGGCCGCCTTGGGCACAAACACACATTGTGTCCCTCAGCGTGAGTACCTTATTCAAGTAACGCCTCTCAGTGACTGGACCAAGAGCCCGCATATGTGGCTTGCCATGCCCATAGGCACCCAGGACTAACTAGATGGTGTGTATTCCAGTTGAGGGAACCCACTGCTGTGCTCTAGAGTCCCTCTCCTGGGGGTTCCCCTGTGGCAGGAAACAGTACTCTTCATTCCCACAGAATGAACACAAACACTTGGGAGCTTGGACAATCCCCTGAGAGGAAGGCTCTTCCTCGGCCCCTGAGACAACCCCTACCCTGACCGGACACTGTAAACGCAACACCCAGAGACAAAATCCTGAGTGACTGCCTCCCACTTGCCCTACTTTGATTTCCAGAGGATCTCCCCTCACGGACTAGAGATCAGGCCTGCCATTACATTGGCCCCTAGCTGAGCCAAGTTTGCTTTTTCAGACATCTGTCCCCACAGCCCTGGCAAACAGAGCCTCTAGGCTGGGTCCTCTGGAGCCATACCACAGGACCGTGCCTGCTCTCTCCTGGGAAACTGTGTCCATTCCTTTGGCCACACACCTCCAGAATATGAGAAACCTCAAGGCCTCCGAGGACATCCCACTACTGGGAGCCTCACTGGACTCACAGGGGCATTCGGACACAAGCTGAGCAGCTACATCCATGAATGCATGCACACAGATGACAACAGAGATAGAAGGTTGAGCCGGACAGGCCTTTAGGCCGTAGTCTCAACTCTTACTTTGGTTTCCAGGTGTCACTCCTCAGAGGCTTTGGTTCGAAGAACAGGGTATGGGGCTTTCCTGAGGCACGGAACAGAACTCCTCTCGTCTCCACATGGGAAGTTTCCTTGTTGGAGCCGTGTCAAACACCTCATGTTGGAGAATCCTGCAGAGTCCCTGAGCCACCTCCACATTCCAAGGTCTCCCAGGCCACCAAGCCACAGTAGGACTCATCTTCAGGAGAGTCCATTTCAACTCTCCCCTCTGGGTAGCTCACCCAGGAGCCCGCAGATTGAGCCTGCCTTGTCCTGACTAAAGAGTGGGAATATGAGGTGGCGTTCCCAGGCATCCATGCTTAGACACCTGCTCTCGAGTCTTTCCATATGGGGCCTCTTGGAACCATCCAATAGGACTCGACTGTCGTGCAGAAGGTAACCTTCAGTTTTGGAGCAGTTCACAAATCCCATCGTAGGCAAAACTTTCTGGCCTCATGAAGCCCCCACACCCTTCAGGAAGAGGCCATGCTGGACAAGAACTCTAGCCTGAGGCACGTCTCATAGTTGACATGACCTCAGTGCAGGAGATCCCGATTCAGCCTCTGCAGAGTGGGCCTGCCGTGACCTCGGTCCCAAACCTCACGCTAGCTTGTGTTTTCAGACTTCCTTCCTCACACTCCTGGCAAACAAGCCCTCCGGACTAGGGACTCCAGAACCAAAACCCAGCCCAGTGTCTGCCCAACGGAAGAAAAACGTTTCCCTGTGGGGCTCTCCAGAAAACCCAGATGAGGATCAACCTGCTCGGGCCTCGACGGTACCCGAACTGGATAGGCTGCTCTGGGCCCTCATGCTCTGCCTGACACAGCCTGAAGCCAGACGTCCAGACAGACAAGGAGACAGCTGGCCGCAAACCCAGCACTTCGGACACGCCATGGTCTTATGCCGTCACCTCATCCTAACCTTGGTTTTCAGATATCTGAACCTAGACATTATATCAATTCTCCACACAGCTGGGTATAGCAAGCACAAAACAGAACTCCCCCTTCCCCATGGCTGTCAAGCTTGCTCTTGGCATGGAGTCACACCTTCAGGGTTGGAGAAACCTTCATGGCCCCTGATGCCACGCCCAAACTTGAGTGCTGCTTGGGCACAAATTCACACTGTGATCCTCAGCATGAGCCCCATGTCAAAGAAAGGCCTGTCAGGGCCTGGACCAAGAGCCCACATATGGGGCTTGCCAAGCCCCTATGCACCCAATCCTCACCACGGTTTGAATTTTCCAGTCGCCCCGCCCGTACCTGGAGCTCTGCTCTGGAATCACTTTCTTGGAGAGACCCATGAGCCAGACAACACGACTCCACCCTTCCCACCAAATGGCCCCAAACTCTTGGGAGCTGGGACAAATCCCCAGAGAGGGATACTCGTCCACAGTACCTGAGGCCACCGCTCCAATCCACGGCTATCCCGGACACAACATCCAGAGACAAAAGCCTGAAGGAACGCCTCCCACTCGCCCTTGTTTCAGAGGCCCAGGAGCTCCCTCTCGGGCTGTACATCCGGCCTGCCATACCCTAGGCGCCACTCATAAGCTGAGTTTGTGTATTCAGACTTCTGTGCCCACAGCCTGGACCCACACACCTCCAGGCTAGGGCCTCTAGGGCCACAGCGAAAGATTGTGCCTGCCCTCTCCAAGGAAAGTGTGCCCAGTCCATTGACCACAACACTACAGGTTAGGGAAAAGCTCCAAGGCCCCTGAGGCCATCAATAGTGTAGGCCCCCCTGGACTAAGAGGGGCTCTCTGACACCAGCGGAGCAACTATCTCCACTTAGACTCTCAGACAGTGTCCCCAGAGAAAGAAGGTTGAAATGGACAGGCCCCCAGGCCCTAATCTGAACCTTAGCTTTGATTTCCATGTTTCCGTTCTCAGAGGACTGTTTTCGTAGACCAGCACATGGGGCTTTTCTGAGGCACCAAACCAAACATCTCTCATCTCCACATGGGCAGCTTTCTTACTGGGATGTATCAAACACTTCAGGTAGGAGAGTTCCGCAGGGCCACTGAACAACCAGCACATTCCAAGGTCTCCATGGACCCAAACGCACATTATGACGCATCCTCAGGAGAGGCCATTTCAACTCAGCCCCCTGGGTCGCGTGTTCCAGAGGCAGCAGATCAAACATATCTTGTCGCTAATAGCCAATGGGAATGCGAGGCATGCTGTACAGGGATCCATCCTTCGAACCCTGCTCTCCAGTCCTTCCATATGGTATGTCCTGGAGCCATGCAACAGTTCTCGAATGTCCCGCAGAAGGAAACCTTGTGGTTTGGGGCAACCTCCAAACTCAGCGTGGGAAAACTTCCTTGGCCTCATGAGGCCCCCACTTCATGAAGGTGCCATCATGGACACATACTCCAGCCTCAGCCAACGTCTGATCCTCAGCCTGACTTCAGATGCAGGAGATTTTGATTCAGCCTCTGCAGAGTGGGCCTGCTCTGCCCTTGGTTCCAATCCTCACACTAGCTTGTGTTTTCAGACTTCCGTCCTCACACTCCTGGCCCACAAACCCTCCCTACTGGGAATTCTGGGGCCACAATGAAGCACTGTGCCTGCCTCCCAAGAGAAAAACATTGTCTATGGCGCTGCCCAGAAACCCCAAATGAGGATCAAACTGCTTGGCCCTCGGCAACACCCCAATTGCATAGGCTACCTTAAACAGTGATGAGTGAACGTGATGGAAGAATCAGAACTTCTCCTTCGCCCTGGCAAGAAACCTAGTGGTTGGCATGTTGTCCAATGTTCCTGTACTAGAAAGCAGCATGGACTATGAGGCCCCACCTATCCCTGAGGGCCATAATTTGCACAAACACACATTGTGACCCTCAGCGTGAGCCCTATCCTCATGTAAAGCCTCTTAGTGACTGGAACAAAGCCCACATATGGGGCTTGCCAGGCCCCTAGTCCCCCAATCTCAACCAGAGTTCGAGATGTCTAGTCACCCCTACCCAGGGCTCTTCTCTGGAATCCCTCTTTGGTGGGACACCTGAGGTAAAAAAAAAAAAAAAATTATATATATATATATATATATATATATATATATATATATATACATACAGAAAACTCTTCCAATCCACAGAATGATCCCAACTGCTTGGGATCAGGCCATATCACCAGAGAAAGAATTGTCCATGGCCCTTGAGAACATCGTGAAATTCCACGGCCACCGTTAACACAAAATCCAGAGACAAAACCCTGAGCAAGCGCCACATACTCGCCCTTTGTTCATAGACCGGAAAATTCTCACGGTCTGTTGATCGAGCCTTCATACATACATACCCAAACATAAGCTGAGTTTGTGTTTTCAGAATTCTGTCCCCACAGTCCTGGCCCACAGACCATCCAAGCTGGGGCCCCTGGAGCCACACCTCAGGACTGTGGCTTCCCTCTCCAGGGGAATTCTGCCATTTCCATTGGCCACAACCCTATAGATTAGGAGAATCCTCCAAACTCCCCCAGGCCATTTGAATTGTGTTGGCTGCCCAGGACAAACAGGGATGATCTTTCACAAGTTAGGAAACTACCACCACTCAGACACAGAGACAGATATCCCCATAGAATTAGATTGAACTGGACAGGCACTTATGTCCTAATCAGATCCATTGCTTTTGATTCCAGTCATCTCCCCTCAGAGGCCTGGTTTCCAATACCAGCATATGGGAGATTCCTTAGGCACTCATCAAAACAATTCTCTTCTCTACATAGGAAACATACTCTTTAGAGCTCCATCAAAACCTCCGGTTATGAACATCCCTCAAGGCCCCGGATCAAGCACCCCATTCCAAGGTATACATGGACACAAATGCACATTATGACCCATCCTCAACTCACCCATTTCAAAACACCCGCCTCGGTTGCTCCCCTGATCCAGCAGATCGAATATGCCTTGGCTCTATGAGACACCTGGAATGGGAGGCAGGCTGCCCAGGCATCCATCCTTAGAACCCTGCTCTGGATAATTTCCTTATGGGATGTCCTGGAGCCATCCAACAGGTCTCGACTGTTCCACAGAAGGAATCATTGCGGTTTGGAGCATCTCACAATTCCCATCGTGGGAAAACCTCCATGTCCTCGTTACACCCTCCCCTTCATGAAGGGGCCGTCGTGGACAGAGACTCCGATCTAAGCCAACGTCTGATCCTAGCTCTGTCTTCAGGTATACGGGATCTCTAATCATCTCTGCAGAGGGTGCCTGCCGTCCCCTCACCCCGAAATCTAAGTCTGGCTTGTGTTCTCAGAATTTTTTCAACACACTCCTGGCCCACAAGCCTTCCAGTTTGGGAATTCTGGAGACACTATGTGGCACTGTGTCTTCCCTCCAGAAGAAAAACGTTGCCCTCTGGGGCTACCCAGTAACCACAAATGAGTACCATCCTGCACGAAACTCGACTGCACCCCAATGATACAGTCTAGCCGGGCACTAATTCCCTGTCTGCCACAGCCTGAGCCTGCACCTCCCAACCCACACTCAACAGCTGGCCGAACACTGAGCACATCAGACACACCATGGCCTTAGGGCTTCATCTCTTCCCAACCCCAGTTTTCAGGCTTCAGAACCGAGACCTTAAATCCAATCACAGTCCAGGAGTGAAATTGTTGCAGAAATTAGAACTCCATCTTCCCCATTGCCAGAAAACTTGTGGTTCCCATACTGTGCAACGTTCAGTGTAGGAGAAACCAGCATGGTACATTAGGCCACGCCTTGACTTGAGGGGCTTCTTGGGCACAAAAACACATTGTGAAACTCAGTGTGAGACCTATCCTCAAGGAAGGCCTCTCAGTGTCTGGACCAAGAGCCCACATATGGGGCTTGCCATGTTCTTAGGTCCCAATGTTAACCATAGTTATGGTTGTGCAGTTGCCCCCACCCACGACTCTGCTCTGGAATCCCTCTTTTGGTGGTCCACCTGAGGTAAAAACACAAAAAACAAAAACAAATAAAATAAACAAAAAAAACCAGACAGGTCTCCTCCCTTCCCACAGAATGACCCCAAACTCTTTGGTTCGGGTCAAATCCCCAGAAAGGGAGCCTCATCGATGGACCATGAGGACACCCCGACATTCCATGGCAATCGGTGACACATTTCCAGAAAAAAAAAAAAAAAACATGAGCATGCACATCACATTCGCCCTTTGTTCATATCCCGAAGAGGTCTCCTCACGGTCTATAGATCGGGACGGCCATACCTACATCCTCCAACCTAAATGGAGTTTGTGTTTTCAGACATTTGTCCAAATAGCCCTGGACCACACACGCTCCACACTTGGGTCCCTGGAGCCACACCTCAGGACTGTGCTTCCCTTTCAAGGGAATTCTTCCCATTCCATTGGCAACAACCTTGCAAATTAGGAAAAACCTCCAAAGTCACCGAGGCCATCCCAATAGTGTAGGCCGCCCATGACAAACAGGGGTGATCTCAAACCGGCTGAGCAACTAGCTCCACTCAGACAACAGATGTCCCCAGAGAAGAATATTGAACCGGACAGGCCCCTAGGCCCTAATCAGATCCATTGCTTTGGTTTCCAGGCATCTCTCCTCAAAGGCCTCGTTTCCAATACCAGCATATGGTGGTTTCCTGAGGCACCAATAAGAACAAATCTCGTCTCCCCATGGAAACTTGCTCATTGGAGCTTTGTCATAACCTCTGGTTAGGAGAATCCTTCAGGGCCCTGGTGCCACTACCCCATACCTAGGTCTCCATGGACTCAAACCAACATTAAGACCATCCTCAGGAAAGTCCATTTCTACTCAGCCCCCTCTGTTGCTACCCCAAGCCAGCAGATCAAACGTTTCTTGTTGCTAGGAGACAATTGGAATGTGAGGCTGGCTGCCCAGGCATCCATACTTAGAACCCTGTTCTGGAAAAATACCTTATAAGACGTCCTGGAGCCATCCAACAAATCTTAATTGTCCCACAGAAGGAATCCTTGCGGTTTGGAACATCTCACAACTCCAATAGTGGGAAAACCCCCATGGCCTCATAATGCCGCCCCTTCCTGATGGGGCCAACATGGACAGAAACTCAAACCTGAGCCAAAGTCTGAACCTCGACCTGACTTCAGACGCATGAGATCTCAATTCAGCTCTGCAGAGTGTGCCTGCCATGTCCTTGCCCCAAAACCTAAGCCTAGCTTGTGTTCTCAGACTTCCGTCCTCACTCTCCTGGCCCACAAGCCCTCCAGTTTGGGAATTCCGAAGCCACAATGCAGCACTCTGCCTGCCCTCCAGAAGAAAAACTTTGCCCTATGCTGCTAATAAGAAACCCCAAATGATTTTCTAATGCATGCCACTCGATTGTAAAGCAATTATACAGCCCACCCTGTATACTAATGCCCTGTCTGGCACAGCCTGATACAAGACATCCCAAACGACACCCAGACAGCTGGCCCCAACCTGGACACATAGGACCCGCTATGGCTGTAGGTCGTCATCTCTTCCCAACCTCGGTTTTCAGGCTTCAGAACCTAGACCTTATCTCCAATCACTGCCCAGGGGTGAACGTGATGCAGAAATTAGAATTCCTTCTTCCCCATGGCCAGAAACCTTGTGGTTGGCATGTTGTCCAACGTTCAATGTGGGAAAACCTGCATTGTCCGAAAGGCCACGCCAGTGCTTGAGGGCCGCCTAGGGCACAGACATGCATTGTGACCTGCAGCGTGAGTCCCGTATTAAAGTAACGCCTCTCAGTGGCTGGACCAAGATCCTGCATATGGGGCTTGTCATATCCATAGGCCCCCAGGCTTAACCAGAGGGCGAGTATTCCAGTTGTCAGTACCCACTGCTATGCTCTAGAATCCCTCTACTGGGGGGACACATGAAGCAGAAAACAGGACACTTCCCTTCCCACAGAATGAACCCAAACTCTTGGGGGCTGGACAAACTACCAGAGAGGGAGACTTCTACGACCCGTGAGGCAACTCCTACATTAAACGGCCATTGTGGACAAAACATCCAGAGACAAAAGCCTGAGCGACTGCCTCCCTATCACCCTTCTTTCATATCCAGAGGACCTCCCCTCATGGACTGTAGATCAGGCCTGCCGTAACCTCGGCCCCAAACCTGAGCTGAGTTAGGGTTTTTGGATGTCTGTCTGTACAGCCATGGCCCACACAGCCTCCAGGCTGGGGTCTCTGGAGCCACACCACAGAACTGTGCCTGCTCTCTCCTAAGAAACTGCCCATTCCATTGGCCACAACTCTACAAAATAGTAGAAACCTCAAGGTCCCCAAGGACATCCCACTACCGCAAGCCGCACTGGACAATTAGGGGCATTATGACACAAGCTGAGCAACTACTACCTCCATGCAGACACACAGACAGATATCCGCAGAGACAGAAGATTGAACCAGACAGGCCCCGAGGCCCTATTATAAACTCTTGCTTTGGTGTCCAGGTATCACTCCTCAGAGGCCTGGGTTCGAAGACCAGCATACGGGGCTTTCCTGAGGCACCAGACAGAAGACCTCTCATCTCCACATGGGAAGCTTCCTTGTTGGAGTTGTGTCAAGCCCTTCGGGTTAGAGAATCCTGCAGAGCTCCTTAGCTACTGCCATATTCCAAGGTCTCCATGGCCACCAACCCACATTATGACTCATCCTCAGCAGAGTCCTTTTAAACTCAGCCTTCTGGGTAGCTCACCCAAGAGCCCGCAGATTGAGCGTGCCTTGTCTCGACCAGGCAATGGGAAGGTGAGTTGGCGTTTCTCGGCATCCATGCTTAGGCCCCTGCTCTCCAGTCTTTCTGTATGGGGCATCAAGGGACCATCCAATAGTACTCGACTGTCCTGAAGAAGGAAACTTTGAAGTTTGGAGCAGCTCACAACTCCCATCGTAGGGAAACCTCCCTGGCCTCATGACGCCCCCACCCCCTTCATGTAAGGGCCGTCATGGACACAAACTGAAGCTTGAGGCAACATCTGATACTCGCCCTGACCTCACCTGCAGGAGATCTCGATTCAGCCTCTGCAGAGTGGGCCTGCCATGCTCTTGGCCCCAAAACTCATGCTAGCTTGTTTTTTCAGACTTCCTTCCTCACAATCCTGGCCACACCCCTCCAGTTTGGCAATTCTGGAGACACAATGCAGCACTCTGCCTGCCCTCCAGAAGAAAAATGTTGCCCTATAGGGCTAACCAGAAACGCCAAATGAGTAACAACCTGCATGCCACTCGACCATACCCCAATTATACAGTCTAGCCTGTGCACTAAAGCCCTGTCTGACACAGCCTGAGGGCAGACCTCCAGTCCAACACCCAGACAGCTGGCCATACACAGAGCATATCACACCCACAATGGCTTTAGGCCATCATCTCTACCCAACCTCAGTTTTCACCTTCAGAACCTAGACCTTATCTCCACTCACTGTTCAGGAGTGAACGTGATGGAAGAATCAGAACTTCTCCTTCGCCTTGGCAAGAAACCTAGTGGTTGGCATGTTTTCCAACGTTCAGTGTAGTTGAAACCAGTGTGGCCCATGAGGCCCCGCCCATGTTTATGGGCCACATTGGTCACAAACACACATTGTGTCCCTCAGCCTGATCCCAGGCCTCAGGTAAGGCCTTTCAGTGGCTGGATGAAGAGACAGCATATTGGGCTTGCCATGCCCCTATGCCCCAAATTTTACCCATAGTTCGGGTTCTCCCTTCACTTTTCCCCAGGGCTCTTCTTTGGAATTACTCTTTTGGCGGGACACCTGAGGTAACAAACCTGAAAGGAGTCCTCCCATTCCACAGATTGATGAAAAACAATTGGGATCGGGCCAAATCCACAGAGTGGAAAATTCGTCCATGGCCCATGAGGCCTCCCCGACATTCCACGGCCATCTCTGATACAAAATCCAGAGACAAAAGCCTGAGCAAGCGCCTCAGACTCGCTCTCTCTTCATATCCGGAAGAGTTCTTCTCATGGTTTATAGATCGGGCCTGCCATACCTACGTCCCCAAACCTAAGCTGAGTTTGTGTTTTCAGACTTCTGTCCTCAAAGTCCTGGGCCACACACCCTCCAGGCTGGGGCCCCTGGAGTCACACATTAGGACTGTGCCAACCCAATCCATGGGATTTCTGCCGATGCCATTGTCCAAAACAGTAAAATTTGGAGAACCCTACAAATCCCTGAGGCCATCCAATAGTGCAGGTCGCCCGGGACAAACAAGGGCGGTCTGATACCTGCTGAGCTCTACCTCCACTCATACCATAAATGGATGTCCCCTGAGAAGAAGATTGAACCAGACTGGACCCTAGGCCATAATCGGATACATTGCTTTGGATTACAGGCATGTCTCCTCAAAAGCCTGGATTCCAATACCAGCATAGAAGTTTTCCTGAGGCAGCCATCATAACAAATCTCGTCTCCACAAGGAACCTTGTGCATCGAGCTATGTCAAAAGCTTAGGAGAATACTTCAGGGTCCCGGTGCCACCGCCCCTTTTTAAGGCCCTCATGGACACAAACACACATTAGGACCCATCCTCAGGAAAGTCCATATCAAGTCAGCCGCCCCGGTTGCTCCCGCAGAGCCATCAGATCTAAACTGTCTTGTTGCTGGGAGACATTTGGAATGCGAGGCCGGCTTCCCAGGCATCCATCCTCGAACAGTGCCCTGATGTCCTGAAGCTGCCCAACAGGTCTCAATTGTCCCGCAGAAGGAATCCTTGATGGGGGCATCCCACAACTCCCAACGTGGGAAAAACTCCATGGCCTTGAGATTCCGCTCCCTTCATATAGGGTCCGTCATGCACAGAAACTCCAACC
This sequence comes from Mustela nivalis, assembly GCF_964662115.1. Classification (NCBI taxonomy): domain Eukaryota; kingdom Metazoa; phylum Chordata; class Mammalia; order Carnivora; family Mustelidae; genus Mustela; species Mustela nivalis. The sequence continues at coordinate 695,468 of NW_028136368.1, forward strand.
TGAGCCAACGTCTGATCCTCGCCCTGACTTCAGATGCATGAGATATTGGTTCAGATCTACAGTGGTACCTGCCGTGTCCTCGCCCTGAAAACCAAGTCTAGCTTGTGTTCTCAGACTTCCGTCCTCACACTCCTCTACACGAAGCCCTCAAGTTTAGCAATTCCGGACTGACAATGAAACACTCTGCCTGCCCTCTAGAAAAAAAAAATTGGCCTAATGAGCTGCCCAGACAACTTATATGAGGATAAATCTACATGGCACTCGACTGTACCCAAATTATATAGTCAAACCTGGGCACTAATGCACTGTCTGACACAACCTGAGCCCGGACCTCCTGACCAACACCCAGACAGCTGACCGCACACTGAGCACATCAGACCCGCCATGGCCTTAGGTCATCATCTCTTCCCTACCTCAGTTTTTAGGCTTCAGAACCTAGACCTTATCTCCAATCACTGCCCAGGGGTGCCTGTGATGCAGAAATCAGAACTCTTCCTTACCCATGGCAAGAAACCTTGTGGTTGGCATGTTGTCCAACGTTCAGTGTAGGAGAAACCAGGATTCACCATGAGGCCCTGCCCATTCTTGTTTGCGAAGTGGGCATAGACACGCATTGTGACCCTCAGCGTGAGTCCTGTCCTCTAGTAAGTCCTCTCAGTGGCTCGACTATTAGATGTCATAATGGGCTTGACATGTCCCTAGGCCACGATTTTTAACCAGATTTCTGGTTGTCCGTTCGGCCCTCCCCAGGGCTCTACTCTGGAATCCCTCATTGGTGGGACACCTGAGGTTAAAAAACAAAACATGGCAAATCAACAACAACAACAAAACGGACTTCTTCCATCCCACAGAATGACCCCAAACTCTTTGGACGGGGCCAAACCCCCAGAGTGTAAGACTCGTCCATTTCCCATGAAGTCACCAGGGAATTTCACGACCATGAGTGACACGATATCCAGAGACAAAAACTTGAGCACGAGCCTCACACTCACCCCTTATTCATATCCCGAAGAGTTCTCCTCATGGTCTGTAGATCAATCCTGCCATATCTATGACCTGAAACATAAGCTGCGTTTGTGTTTTCAGACGACTGTCCAAACAGCTCTGCCTACACACCCTACAGGCAATCTGAGCCCATCTGAGCACCGACATGCACTCAGACGCATAGACTGATGTTCCCAGAGGTAAAAAGGTATGAACAGGCCCCTAGGCACTATTCGGATTCATTGTTGTGGTATCCAGTCATCTCTCCTCAGAGGCTTGGATTTCAATACCAGCATATGGCTGTTTCCTGACTCATCCGGCATAAAAAATCTCATCTATATATGGGAAACTTGCACGTTGGAGCTGTGTCAAAGCCTCTGTTTGAAAAAACCCTTCAGGACCCCAGTGCCACCGCTTCATTCCAAGGTCTCCATAGACACAAAAACATATTAGGATCCATCCACAGGAGAATCCATTTCAACTCAGATCCAGATTGCTCGCCCAGATCCAGCAGATATAACCTGTCTTGTTGCTAGGACACAATTGGAATGCAAGGTGGGCTACCCAGGCATCCATCCTTAGAACCCTGCTCGGAATCGTTGGCCTGGAGCCAACCAACATGTCTCAATTGTCCTGCACAAGAATCTTTGCAGTTTGGAGCTTCTCACAACTAACATCGTGGGAAAACCCCCATGGCCTCTTGACCCCCCCGCCCCTTCATGAAGGGGCCATCAGGGACAGAAACACCAACCTGAGCGATCTTCTGATCCTCGCCCTGACTTCAGAAGCACGAGATCTCGATTCAGGTCTGTAGATTGTTCCTGCCTTGTCCTCACCCAGAAACCTAAGCCTAGCTTGTGTTCTCAGATTTCCGTCTTCAGACTACTGGCCCACAAGCCTCCAGTTTGCAAACCAGAACTATAATGCAGCACTCTTCCACCCTTCAGGAAGAAAAACATTGCCCTGTGGGGCTACCCAGAAACTCCAAATGAGGATCAACCTGCACGCCATTCGACTGTACCCCAAATATATAGGCTGACCTGGGCACTATTGCCCTTTCTACACAGCCTGAGCCTGGACTTCCTGGCCCCACCCAGAAAGCTGGTCGAACACTGAGCACCCCGGATGAGCCATGTCCTTAGGTCGTCATCTCTTCCCAACCTCCATTCTCAAGTTTCAGAACCTAGACCTTATCTCCAATCACTGCCCAGGCTTGTAAGTGATGCAGAAATCACAACTCCTTCCCCGTGGCTAGAAACCATGTGGTTGGCATGTTTTCCAATGTTCAGTGTAGTTGAAACCAGTGTGGCCCATGAGGCCCCACCCATGTTTATGGGCCACATTGGTCACAAACACACATTGTGACCCTCAGTCTGATCCCAGTCCTCAGGTAAGGCCTCTCAGTGGCTGGATGAAGAGACAGCATATTGGGCTTGCCATGCCCCTAGGCCCCAAATTTTACCCATAGTTCGGGTTGTCCCTTCGCTTTTCCACAGGGCTCTTCTTTGGAATTCCTCTTTTGGCGGGACATCTAAGGTAACCAACCTGAAAGGAGACCTCCCATTCCACAGATTGACGAAAAAGAATTGGGATCGGGCCAATTCCACAGAGAGGAAGATTCGTCAATGTCCCATGAGGTTTCCCAGACAATCCACGGCCATCACGGATACCGAATCTAGAGACAAAAGACTGAACAAGCACCTCAGACTCGCTCTTTCTTCATATCCTGAAGAGTTCTTCTCATGGTTTATAGATCGGGCCTGCCATACCTACGTCTCCAAACCTAAGCTGAGTTTATGTTTTCAGACTTCTGTCCTCAAAGTCCTGGGCCACACACCCTCCACGCTGCGGTCCCTGGAGCCACACATAAGGACTGTGCCTACCCAATCCATGGGAACTCTGCCCATTCCATTGTCCAAAACCGTAAAATTAGGAGAACCCTCCAAATCCCTGAGGCCATCCCAATAGTGCAGGTCGCCCGTGACAAACAAGCGCGGTCTGATAGCAGCTGAGCATCAACCTCCACTCATACCATAGATGGATGTCTGCAGAGAAGAATATTGAACCAGACAGGACCCTGGCCATATCGGATCCATTGCTTTGGTTACAGGCATGTCTCCTCAAAAGCCTGGATTCCAATACCAGCATAGGGGTTTTCCTGAGGCAGCAATCAGAACAAATCTCGTCTCCACAAGGAAACATGTGCATCGAGCTATGTCAAAAGCTTAGGAGAATACTTCAGGGTCCTGGTGCCACGGCCCCATTCCAAGGCCCCATGGACACAAACACACATTAGGACCCATCCTCAGGAAAGTCCATATCAAGTCAGCCACCCCGGTTGCTCCTGCAGAGCCATCAGATCTAAACTGGCTTGTTGCTAGGAGACAATTGGAATGCGAGGCTGGCTTCCCAAGCATCCTCCCTCGAACGGTGCTCTGGAGTCATTCCATATGGGATGTCCTGGAGCTGCCCAAAGGTCTCAATTGTCCCGCAGAAGGAATTCTTGAAGGGGGCAACCCACAACTCTCACGTGGGAAAAACTCCATGGACACGAGATTCCAGCTCCCTTCATGAAGGGGCCGTCAGGCACAGAAACTCCAACCTAAGCCAAAGTCTAATTCTCTCCCTGACTTGAAATGGATGAGATATTGGTTCAGATCTGCAGGGGGTACCTGCCGTGCCCTTGCCCTGAGCCCAAGTATAGCTTTTGTTCTCAGAATTCCGACCTCACTCTCCTGGCCTCAAAGCCCTCATGATTGGTAAATCCGGTCCCACAATGCAGCACATGGCCTGCTTTCTGGAAAAAAAAATATTGCCTAAAGAGCTGCCAAGGCACCTTATATGAAGATAAACCTACACGGTACTCGACTTTGCCCGAATTATATAGTCTAACCTGGGCACTAATGCACTGTCTGACACAACCTGAGCCCGGACTTCCTGACCAACACCCAGACAGCTGACCGCACACTGAGCACATCAGACCCGCCATGGCCTTAGGTCATCATCTCTTCCCTACCTCAGTTTTCAGGCCTCAGAAACTAGACTTTATCTCCAATCACTGCCCAGGGGTGAGTGTGATGCAGAAATCAGAACTTCTCCTTACACATGGCAAGAAACCTTGTGGTTGGCATGTTGTCCAACGTTCATTGTAGGAGAAACTAGCATTCACCCTGAGGCCCGCCTATTCTTGAGTGCGACGAGGGCATAAATATGCATTGTGACCCTCAGGGTGAGTCCTGTCCTCTAGTAAGTCCTCTCAGAGCCTGGATCACTAGATGTCATAATGGGCTTGACATAGCCCTAGGCCCCAATTTTTAACCAGATTTCTGGTTGTCCAGTCACCCCTCCCCAGAGCTCTACTCTGGAATTCCTCATTTGGTGGGACAACGGAGGTTAAAAAATGAAACAAAACAAAGCAACAACAACAAAAAAAAAACGACTTCTTCCATCCCACAGAATGACCCCAACCTCTTTGGAAGGGGCCAAATCCCCAGAGAGTAAGACTCGTCCATTTCCCATGAAGTCACCCGGAAATTTCACGACCATGAGTGACATGATATGCAGAGACAAAAACATGAGCAATAGCCTCACACTTGCTTTTTTTTCATATACCAAAATGTTCTCCTCATGGTCTGTAGATCAGTCATGCCCTACCTATGACCCGAAACAGAAGTCGAGTTTGTGTTTTCAGACAACTGTCCAAACAGCCCTGGCTTACACACCCTATAGGCTTCAGGCCCCTGAAGCCAAACCTGAGGACTGTTCTTGCTCTCGCAAGGGAATTGTGTGAGCCCATTCCAATGGTGACAACGCAACTAAAAGTATAAACCTTTAAATTCCCTGATGCCATCCCATAGTGTTGGCTTCCAAGGACAAACACGGGCAATCTGAGTTCATCTGAGCACCTACCTGCACTCTGACCCATAGATAGATGTCGCCCGAGGTAAAAAGAAACCAACAGGCCCCTAGGCACTAATCGGATTCATTGCTTTGGTTTCCAGGCATCTCTCCTCAGAGGCCTGGATTTCAATACCAGAATATGGCTGTTTCTTGACTCACCCATCAGAACAAATCTCCTCTACACATCGGAATCTTGCATGGTGGAGCTGTGTCAAACCTCTGTTAGGAGAAGCCTTCAGGGCCCTAGTGCCACCGCTTAATGCCACAGTCTCCATAGACACAAAAACATATTAGGACACATCCACAGGAGAGTCAATTTCAACTCAGCCTCCTCGGTTGCTCCCCGAGATCCAACAGATCTAGCCTATCTTGTAGCTAGGAGAATATTGGAATGCGAGGTGGGCTACCCAGCCATCCATCCTTAGAACCCTGCTCAGAATCGTTGGCCTGGAGCCAACCAACTGGTCTCAATTGTCCCACAGTAGAATCTTTGCAGTTTGGAGCTTCTCACAACTCCCATGGTGGGAAAACCCCCACGGCCTCGTGATTCCCCCCCTTTATGAAGGGGCCATCAGGGACAGAAAGTCAAACCTGAGGCATCGTCTGATGCTCAACCTGAATTCAGGTGCACGAGATCTCGATTCAGGTCTGTAGATTGTGCCTGCCATGTCCTCACCCATAAAACCTAAGCCTAGCTTGTGTTCTCAGAGTTCCGTCCTCAGACTACCGGCCCACAAGCCCTCCAGTTTGGCAATCCGGAAGTAGAATGCAGCACTCTGTGGGCCCTCCAAGAGAAACATTGCCCTCTGGGGCTACCTAGAAACCCCAAATGAAGATCAACCTGCACGCCATTTGGCTGTACACCAAATATATAGGCTGATCTGGGCATCATTGCCTTCTCTGACACAGCCTGAGCTGGACCTCCTGGCCCCACCCAGACAGCTGGCCGCACACTAGGCACATTGGAACCGCCATGGCCTTAGTTCGTCATCTCTTCCCAACCTCGGTTTTCAGGCTTCAGTACCTAGACCTTATCTCTAATCACTGCCCAGGTTTGAAAATGTTGCAGAAATCAGTACTCGTTCCCTTGGCAAGAAACCTCGTGGTTGGCATGTTGTCCAACGTTCAGTGTAGTTGAAACCAGTGTGGCACATGAGACCCAGCCCATGCTTGAGGGCCACATTGGTCTCAAACACACATTGTGACCCTCAGCCTGAGCCCGGTCCTCAGGCAAGGCCTCTCAGTGGCTGCATGAAGAAACAGCATATTGGGCTTGCCATGCCCCTAGACCCCAATTTTTAACCATAGTTCGGGTTGTCCCTTCGCTCTTGCCCAGGGCTCTGCTTTGGAATTCCTCTTTTGGTGGGACACCTCAGGTAACAAACCTGAAAGGAGTCCTCCCATCCCACAGATTCACGAAAAAGAATTGTGATCGGACCAGATCCACAGAGATTAAGATTCGTCCATGGCCCAGGAGGCCTCCCCGACATTCCTCGGCCATTGCTGATACAAAATCCAGAGACAAAAGCCTGAGCAAGCGCCTCAGACTCGCTCTTTCTTCATATCCTGAAGAGTTCTTCTCCTGGTTTGTAGGTCGGGCTTGCCATACCTACGTTCCCAAACCTAAGATGAGTTTGTGTTTTTTGTTTTCTGTCCTCAAATTCCTGGGCCACATACCCTCCAGACTGAGCCCCTGGAGCCACACATTAGTACTGTGCCTACCCAATCCATGGGAATTCTGCCCATGCCATTGTCTCAAACCGTTCAAATTAGGAGAACCCTCCATAGTCCCTGAGGCCATCCCAATGGTGTAGGTTGTCCCGGACAAACAAGGGCCGTCTGACACCAGCTGAGCATCAACCTCCACTCATACCATAGATGGATGTCCCCAGAGAAGAAGATTGAACCAGGCAGGACCCTAGGACATAATGGGATCCATAGCTTTGGTTTACAGGCATGTCTCCTCAAAAGCCTGGATTCCAATACCAGCATAGGGCTTCTCCTGAGGCACCCATCAGAACAAATTTCGTCTCCACAAGGAAACTTGTGCATGGGAGCTATGTCAAAGGCTTAGGAGAATACTTCAGGGTGCCGGTGCCACCGCCCCATTCCAAGGCCCTCAGGGACACAAACAAACATTAGGACCCATCCTCCGGAAAGTCCATTTCAACTCAGCCACCCCGGTAACACCTGCTGAGCCATCAGATCTATACTGTCTTGTTGCTAGAAGAAAATTGGAATGCGAGGCGGGCTTCCCAGGCATTCATCCTCGAATGGTGCTCTCGAGTCATTCCATATGTGATGTCCTGGAGCTGTCCAACAGGTCTCAATTGTCCCGCAGAAGGAATCTTTGAAGGGCCATCTCACAACTTCCAACGTGGGAAAACCTCCATGGCCTAGAGATTCCACTCCCTTCATGAATGGACCGTCATGTACAGAAACTCCAACCAGAGCCAATGTCTGATCCTCGCCCTGAATTCAGATGCATGAGATATTGGTTCAGATCTGCCGAGGTACCTGCCGTGCCCTCGACCTGAAACCCAAGTCTAGCTTGTGTTCTCAGACTTCCGTCCTCACACTCCTGGCCCAGAAGACCTCAAGTTTGGCAATTCCGAACCCACTGTGCAGCACTCTGCCTGCCCTCTAGAAAAAAAATATTGCCTAATGAGCTGCCCAGGCACATCATATGAGGATAAACCTACACTCCACTTGACTGTACGTAAATTATATACTCTAAGCTGTGCACTAATGCACGGTCTGACACACCTGAGCCCGGTCCTCCTGACTAACACACAGACAGCTGACCACACACTGAGCACAACAGTCCAGCCATGGCCCTCGGACATCATCTCTTCCATACCTCAGTTTTCAGGCTTCAGAACCTACCTTTTCTCCAATCACTGCCCAGGGGTGATGGTATGTAGAAATCAGAACTCCTCCTTACCCATGGCAAGAAACCTTGTGGTTGGCATGTTGTCCAACGTTCAGTGTAGGAGAAACCAGCATTCACCCTGAGGCCCAGCCCATTCTCAAGTGCAACGAGGGCATAAACACACCAAACTCTTTGGATGAGGCCAACCTTCTAAAGAGTAAGACTCGTCCATTTTCCATGAAGTCACCCGGAAATTTCACGACCATGAGTAACACGATATCCAGAGATAAACTTGAGCAAGAGCCTCACACTCGCCCTTTTTTCATATCCCGAAGAGTTCTTCTCATGTTCTGTAGATCAGTCCTGCCTTACCTATGACCCGAAACATAAGCCGAGGTTGTGTTTTCAGACAACTGTCCAAACAGCCCTGGCCTACACACCCCAAAGGCTCAGGCCCTTGGAGCCAAACCTGAGGACTGTACTTGCCCTCTCCAAGGGAATTGTGTGTACCCATTCCAATGGCCACAATCCTACTAATAGGATAAACCTCCAAAGTTCCTGAGGCCATCCCAATAGTGGTGGCTTCCCAGGACAAACAGGAGCAATCTGAGCACATCAGAGCACCTACCCGCACTCAGACCCATAGACTGATGTCCCCAGAGGAAAAAAGGAATGAACAGACCACTAGGCACTAATCGGATCCATTGCTATGGTTTCCAGGTATGTCTCCTCAGAGGCCTGGATTTCAATACCAGCATATGGCTGTTTCTTGACTCACCCATCAGAACAAATCTCATCTACATATGGGAAACTTGCACGGTGGAGCTGTGTCAAAGTCTCTGTTTAGAAGAACCCATCAGGGACCCAGTGCCACCGCTTCATTCCAAGGTCTCCATAGACACAAAAACATATTAGGACACATCCACAGGAGAGTCAATTTCAACTCAGCCTCCTCAGTTGCTCCCCCAGATCCAGCAGATCTAACCTTTCTTGTAGCTAGGAGAAAATTGGAATGCCAGGTGGGGAACCCAGCCATCCATCCTCAGAACCATGCTTGGAATCCTTGGCCTGGCGCCAACTAACAGGTCTCAATTGTCCTGGAGAAGAATCTTTGTAGTTTGGAGCTTCTCACAACTCCCATCGTGCGAAAACCCCCATGGCCTCTTGATTCCCCCCCTTCATGAAGGGGCCATCAGGGACCGAATGTCCAACCTGAAGATCGTCTGATCCTCACCCTGACTTCAGATGCACGAGATCTCGATTCAGGTCTGTAGATTGTGCCTGCCATGTCCTCACGCATAAAAACTAAGCCTAGCTTGTGTTCTCAGACTTCAGTCCTCAGACTACTGGCCCACAAGCCCTCCAGTTTGGCAATCCAGAAGTACAATGCGGCACTCTGCCTGCTCCCTGGAAGAAGAACATTGCCCTCTGGGGCTACCCAGAAACCCCAAATGAGGATCAACCTGCACGCCATTTGGCTGTACACCAAATATATAGGCTGAAGTGGGCACAATTGCCCATTCTGACACAGCCTGATCCTGGAACTCCTGGCCCCACCCAGACAGCTGGCCGCACACTGAGCACATCGGACCCGCCATGGCCTTAGGTCGTCATCTCTACCCAACCTCGGTTTTCAGGCTTCAGAACCTTGACCTTATCTCCAATCACTGCCCAGGTTTGAAAATGTTGCAGAAATCCGAACTCGTTCCCTTGGCAAGAAACCTCGTGGTTGGCATGTTGTCCAACGTTCAGTGTAGTTGAAACCAGTGTGGCACATGAGACCCAGCCCATGCTTGAGGGCCACATTGGTCTCAAACACACATTGTGACCCTCAGCCTGAGCCCGGTCCTCAGGCAAGGCCTCTCAGTGGCTGCATGAAGAAACAGCATATTGGGCTTGCCATGCCCCTAGACCCTAATTTTTAACCATATTTCGGGTTGTCCCTTCACTCTTGCGCAGGGCTCTGCTTTGGAATTCCTCTTTTGGTGGGACACCTCAGGTAACAAACCTTAAAGGAGTCCTCCCATCCCACAGATTCACGAAAAAGAATTGGGATAGGGCCAAATCCACAGAGAGGAAGATTCGTCCATGGCCCATGAGGCCGCCTCGACATTCCACGGCCATCGCTGATACAAAATCCAGAGACAAAAGCCTAACTAAGCGCCTCAGACTCGCTCTTTCTTCATATCCTGAAGAGTTCTTCTCATGATTTGTAGTTCGGCCGTGCCATACCTACGTTCCCAAACCTAAGCTGAGTTTCTGTTTTTTGAGTTCTGTCCTCAAAGTCCTGGGCCACACACCCTCCAGGCTGGGCCCCTGGAACCACACATTAAGACTGTGCCTAACCAATCCATGGGAATTCTGCCCATTCCATTATCCAAAACCGTACAAATTAGGAGAAACCTCCAAATTCCCTGAGGCCATACCAATGGTGTAGGTTGTCTGGGACAAAAAAGGGCCGTCTGACACCAGCTGAGCATCTACCTCCACTCATACCATAGATGGATGTCCCCAGAGAAGAAGATTGACCAGACAGGACCCCAGGCCATAATGGGATCCATAGCTTTGGTTTACAGGCATGTCTCCTCAAAAGCCTGGTTTCCAATACCAGCTGAGGGCTTCTCCTGAGGCACCCATCAGAACAAATCTCGTCTACACATGGGAAACTTGCATGTTGGAGCTCTCTCAAAGCCTCTGGTTAGAAGGACATTTCAGGTTCCCGGTGCCAGCGCCTCATTCCAAGGTCTCCATGGAGACACACCCACATTAGGACCCATCCACAGGAGAGTCCATTTCAACTCAGCCCCCTCAGTTGCTCCCCCTGATCCAGCAGATCTAACCCGTCTTGTCGCTAGGAGATGATTGGAATGAGAGGCAGGCTTCCCAGACATCCATACTTAGAACCATTCTCAGAATTATGCTGTATGGGAAGTCCTGGAGCCAACCAACAGGTCTCAATAGTCCCGCAGAAGAATCTTTACTGTTTGGAGCATCTCACAACTCCCATCGTGGGCAAACCTCCATGGCCTCGTGATCCCGCCCCCTGTGCTTCATGAAGGGGCCATCAGGGACAGAAGCTCCAACCTGAGCGATCGTCTGATCCTCGCCCTGACTTCAGATGCAGGACATCTTGATTCAGCTCTGCAGAGTGTGTCTGCCGTGCCCTTGCCCAGAAACGTAAGTCTAGTTTGTGTTCTCAACTTCCATCCTCACATTCCTGGCCCACAAGCCCTCCAGTTTGGCAATTCCAGAACTACAAGGCAGCACTCTGCCTGCTTTCCGGAAGAAAAACATTGCCCTCTGGGGCTACCCAGATTCCCCAAATGAGGATCAACCTGCATGCCACTTGACTGGACCCCAATTATACAGGCTGCCCTGGGAACTATTGCCCTTTCTGGCACAGCCTGAGACTGAACCTCCTGGCTCGCACCCACCCAGCTAGCCACACACTGAGCACATCAGACCCGCCATGGCCTTAGGTCATCATCTCTTTCCAACCTCGGTTTTCAGGCTTCAGAACCTAAACCTTATCTCCAGTCACCACCCAGGGTTGAACATGATGCAGGAATCAGAACTCCTTGCCCATGGCAAGAAACCTTGTGGTTGGCATGTTGTCCAACGTAAAATGTAGTTGAAACCAGTGTGGCCCATGAGGCCCTGCAGATGCTTGAGGACCAAGTCGGTCACAAACATGCATTCTGACCCTCAACGTGAGCCCAGTTCTCAAGTAAGGCCTCTCAGTGGCTGGACCAAAAGACAGCATATTGGGCTTGTCATGCCCCTAGGCCCCAATTTTTAACCAGATTTCTGGTTGTCCAGTCTCCCCTCCCCAGGGCTCGGCTTTGGAATCCCTCTTTTGGTGGGACACCTGAGGTAACAAAACTGAAAGGACTCCTCCCATCCCACAGTTTGACCCAAAACAATTGGAATCGGGCCAAATCCACTGAGCGGAAGACTCGTCCATGGCCCATGAGGCCTCCCGGACATTCCACGCCCATCGTTGACACAAAATCCAGAAACAAAAGCCTGAACAAGTGCCTCACAATCTCTCTTTCTTCATATCTGGAAGAATTCTCCTCACGGTCTGTAGATCGGGCCTGCCATACCTACGTCCCTAAACCTAAACTGAGTTTGTGTTTTAGACTTCTGTCTCCACAGTCCTGAGGCACACACCCTGCAGGCTGGGGCCCCTGGAGCCACATCAAAACTGTGCCTTCCCTCTCCACGGGAATTCTGCCCATTCCATTGTCCATAATCATAAAATTAGGAGAAACCTCCAAAGTCCCCAAGGCCTTCACAATAGTGTAGGCCGCCTGGGACAAACAAGGGCCATCTGACACCAGCTGAGCATCTAACTCCACTAATACCTTAGATGGATGTACACAGAGAAGAAGATTCAACCGGACAGGCCCCTAGGCTCTAAATGGAGCCATTGCTTTGGTTTCCAGTTATCTCTCTTCAGAGGCCTATATTCCAATAACAGTATATGGGGGTTTCCTGAGGCACCAATCAGAACAAATCTCGTCTCCACATGGGAAACTTGTCCTTTGGAGATGTCTCAAAACCTCCGGTTAGGAGAATCCTTCAGGGCCCATGCACCAACGCCCCATTCCAAGGTCTCCATGGACACAAACCCACATTAGCATCCATCCTCAGGAGAGTCCATTTCAACTCAGCCCCCTTGGTTGCTCTGACAGAGCCAGCATATCAAACCTGTCTATTTGCTAGGAGACAACTGCAATGTGAGGAGGGCTTCCCATGCATCCATCCTAAGATCCCTGCTCTGGTGTCATTCTGTATGGTATGTACTGGAGTGATACAAAAGGTCTCAATTGTTGATCAGAAGGAATCCTTGTTGTTTGGAGCATCTCACAACTCCCATTGTGGGTAAACCTCCATGGACGGGAGATGCTGTCCCCTTCATAAAGTGGCCAGAATGGACATAAATTCAAACCTAAGCCTAGGTTTGAACCTTGCCCTGACTTCAGATTCATGATATCCCGATTCAGATCTGCAGAGGGTGCCTGCCGTGCCCTCGCCCAGAACCTACGCCTAACATGTGTTCTCAGACTTCTGTTCTCACACTCCCCGTCCACAAGGCATCCACTTTGGAAATTCCGGAGCCACAATGCAGCACTCTGCCTGTTCTCCAGAAGAAAAACATTGCCCTTGGGGCTACCCAGAAATGCCAAATAAAGATCAACCTGCACGGAACTCAGTTGTACCCCAATTATACAATCTACCCTGGGCACTAATGCCCTGTCTGACACAGCCCAAGCTTGGACCTCCCGACCAACACCCAGACAGCTGGCTCCACGCTGAGCATATCGGACCCGACATGGTCTTAGGTCGTCATCTCTTCCCAACCTCGGTTTTCAGACTTCACAACCTAGACCTTATCTCCAATCACTGCCCAGGGGTGAATGACATGCAGAAATCAGAATTAATACTTCCCCATGGCAAGAACTCATGTGGTTGACATGTTGACTATCATTCAGTGTAGGAGAAACAAGCATGCACCATGAGTCCCCACCCATGCTTGAGTACCACAAGGGCATAAACACGCATTGTGACCCTCAGCATGAGTTCTGTCCTCAATGAAGGCCTCTCAGTGGCTGGACCATTAGAAGGCATATTGGGCTTGCCATGCCCCTAGGCCCGTATTTTTAGTTAGATTTCTTGTTGTCCAGGGCTCTGCTCTGGAATCCCTCTTTTGGTGGGACACCTTAGTTAACAAAACTGAATCCCACAGATTAACCCAAAACAATTGGGATCTGGCCAAATCCACAGAGAGAAAGACTCTTCCATGGCCCATGAGGACTCCTCGACATTCCACAGCCATCATTGACACAAAATCCAGGGGCAAAAGCCTGACAAGTGTCACACTTTCACCCTTTATTCATATCCCAAAAAGTTCTCCTCATAGTCTGTAAATCGGTCCTGCCATACCTACGTCCCAAAACCTAAGCTGAGTTTGTGTTTTCAGACATCTGTCCCCACAGTCCTTGCCCACACACCCTCAAGGCTGGGCCCTTGGAGCCACACATCAGGTCTGTGCCTGCCCACTCCACAGGAATTCTGCCCATTCCATTGTCCATAATCATACAATTTAGGAGAAACCTCCAAAGTCCCCGAGGCCATCCCTATAGTGTAGGCCGCCCGGACAAACAGGAGCGGTCTGACACCAGCTGAGCAACTACCTCCATTTCATAAAATAGACAGATGTCGACAGAGAAGAAGATTGAACCAGAGAGGCTCCTAGGACCTAATTGGATGCATTGCTGTGGTTTCTATGTATCTCTCCTCAGAGGCCTGGTTCTAATACCAGCATATGTGGGTTTCCTGAGGCACCAATTAGAACAAATCTTGTCTCCACATGGAAAACTTGCTCTTTCGAGTTGTTTCAAAATCTCCGGTTAGAATCCTTTAGAGCCCTGGGGCCACCACCCCATTCCAACGTCCTCATGGACACAAACACACATTAAGACCCATCTTCAGGAGAGTCCATTTCAACTCAGCTCCCACGATTGCTCCTGCATAGCCATCAGATCGTACCTGTCTTGTGGCAGGGAGACAATTGGTGTAAGAGGCAGTCTGCTCAGGCATCCATCCTTAGAACCCGGCTCTGGAGTCATTCCATATGGGATGTCCTGGAGCCATCCAACAGGTCTCAATTTTCCCGCAGAAGGAATCCTTGCAGTTTGGAGCATCCCACAACTCTCAACGTGGGAAAACCTCCATGGCCTCGAGATTCCACCCCTTTGATGAAGAGGCCATCATGGACAGAAACTCCAACCTGCGCCTAAGTCTGATCCTCGTCCTGACTTCAGATGAATGAGATTTTGATTCGGATCTGCAGAGGGTGCCTGCCGTGCCCTCGCCCTGAAACTTAAGTCTAGCTTATGATCTCAGACTTACGTCCTCACACTCCTGGTCCCGACGCCCTTAAGTTTGGCAATTCTGGACCCACAATGCTGCACTCTGCCTGCCCACCAGAAGAAAAATGTTGCCCCAGTGAGCTTCCCTGACACAATAAATGAGGATGAACCTACATGGAACTCAACTGTACCCAAATTATACAGTCTAACCTGGGCACTAATGCACTGTCTGACACAGCCTGAATCCATACCTCCTGAAGAACACCCAGAAAGCTGACCGCACACTGAGCACATCGGACCCTCCATGACCTTAGGTTATCATCTCATCCCAACCTCTATTTTCTGGATTCAGAACTTAGATCTTATCTCCAGTCACTGCCCAGGCGTGAACATGATGCAGAAATCAGAATTCCTCCTTCCCCATGGAAAGAAACCTTGTGGTTCGTATGTTGTCCAAAGTTCAGTGTAGGAGAATCAAGCATGGCCCATGAGTCCCCGCCCATGCTTGATGCCTACATTGGGCACAAACATGCATTGTGACCCTCAGTGTGAGCACTGTACTCAAGTAAGACCTCTCAGTGGCTGGACCAAGGTACCCCATATGGGGATTGCCATGCCCTTAGGCCCCCAATCTTATACAGAGTTCGGGTTGGCCAGTCGCCCCTTCCCAGGGTTCTGCTCTGGAATCCCTCTTTAGTGGCACACCTGAGGTAAAAAAAAAAAAAAAAAAAAAAAAAAAAAAAAAAAAAACAGAATGGACTCCTCCCATCCCACGGAATGACCCCAAAATATTGGGATCATCCAAATCCCCATAGAGGAACTCTCACCCATGGTCCATGAGGACGCCCCTACATTCCACGGCCATCAGTGACACAAAATCCAGAGTCAAAAGCCTGAGCAAGTGCCTCACACTCACTCTTTGTTCATATCCTGAAGAGTTCTCCTCAAGGTCTGTAGATCGGGCCTCCCATACCTATGTCCCCAAACCTAAGAAGAGTTTCTGATTTCAGACTTCTGTCCCCACAGCTCTGACCCACACACCCTCCATGCTTGAGCCCCTAGAGCCACACCTCAGGATTGTGCCTTCCCTCCCCAAAGGAATTCTGCCCATTTCATTGGCCACAAACTTGCAAATTAGGAGAAACCTCCAAAGTCAAAGTGGCCATCCCAATAGTGTAGACTGCCCAGGACAAATAGGGGCAATCTGACACCAGCTGAGGAACTACCTCCACTCAATCCCATAGACAGATGAACCGAGAGAAGAAGATTAAACCAGACAGGCCCCAGGCCCTAATCAGATCCATTGCCTTGGTTTCCAGGCATCTCTCCTCAGAGTTCTGGTTTCCAATACCAGCATATTGGGGGTTACTGAAGCACCAATGAGAACAAATCTTGTTTCCCCATGGGAAAAATGCTTCTTGGAGCTGTGTCTAAACCTCTGGTTAGGAGCATCCTTCAGAGCCCTGGTGCCACTGCCCCATTCCAAGGTCTCCATGGACACAATCCCACATTATGACCGATCCTCAGGAGAATGCATTTCAACTCAGCCCCCTCGGCTGCTACATCATAGGCAGCAATCAAACGTGCCATTTCGCTAGGAGACAATTGGAATGCAAGGCCGGATGCCCAGGCATCCATCCTTAGAACCCTGCTCTGCAATTGTTCCATATGGGATGCCCTGGAGCCATCCAACAGGTTTCAACTGACCCGCAGAAAATCCTTGTGGTTTGGAGCATTTCACTACTGCCATCATGGGAAAACACCAATGGCGGTGTGATGACCCCCCTTCATGAAGGGGCCATCATGGACAGAAACTCCAACCTGAGCCAACATATGAACCTCGCCCTGACCTCAGATGCATGAAATCTCAATTTAGCTCTGCAGAGTGTGCCTGCCATGTCCTCGCCCTGAAACCAAAGCAAAGCTTCAGTTCTCAGACTTACATCCTTGCATTCCTGGCCCCAAGGACTCCAGTTTGGCAGTTCCGGAGCCAGAATGCAGCACTCTGCCTGCCCTCCAGAAGAAAGACTTTGCCCTATGGGGCTACGGAGAAACCCCAAATAATTATCTTCTGCATGCCACTCAACTGTACCCCAATTATACAGCGTATCTGGGCACGAATGCCCTGTCTGGCACAGCCTGAGTGCAGACCTCCTGAACGACACCTAGAAAGCTGGCCCCAAACTGAACACATCGGACCCGCCATGGCCTTAGGTCGTCATCTCTTCCAAACCTCGGTTTTCAGGCTTCAGAACCTAGACCTTATCTCCAATTAGTGCCTAGAGGTGAACGTGATGCAGAAATCAAAACTCCTCCTTCCCCATGGCAAGAAACCCTGAGGTTGGCATGTCCAAGGTTCAGTGTAGGAGAAACCTGCAAGCTCAATGAAGTCCCGCCCAATATTGGGGACCACCTTGGGCACAAACACACATTGTGACCCTCAGCATGAGTCCACTATTCAAGTAACGTCTCTCAGTGGCTGGACCAAGAATCTGCATATGGGCTTGCCATGCCCATAGGACCCCAGGCCTAACCAGAGGGTGGGTATTTCAGTTGTATGTACCCAGTGCTCTGCTCTAGAATCCCTCTATTGTGGGGACACATGAGGCAGAAAACAGGACTCCTCCCTTCCCACAAAATGACCCCAATCTCTTGGGAGCCGGACAAATCACCAGAGAGGGAGACTTCCATGGCCCATGAGACCATGCTTACATTAAATGACCATCATGAATACAACATCCAGAGACATAAGCTTGAACGACCGCCTCTCACTCGCCTTACTTTCTAATCACAATTAACTCCCCTCACGGACTGTAGATCACTCCTGCCATAACCTCAGCCCCAAACCTCAGCCGAGTTTGTGTTTTTGGACGTCTGTCCCCACAGCCCTGGCCCACACAGCCGCCAGGCTGGGGCCTCTGGAGCCACACCACAGGACTCTCCTGCTCTCTCCAAGGAGACTATGCCCATTCCATTGCCCATAACCCCACAGAATAGGAGAAACATCAAGGCCCCCGAGGACATCCCACTACTATAAGCCTCTCTGGACAAAGGCATCCTGACACTAGCTGAGCAACTACCTCCATGCAGAAACACAGACAGATGTCGGCAGAGACAGTAGATTGAACCAGACAGGCCCCTGGGCCCTAATCTGAACTCTTGCTTTGGTTTCCAGGTGTCACTCCTCAGAGGCCTGGGTTTGAAGACCAGCATCTGGGGCTTTCCTGAGACACCAAACAGAACAACTATCGTCTCCACATGGGAAGCTTCATTGTTGGAGCTGTGTCAAACCCTTCGGTTTGGAGAAACCTGCAGAGTCCCTGAGCCACCGCCACATTCCAAGGTCTCCATGGCCACCAACCCACAGTATGACTCATCCTCAGGAGAGTCCATTTCAACTCAGCCCTCTGAGAAACCCGCCCAAGAGCCTGCAGATTGAGCCTGCCTTGCCCCAAGCAGCCAGTGGGAATGTGAGGTGGCATTTGCAGACATTCATGCTTAGACCCCTTCTCTCGAGTCTTTCTGTAGGGGTCATCCTAGAACCATCTCATAGTACTCGACTGTCCTACAGAGGAAACCTTGATGTTTGGGGCAGCTCATAACTCCCAGCGTTGGGAAACCTCCCTGGCCTCATGACGCCCCCACCCCCTTCGGGAAGGGGCCATAATGGACACAAACTCCAACCTGAGGCAACGTCTGATACTCACCCTGACCTCAGATGCAGGAGATCTTGATTCAGTCTCTGAAGAGTGGGCCTGCCATGCCCTCGGCCCCAAACCTAACGCTAGCTTGTGTTTTCAGACTACCCTCTTCACAAACCTGGCAAACAAGCCCTCCAGACTGGGAATTCCAGAACCACAACACAGTTTTCTGCCTGCCCACCAGGAGAAAAACGTTGCCCTATGGGGCTCTCCAGAAACCACAAATGAGAACCAACCTGCTCTGGCCTCGACCGCACCCTAACTGGAAAAGCTACCCTAGTCAGTAATGCTCTGTCTGACACAGCCTGACGTCCCGACAGACAAGGAAACAGCTGGCTGCACACTAAGCACATCAGACAGGCCATGGCCTTATGCTGTTATCTCTTCCCAACCTGGGTTTTCAGACATCTGACCCTAGATATTATATCAAATCCTGGCAAACGTGGGTAACTGAAGCACAAATCAGATCTTCTCCTTCCCCATGGCTGGAAAGCTTGCTGTTGGCATGGAGTCATACCTTCAGTGTAGGAGAAACCTTCATGGCCCCTGAGGCCAAGCCTAAACTTGAGTGCCTCCTTGGGTACAAACTCGCATTGGGACCATCAGCATGGGCCCCATGTCGAAGTAAGGTCTCTCAGGGCCTGGACCAAGAGCCCGCATATGGGGCTTGCCAAGCCCCTATGATCCCAATCTTCACAAGAGCTCGAGTATTCCATTTGCTCGAACCCAGGACTGTGATCTGGAGTCCCTCTCCTGGAAGAACACCTGAGCCAGACAGCAGGACTCCACCCTTCCCACAAAATGTCCCCAAAATCTTAAGAGCTGGACCAACTCCTCAGAGAGGGAGACTCTTCCATAGCCCCTGAGGTCACCCCTACATTCCACGGCTATGGGAGACAAAACATCCAAAGACAAAAGCTTGCGTGACTGCCTCCCATTTGCCCTTCTTTCATAAGCTGAGGATCTCCTCTCACGGTCTGTGGGTCCATCCTGCCATGCTCTCGGCTCCGCACCCAAGCCGAGTTTGTGTTTTCAGACTTCTGTGCCCACAGCCCGGACCCACACACCCTCCAGGCTAGGGCCTATGGAGACACACTGAAGGACTGTGCCAGTCCTCTCCAAGAAAACTGTACCCAATCCATTGGCCACAACCCTAGAGATTAGGAAAATCCAATAAGGTCTCCAAGGCCATGCCTCGGCCATGGACTAAGAGGGACACTCTGACACCAGCTGAGCAACTATCTCCACTTAGATACTCAGACAGTGTCCCCAGAGACAGAATATTGAAACGGACAGGCATCTAGGCTCTAATCTGAACCCTAGCTTTGGTTTCCAGGTGTCTCTACTCAGAGAACTGGTTTGAAGACCAGTATCTGGGGCTTTTCTGAGGCACCAAAGAGAACCTGTCTCATCTCGACATAGGGATCTCTTTTTAATTGGAGCAATATTACACCCTTCGGTTAGGCGAATACTTCATGGCCCCTGAGCTGCCAACATATTCCAAGGTCTCCATGCACACAAACCCACATTATGACCCATCCGCAGGAGAGTCCATTTCAATTCAGCCCCCTAGTTAGCTCGCCCCAGAGCCAGTAGTTCAAACATGTCTTGTCACAAAGAGCCAATGGGAATGTGAGGTATGCTGTACAGGCATCCATCCTTCGAATCCTGCTCTCCAGTCTTTCCGTATGGGACATCCTGGAGCCATTCAACAGGACTCGACTGTCCAGCAGATGGAAAGCTTGTGGTATGGGTCAACGCACAAACTAGAGTTTGTGCTGGTGTCTAAGGTGCTGTGCAGGATTCTCCAATCTTGAGGGTTTGGCACAGGTCGAAGGGCATGGTTTCCTACTGGGGACAGGAGATATTCTATTGTGTGGCTCAGGGACCACATGTTGTATCCTAAGTTGGTATTTCAGAACAGGACCCTGAGGACAGATGCCTGAAAACCTAATCTAGTGTTCCAATGACGTCCTAGGAGCATGTCAGGTACAATCTTCTGACCCAGGAACATTGAAATGGCTGTCTGCTTGGATGTAGGTGATCAGGGCGTTTCAGACTGGCATTTGTGTCCAGTGCTGCCGACAATATTGGGTCGGGCTCAGGGCTCTTGCGTGTTTCTCCTAAACTGGAAGGTTTGGGCAGGTTTGACGGGCACAGTTTCCTTGGGGATGGCAGGCCTAGTCATGTGTTGTGGATCCAGAGACCCTGTCCTGGAGGGCATATGAGCCATGGTTTTGGGAGAGAAGTCTGCAAACACAAATGTGGGTTATGGTTAGTGGAAAGGTGATCACAGGCCCAATGAGTAGATCTGGAGTTCAGCTTGTCAGGAGTTGTAATTAGGGTGACTGGAAGGCAGTAGCACAGGCTTTTCTCTCTATATTGTGTGTCCAGGATGGCCTCGGAATGCAGGTATAGTCTCATGGGTCCATGGGAAACTTTTCCTCTCTATGGATCTGTGCAGCTCATAGTTTGGTGGCTTTTTTGGGGAAGGGAAGAGTGTTGTTTTCCATCTTATGGGTGCCCCAAAACAGGGATTCCAGATACAGGCTCTTTTTCTGGGCATCTGGGACTTCCCACCAAGGGTTAGGATTTGCACCTTGGGGTGTATGAGGCCTGCAATGCGGGATCATGATGGTGCAACTGAGAGGGATTGTTTGAAAGCTTGCTCAGGCTGAGTCTCACAATGCCTGTTTGCTCCCATGGCGGCCCTCAGGAGTGGGAGTGGTCTCATTGGTCATATATCTGGCTCCCTCTTAGAGAGTTGGACACCCAACCCAACAGCCAAATGTCCTGCCATGAGGAAGGATGAGTTCTCTTCCGTCAGGTTCCTCTGTGCTTCAGGTTGCCCCATTGGCAGGGTTTCCAGCAAGGTCTCGAGATAGGTGCCTGAATACCAAGGATGGGTGGAGATGACGTACTTGGGCCATAGCAATCCCAAATGCTAGATATGAGGCCTAAAACTCGGTCGGGGCTCAGGCTCTGTCAGACACAGCGCTAGTGGCCATGGCAGCCTTTATATCAGAGTAGATTCGAGGGCGGAGCAGATTGATCCTCATGTGGAGTTTCTTGGGAAGATTCCCAGGCATTTGTTCATTCAATAGGAAAGGCAGAATGCTGTGTTGTGGCTCCAGATTTCCCAATCACGAGAGCTTGGGGACCAGTCAGTTTTGGGTGGAATTGTAAACAAAAGCTATGGTTCAATTCAGTGCCAAGCAGAAGGCAGTTCCAATTTGTAGCAGTTTACTCGAGACATCCAGCACTGGAATAAGGGTGGATGTCAGATGCTTGCTCACACTAGAGTTTTTGTCTATGATGACCGACAAGTGGAGGGGTGGTATAAAGAGGCCATGGAGGAGTTCACATGCTGAGGCCTGTGAACTGCTGCAAAAAGTAACATTACTTTGTACAGAGTAGTTGAAGTCTGGTTTGTTTACTCTAGGTTTCCCCATGTGGAAAGTTTGTGAAGAAGAGCTCTCCGGCATGGATGCCAGGAAAGCACACCTCCATTGACAATTGCAGCTGAGGAACATGGCAGATTCGTTCTGGTGGCTCTGGGACAAAGTGCCAAGGCCTTGAGTTGACATGGGATCTCTTGCAGATGGGTCACAATGCTTGTTTGTTACCAGGGAGAACTTAGAATGTGCTGGTTGCTAAGGTGCCATGCAGGATTCTCCTACCCTGAGGGTTTGGCACAGGTCGAAGAGCATGGTATTCTTTTGGGGACAGGGGATGTTCTGTCGTGTGGCTCAGAGAAAACATGATGTGTCATAGATTGGTATTTTAGAACAGGCCCCTGAGGACAGATGCCTGAAAACCAAATGGGGTTCCATTGAGAGCCTAGGGGCATTTTAGGTTCAGTCGTCTATCTCACGATCATTGACTTGGCTATTTCCCTGGATGTAGGTGATAAGGGTGTTTCAGACTGCGCATTTCCATCCCGACTTTCCGGCAATATTGGTGTGGGCTCAGGGGCCACACAGGTTTCTCCTAATCTGGAAGGTTTGGGCAAATCTGATATGCACAGTGTCCTTGGGGTTGGCAGCCGGGGTTCTGTGGTGTGGCTCCAGAGATCACATTCTGGTGGGCATGAGAGCCATGGTTTTGGGAGAGAAGTCTGCAAACACAAATACAAATTAGGGTGAGTGGCGAGGTGATCACAGGCCCAATGCGTAGACCTGGAGGGAAGCTCGTCATGAACTATAATTAGGGAGACTGGAAGGCAGTAGCACAGGCTTTTCTCTCTGGATTGTGTGTCCAGGATGGCCTTGGAATGCAGGTGTGGTCTCATGGGTCCATGGGAGTCTTTTCCTCTCTATGGATCCTGGTGGCTCTCCATAGTTTGGTGGCTTTTTCGGGGAAGGGGAGAGTGATGTTTTCCACCTTATGGGTGCCCCAAAACAGGGATTCCAGAGACGGGCTCTGGTTCATGGCATCTGGGACATCACAACAAGTGCTAGGATTTGGGCTTAGGGCATATTAGGCCTGCAATGCGGGTTCATGGTGGTGCAACAGAGAAGGATTGTTTGAAAGCATGCTCAGGCTGAGGGTCACAAGGCCTGTTTGCCTCCAGGGCATCCCTGAGGCGTTTGTGTGGTCTCACTGGACTTGTAAATGACTCCCCCTTTCAGGGTTGAACACCCATCCTAACAGCCAAGTTTCCTGATATGAAGAAGGAGGAGTTCTCTATTGTGCTTCAGGATGCCCCATTATCAGGGATTCCAGCAAAGGTCTGGGGACAGGTGCCTGAATACCAAGGATGGGTAGAGATGAAATACTTGAGCCATGGCATTCCCAAATACTAGATGTGGGGCTCAAACTCTGGTGACTGACACTAGGTCTGGGCTCAGGCTCTGTCAGACACAGCACTAGTGGCCAGGGCAACCTATAAATCAGGGTCCCTCCGATATAGGGCCGAGCAGATTGATCCTCATGTGGGGTTTCTGGCCAGACTCACCAGGCACTTGTTTCTATCGGGAAGGCAGAATGCTGTGTTGTGTCTCCATAATTCGCTATCAAGAAGGCTTGGGGACCAGTCGGGTGAGGAAGGAATTGTAAACACAAGCTACAGTTCAATTCACTGCCAA
Source organism: Mustela nivalis (assembly GCF_964662115.1). Taxonomy (NCBI): domain Eukaryota; kingdom Metazoa; phylum Chordata; class Mammalia; order Carnivora; family Mustelidae; genus Mustela; species Mustela nivalis. The sequence goes on from NW_028136368.1 coordinate 718,890, forward strand.
GCGGAAGGCAGTTCCTGTGTCCAGCAGCTTTTTCGAGATATCCAGCACCTTAGTAAGGGAGGACGTCGGATATTTGCTCACACTGGAGTTTGTGTCTATGATCACTGACAAATGTAGGGGTGGCGTCAAGAAGCCATGGAGGGATTTTCACGTTGAGACTCATGAGCTGCTCCAAATAGCAAGGTTTTGTTCTACTGGACAGGTGGAGTGTGGTTTATTTGCTCCAGGGTCCCCCATGTGGAAAGTTTGGGTAGCAGAGCTCTACCGCATGGATGCCTGGAATGTTCAACTTCATTGACCATTGCAACTGAAGAACATGGCAGCTTTATTCTGGTGTCTCTGTAGCAAAGTACCAAGTCCTTGATTTGACATGGAATCTCTTGAAGATGGGCCACACAGCTGGTTTGTTACCAGGTAGATCTTAGAATGTGCTGGTGGCTTAGTAGTTGTGCAGGAATCTACTACTCTGGGATTTTGCACAGATTGTAGGGCACGGTTTCCTTCTGGGGACAGGAGATGTTCTGTTGTGTGGCCCAGCCACCACATGTTGTATCATAAGTTCGCATTCTAGAACAGGCCTCTGAGGACACATGTCTGAAAACCGAATCAATGGTTCCAATGACGTCCTAGGGGCATGTTAGGTTCATTATTCTGACTCAGGACCATTGACTTGGCTGTGTTCCTGGATGTAGGAGATCAGGGTATTTCAGACTGTGCATTTGGGTTCAGAGCGGCCGCCGAAATTGGGGTAGGCCCAGAGGCCTTGTAGGTTTCTCCTAATCTAGACAGTTTGGGCAACTGTGATGGAAACAGTTTCCTTGTGGATGGCAGGGACAGTCCTGCAGTGTGGATCCAGAGACCCCATCCTGGAGGGCATGTGTGCCATGGTTTTGGTAGATAAGTCTGCAAACACAAATTCGAATTAGGGTGAGTGGCGAGGTGATCACAGGCCCAATGCATATACCTTGAGAGCAGCTCACCTGGAACTGTAATTAGGGTGAATGGAAGGCAGTAGCACAGGCTTTTCTCTCCGGATTGTGTGTCCAGGATGGCCTCGGAATGCAGGTGTGTTCTCATGGGTCCATGGGAGACATTGCCTCTCTATGGATCCTGGTGGCTCCTCATAATTTGGTGACATTTTTGGGGAAGGGATGAGTGCTGTTTTCCATCTGAAGGGTGCACCAAAACAAAAATTCCAGAGATGGTCTCTGGGTCTGGGCACCTCGAAAATCCCACCAAGTTTTATGATTTGAACCTACAGGCATACCAGGCCTGAAATGAGGGATCATTGTGGTGAATCTGAGAGGGATTTTTTGAAAGCATGCTCAGGGTGAGGGTCACAATGCCTGTTTGTGCCAAGGGTAGTCCTCAGGAGTGTGTGTGGTGTCATTGATGTTGTAACTGGCTCCCCCTTTGAGGGTAGAACACCCATCCCAAAAGCCAGGTTTATTGCCATGGGGAAAGAAGAGTTCTCTATTGTGCTTCAAGTTCCCTAATTGGCAGGGATCCCTGCCAAGGTCTGGGGACAGGTGCCTGAATATGAAGGATGGGTAGAGATGACATACTTTGGCCATGGCAATCCCAAATGCTAGATATGGGGCCTGCTCTTTAGTGGCTGAAACTCAGTCGAGCTCAGGCTCTGTCAGACACGGCACTAGTGGCCATGGCAGCCTATAAATCGGTGTTGACTCGAAGGCCGACCTGATTGATCCTCATGTGGGTTTTCAGGGCAGACTCACCAGGCATTTCTTCATTCGATGGGGAAGGCAGAATGCTGCGTTGTGGCCCCAGATTTCCCTATCAAGAGGGCTTAGGGACCAGTCAGGTGAGGATGGAATTGTAAACACAAGCTATGGTTCAATTCAGTGCCAAGTGGAAGGCAGTTCCAATGTACAGTGGTTTATTCAAGACATCCAGCACCGGGATAAGGGTGCATGTCAGATGTTTGCTTAGACTGGAGTTTGTGTCTATGATGACCGACCAATGGAGTGGTGGCATCAAGAGGGCATGGAGCAGTTTACACGCTGAGGCCTGTGAGTTGATCCAAACATAAGGTTTCCTTCTACTGGACAGGGGAGGTCTGGTTTGTTTACACCAGGTTCCCCCATGTGCAAAGTTTGGGTAGCATAGTACTCGCACGTGGATACTGGAAAGCACACCTACATTGACCATTGCACCTAAGGAACATGGCAGGTTCTTTCTGGTTGCTCTAGGGCAAAGTACCAAGGCCTGGATTCTAATAAAGTTGGGTCACAATGCAGTTTTGTTACCACGGAAATCTTACTATGTGCTGGTGGCTAAGGGGCCATGTATGATTAGTCTATCCTGATGGTTTGACACCGGTCGAAGAACACGGTTTCTTTCTGGGTATCGGAGATGTTCTGTTGTGGGGCTCACGGACCAAATGTTGTATCATAAGTTGGTATTCCAGAACAGGCCTCTGAGGACAGATGCCTAAAAACTTCATCTAGGGTTCCAATGAAGTCCAAGGGGAATTTCAGGTTGAATCATCAGACTCAGAAACATTGACTTCGGTGTCTGCCTATATGTAGGCAACCAGGGTGTTTCTGACTGTGCCTTTGTGTACAGAGTGGCCTCCAATATTGGGGTGGGCTCTGGGGCCTTGCAGGTTTCTCCTAATCTTGAAGGTTTAGGCAAATTTGTGGGCACGGTTTCCTTGGGGGTGGCAGGCACAGTCCTGTGGTGTGGCTCCAGAGACTCCATCGTGGAGGGCATGTAAGCCATGGTTTTGGGAGAGAAGTCTGCAATCACAAACTCGGATTAGGTTGAGTTGCGAGGTGATCGTAGGCCCAATGCATAGACCTGGAGGGCAGATCGTCAGGAACTGTAAATCACGTACCTCGAAGGCACTAGCACTGGCTTTTGTATCTGGATTGTGTGTCCATGATAGCCTTGGAATGCAGGTGTGTTCTAATGTTTCCATGAGAGTATTTTCCTCTCTATGGATCCTGGAAGCTCCCAATAGTATGGTGGCTTTCTCGTTTGAATGGAAGAGTGCTGTTTTCAATCTTAGATGTTCCCCAAAAAGGGATTCCAGAGAAGGGCTGTTAGTCTGGGTGCTTGGAAAATTACACCAGGATTAGGATTTGGGCCTAGGGGAGTACCAGGCCTACAATGTGTGACTTGGAGGTACAACTGAGAGCGTTTGTTTGAAAGCATGCTAGTCTGAGTGTCACAATGCCTGATGTGATTAGGGCAGCCCTTATGAGTGGGAGTTGTCTCCTTGGCCATGCAGCTGGCTACCACTTTAATGTAGGACACCCATCCCAACTACCAGGATTCCTGCCATGGAAAAGGAAGAATTCTCTATTGTGCCTCAGGTTCCCCCATTAGCAGGTATTCTAGCAAATGTCTGGGGACAGATGCCTGAATACCAAGGATGGGTAGAGATGAGGGACCTGAGACATGGCCAGTCTCACATGCCCGACTCTCTGAGTAGCTGACATGAATTGAGCACTCAGGCTCTGTCAGAAACAGAACTAGTGGTCAGGGCTGAGTATGAATCAGGGATCCCTCAAGGGCTGAGCAGATTGATCCTCATGCAGAGTTTCTGGGCAGAATCACCATGCCCTTCTTCTTTCTAAGGGGAAGGCAAAAAGCTGCGTTGTGGCCCCAGAATTCCCTATCAAGCGGGCTTGGGGACCAGTAGGGTGAGGATGGAATTGTAAACTCAAGCTAAGGTTCAATTCAGTGCCAAGCAAAAGGCAGTTCCATTGTGTAGTGTCTGATTCCAGATATCCAGCACCTGAGTAAAGGTGAAAGTCAGACATTTCCTCATGCTGGAGTTTATGTCTATGATGACCGATGAATGGAGGGGTGGCGTCAAGAGACCATGGAGGATTTCACATGCTGGGGCTTGTGAGATGCTTCAGACAGCAAAGTTTCCTTCTACCACACAGGGGGAGTCTGGTTTATTTGCTCCAGGGTCCCCCATGTGGAAAGTTTGGGTAGCAGAGCACTCCCACGTGGATGCCTGAAAAGCACACCTCCATTAAAATTGCAGCTGAGAAACATGGCCAATTCGTTCTGGTGGCTCTTGGGCGAATTACCAAGGCCTGGAATTGACATGAAGTCTCATGAAGATGGGTCATAATGCAGGTTTGTTACCATGGAGACCTTAGAGTGTGCTGGTGGCTAAGGGACCATGTAGGATTCATCTACCCTGAGGGTTTGACACTGGTCAAAGGGCACGGTTTCCTTCTCGGACCAGAGATGTTCTGATGTGGGGCTAACGGACCAAATGTATCATAATTTGGTATTGCAGAACAGGCCTCTGAGGATAGATGCCTGAAAATTTAATCTAGGGTTCCAATAAAATCCTAACGGAATGTCAGGTTCAATCCTCTGACTCAGTATCATTGACTTCAAAGTCTGCCTAGATGTAGGTGATCAGGGTGTTCCAGACTGTGCATTTGTGTACAGAGTGGCAACCAGTATTGGGGTGGGCTCAGGGGCCTTGCAGGTTTCTCCTAATCTGGAAAGATAGGGCAATTTGATGGGCACAGTTTCCTTGGCAATGGTGGGCACAGTCCTGTGGTGTGGCTCCAAAGACCCCATGCTGGAGGGCATGAGAGCCATGGTTTTCGGAGGGAAGTCTGCAAACACAAATGCGGGTTAGGTTTAGTGGCGAAGTGATTGTAGGCCCAATGCATACTCCTGGAGGGAAGCTCCGTGTGAAATGTAAATCGCATGCCTCAAAGGAGGTAGCACAGGCTTTTTTATCTGGATTGTGTATCCACGATGGACTAAGAATGCAGGTGTGGTCTCAGGTGTCCATGGGTGATATTTTCTCTCAAGTATCCTGGCGGCTCCTTATAATGTGGTGGCTTTCTCAGAGAGGAAAGAGTTCTGTTTTCCATATTAAGGGTGTCCCATAACAGGGATTGCAGAGAAGTGCTCTGGCTCTGGGCACCTGGAAATACCCACCAAGGGTTATGATTTGGGCATAGGGGCTTACCAGGCCTCCAATGCAAGTCCTGGAGATACAACTGAGAGCGTTTGTTTGAAAGCATGCTCAGGTTGAGGGTCACTATGCAAGCTTTTGCATAGGGTGGCCCTCAGGAATGGGGGTGGTCTCAATGGCCATTCAGTAGGCTAACACTCTGAGTGTTGGACACCCTTCCGAACTTACAGGAATCCTGCCATGGGGAATGAGGATTTACCTATTGTGATTCAGGTTCCCTCATTGGTAGGGATTCCAGGAAAGGTCTGGGGACACATGCCTGAATACCAAGGATGGGTAAAGATGACGGCTCTGTTCCGTGGCCAGTCTAACATGCGGGATATGGGCCCCGCCTTCTAGGTGGCTGACACGAGGTCGGGGCTTAGGCTCTGTCAGACACAACACTAGGGGCCAGGGCTGTCTATAATTCAGGGTTCCCTCAAGGGACAAGTAGATTGATCATAATGTGGAGTTTCTGGGCAGACTCACCAGGCCCTTCTTCTTTCTATTGGGAAGGCAGAATGCTGTGTTGTGGCTGAAGAATTCCCTATCATGAGGGCTTGTAGACCAGTAGGGTGAGGATGGAATTGTAAACCCAAGCTATGAATAAATTCAGTGACAAGCGAATGGCATTTCCAGTGTGCAGCGGCTGATTCGAATATCCAGCACCTGAGTAAGCGCAGACGTCAGATGTTTGCTCAAGCTGGAGTTTGTGTCTATAATGACCGACAAATGGAGAGGAGTTGAAAAGAGGTCATAGAGGATTTCCCACACTTGAGCTTGTGAGATGCTCCAAACAGCCAGGTTTCCTTCTACAGGACAGGGCAGTCAGATTTGTTTGCTCGAGAGTCCCCCATGTGGAAAGTTTGGGTAGCAGAGCACTCCCACATGGATGCCTGGAAAGCACACTTCCACTGAACATTGCAGCTGAGGAACATGACAGGTTCTTTCTGAAGGCTCTGGGGTGAAGTACCAAGGCCTGTAGTTGACATGGAATCTCATGAAGATGGCTCACAATGCTGGCTTGTTACCAGTGAGATCTTAGAATCTGCTGGTGGCTACGGGCCAAGTAGGATTCATCTACCCTGAGGGTTTGACACAGTTCCAAGAGCACGGCTTCCATCTAGAGAAAGGAGATGTTCTGTTGTGGGGATCAGGGACCATATGTTGTATCTTAAGTTGGTACTCCAGAACAGGTCTCTGATTACAGATGCCTGAAAACCTAATCAGGGGTTACAATGAGGTCATAGGAGCATGTCAGGTTCAATCTTCTGACTGAGAAACACTGACTTGGGTATCTGCCTGGATTCAGGTGATCAGCGTATTTCAGACTGCACATTTGTGTCCAGAGGGGCCTCCAGTATTGGGGTGGGCTCAGGGGCCTTGCAGGTTTCTCCTTATCTCGAAGTTTTAGGCAAATGTGACGGACACATTTTCCTTGGGGATGGCAGGCACAGTCCTTTGGTGTGGCTCCAGAGACCCCATCCTGGAGGAAATATGAGCCATGGTTTCGGGATAGAAGTCTGTAAGCACAAACTCGGGTTAAGGTTAGCGGTGAGGTGATCGCAGGCCCAATGCATAGACCTGGAGGGCAGCTCGTCTGGAACTATAAATTAGTTGCCTTGAAGGTGGTAGCACAGGCTTGTGTATCTGGCTTTTGTGTCCAGGATGGCCTCGGAATACAAGTGTGGTCTCATGGATCCATGGGAGATTTTTCCTCTCAAGGATCCTAGCGGCTCCCTATACTATGGTGGCTTTCTTGGCGAAGGGGAGAGTGCTATTTTCCATCTTAGGGGTGTCCCAAAACAGGGATTCCAGAGACAGGCTATGTTTCTGGGCCCCTGAAAAATCCCACCAGGTGTTATGATTTGTGCTTAGGGGCATATCAGGCCTGCAAATTTGGATTCTGGAATGCAACTGAGAGTGTTTGTTTGAAAGCATGCTCATGTTGGGGGTCACAATGCCTGCTTGTGTCCAGGGCGGCCCTCATGAGTGGGCGGGTTATCATTGGCCATTCAGCTGGCTACCACTCTGAGGTCTGGAAACCCATCCCAAGAGCCATCATTCATGCCATGGGGAAGGAGGATTTCCCTATTGTGCTTCTGGTTCCCCCATTGGCAGGGATTTCAGCAAATGTCTGGGGACAGATGCCTGAATCAAGAATGGGTAGAGATGACAGCCCTGGGACATGGCTGGTCTCACTATAAATGGGGTTCACTCGAGGGTCGAGTAGATTTATCCTCATGTAGGGTTTCTGGGCAGTCTCTCCAGGCTGTTTTTTCTTGCTATGGGGAAGGCAGAATGCTGTGTTGTGGCTTCAGAATTCCCTATCAAGAGAGCTTACTGAACACCAGGGTGAGGATGGAATTGCAAACCCAAGCTACTTTTTTTTTTCAAGATTTTATTTATTTGTCAGAGAGCGAGCGAGAGCAAGCACAGGCAGACAGAGTGGAAGGCAGAGTCAGACGGAGAAGCAGGCTCCCTGCGGAGCAAGGAGCCTGATGTGGGACTCGATCCCAGGACGCTGGGATCATGACCTGAGGCGAAGGCAGCTGTTTAACCAACTGAGCCACCCAGGCGTCCCGCCAAGCTACTTTTAAATTCAGTGCCAAGCATAAGGCAATTCCAGTGTGTAGCAGCTGATTCAAATATCCAGCACTTGAGTAAGTGCAGATGTCAGTTGATTGCTCACGCTGGAGTTAGTGTCTATGATGACCAACAAATGGATGGGTGGCCACAAGAGGCCATGGAGGATTACCCACCCTCAGGCTTGAGATACTCCATACAGCAAAGATTCCTTTTACCGTACAGGGGAGTCTGGTTTGTTTCCTCCAGGGTTCCCCATGTGGAAAGTTGGTATCAGAGCACTCCTGCTGGATGCCTGGAAAGTACACCTACATTGACCATGGCAGCAGAGGAACATGGCAGTTTCATTCTGGTGGCTCTGGGCCGAAGTACCAAGGGCTGGAGTTGTCATGGAGTCTCATGAAGATGGGTCACAATGCTGGTATGTTGTCAGGGAGATCATAGAATGTGCTGATTGTCAGGGGGCCTTGAAGGATTCATCTACCCAGAGTGTTTGACACAGGTCCAGAGCACAGCTTTCTTCTAAGGACAGGAGATGTTCTTTTGTGTGGCTCAGTGACCATATTGTATCATACATTGATATTCAGAACAGCCTTCTGAGTACAGATACCTGAAAACCTATTCTAGTGTTCCAGTGAATCCTAGGAGCATGTCAGGTTCAATCTTCTGTCTGAGGACCATTGACTTGGATATCAGCCTGGATGTAGGTGATATGGTGTGTCAGACTGTGCATTTGCGTCCAGAGTGGCCTCCAATATTGGGCTGGGCTTAGGGGCCTTGCAGGTTTCTCCTAATCTAGAGGGTTTGTTTAATAGTGACAATCACAGTTTCCTTTGGGAAGACAGGTACAATCCCGTGGTGTGGCTCCAGTTATCACAAACTGGAGGGCATGTGAGCCATGGTTTTGGGAGGGAAGTCTGAAAACACAAACTTGGGTTAGGGTTAGTGGCAAGGTTATCACAGGCCCAATGCATAGACATGGATGGCAGCTCTTCAGGAACTGTTAATCGGGTGACTCAAAGGCAGAATCACAGGCTTTTTTCTCTGTATTGTGTGCAGGATGGCCTCAGAATGCAGTTGTGGCCTCATGGGTCCATGGGAGATTTTTCCTCTCTAAGGATCCTGGTGGCTCCCAATAGTTGGTGGCTTTTTCGGGGAAGGGAAGAGTGCTGTTTTTCATGTTAGGGGTGCCCCAAAATATGGATTCCAGAGACGGACTCTGGGTTTGGTCCCCTGGAAAATCCCACCAAGTGTTAGGATTTGGGCCTAGTGGCTTACCAGGCCTGCATGCAGGATCCTGGAGGTGCAACTGAGAGGTCTTGTTTGAAATCATTCTCAGGCTGAGGGTCACAATACTTGCTTATGCCCAGGTGGCCCTCATGAGTGGGCGTGGTCACATTGGCCATGCAGCTGGCTCCCACTTTGAGGGTTGGAAAACCATCCCAACACCAAGAATCCTGCCATGGGGAAAGAGGAGTTCTCTATAGTGCTTCAGGTTCCCCCATTAGCGGGGATTCCAGCAAAGGTCTGGGGACAGAGGCCTGAATACCAAGGATGGGTAAAGATGATGGACATGGGCCATGGCCAGTATCAAATCGTGGATATTGGCCCCGATCACTGGGTGGCTGACACTAGGTCTTGGCTCAGGCTCTGTCAGACACAGCACTAGTGCCCAGGGCAGCCTATAAATTGGGGTTCCTCAAGTGCCGAGCAGATTGGTCCTCATGTATGGTTTCTGGGCAGACTCACCAGGCCCTTCTTGTTTGTAAGGGGAAGGCAGAATGCTGCTTTGTGGCTCTAGAATTCACTATCAAGAGGGCTTGTGGACCAGGAGGCTGAGGATGGAATTGTAAACCTAAGCTATGGTTACATTCTGTATCAAGCAAAAGGAATTTCCAGTGTGCAATGTTTGAATCCAATATTCAGCACTTGAGTGAGGGTGGATGTCAGATATTTGCTCATGCTGGAGTTTGTGTCTATGATGACACAAAAATGGAGGGGTGGCGTCAAGAGGTTATGGAGGATTTCCCAATCTGGTGTTTTTGAGATGCTCCAAACAGCAAGGTTTCCTTCTACCAGACAGGGGCAGTCTGATTTGTTTCCTCCATGGTTCCCCATGTCGAAAGATCGGATAACATAGATCTCCCACATGGGTGACTGGAAAGCACACCTTCATTGACCATGACAGCGAAGGAACATGGCATCTGGTGGCTTTGAGGCGAAGAAATAAAGACTGGATTGGACATGGAACCTCATGAAGATGGGTCAAAATGTTGGTTTGTTACCAGGGAGATCTTAGAATGTGCTGGTGGTTAATGGGCCATGCAGGATTCATCTAGCCTGAGGATTTGACACAGGCCCAAGAGCCCGGATTGCTTCTGGGGGCAGGAGATATTCTGTTGTGGGGCTCAGCGGCCATATGTTGTATCATAAATTGGTAATCCAGAACAGGTCTCTGAGGACAGAAGCCTGAAAACCTAATAAAGGGTTTGAATGAGGCCCTAGGGGAATGTCATTCAATCTTCTGACTCAGGATCATTGACTCTGGTGTCTGACTGGATGCAGGTGATGAGGGTGTTTCAGACTGTGCATTTGTGTCCAGAGTGGCATCCAATACTAGGGTTGGCTCAGGTTCCTTGCAGGTTTCTCCTTATATGGGGTTTTTGGACAACTGTGATGGGCAGTTTCCTTGGGGATTGCAGGAACTGTCCTGTGGTGTGACTCCAGAGACCCCATCCTGGAGGACATGTGCGCCATGATTTTGAGAGAGAAGTCTGCAAACACAAACTTAGGTTAGGGTTAGTGGCAAGGTGATCATAGTCCCAATCCATAGACCAGGAGGGCAGCAAGTCTGGAACTGTAAATCACGTAACTCAAAGGTGGTAGCACAGGGAATTGTATCTGGATTTAATTTCCAGAATGGCCTTTATTGCAGGTGTTGTCTCAAGGGTCCATGGGAGATTTCTCCTCTCAAGGATCCTGGCGGTTCTCAATAGGTTGTTGGATTTCTCAGGGAAGGGATGAGTACTGTTTTCCAGCTTAGGCGTGCCCCAAAACAGGCATTCCAGAGATGAGCTCTGGGTCTAAGTGCTTGGAAAATCCCACCAAGGGTTAATATTTAGGCCTAGGGCCATACCAGGCCTGCAATGCGGGATCCTGGAGGTGCAACTGAGAGCGTTTGTTTGAAAGTATGGTCAAGCTGAGGGTCCCAATGCCTGCTTGTGCCCCGGAGGCCATCAGGATTGGGCGATGTCTACGCAGCCATGCAGCCAGTTCCCATTCCTAGGGTTGGACACCCATCCAAAAGCCAGGATTCCTGCCATGGCGAAGGATGAATTCTCTATTGTGCTTCAGGTCCCCCCATTGGTAGGGATTCCAGCTAAGATCTAGGGGACAGATGCCTGAATACCAAGGATGGGTAGTAATGACAGCCCTGGGCCATGGCCGGTCTCACATGGTTAATGTGGGCCCCATCCTCTGGGTTGCTGACACGAGGTAGGGGCTCAGGCTCTGTCAGACATAGCACTAGTGGCTAGGGCAAACTATAAATAGGGGTTCCCTCCTGGGCTGAGTATATTGATCTTCATGTGCAGTTTATGGGCAGACTCACCAGGTCCTTCTATCTATGAAGAAGGCAGAATGTTGCGTTGTGGCTCCAGAATTCCCTATCAAGAGATATGGCAGACCAGTAGGGTGAGGATGAAATTGTAGTCTGAAGCTAGGCTTAAATTCATTGCAAAGCGAAAGGCATTTCCAGTGTGCAGCAGCTGATTCCAATATCAGCGCCTGAATATGGGCGGATGTCAGATGTTTGCTCAGGCTGGAGTTTGTGTCTATGATGACCAACAAATGGAGAGGTGGCGTCAAGAGGCCATGGAGGATTTCCCACCCTGGGGCTCAGGGGCCATAATTTGTATCATAAGTTGGTATTCCAGAAGAGGCCTCTGAGGACAGGTGCCTGAAAAGTTAATCCCTCTTCCAATGAGGTCCTAGGGCCATGTCAGGTTCAATTATCTGACTCAGGACCATTGATTTGGGTGTCTGCCTGGATGGAGGTGATCAGGGTGTTTCAGACTGTGCATTTGCATCCAGAGCAGCCTCCAATATTGGGATGTGCTCAGGAGCCTTCCAGGTTTCTCCTAATCAGGAGGGTTTGGGCAACTGTGATGGGCCCAGTTTCCTTGGGGATGGCAAGCACAGTCTTGTGGTGTGACTCTAGGGGCCCCATCCTGGAGGACATGTGAGCAATGGTTTTTAGAGAGAGATCTGCAAACACAAACTCGGGATAAGGTTAATGGAGAGGTGTTCACAGCCCCAATCCAAAGATCTGGAGGGCAGCACGTCAGGAACTGTAAATCAGGTGACTCGAAGCCAGTAGCACAGTCTCTTGTATCTGGATAGCATATCCACGCTGGCCTCGGAATACAGGTGTGGACTCATGGGACCATGGGAGATTCTTCTTCTCAAGGATCCTGGGGGATCCCATTAGTTTGGTGGCTTTCTCAGGGAAGTGAAGAGTGCTGTTTTCCATCTTAGGGGTGCCTCAAAACAGGGATTCCAGTGACGGGCTCTGGGTATGTGCACATGGAACATCCCACGATGTGTTAGGATTTGGGCTTAAGGGCATATCAGGCCTGCAATGCAGGATCCTGGAGGTGCAACTAAGAGCATTTTTTTGAAGGCTTGATCAAGCTGAGGGTTACAATGGCTACTTGTGCCCAGGGCAGCCCTCATGAGTGGGCATTGTCTCCTTGGCCATGCAGCTGGCTCCCACTTTGAGGTTTGGACACCCATATCAACAGCCAGGATTCCTACCATGGGGAAGGAGGAGTTCTCTATTGTGCTTTAGGTTACCCCATTGGTAGGGATTACATAAAAGGTCTGGGGACAGGTGCCTGAATACCAAGGATGGGTAGAGATGATGTAATTGGGCCCTGGCCAATCTCACATGCTGGATATGGGCTCATATCTCTGGGTGCCTGAAACTAGGTCTTGGCTCAGGCTCTGTCAGACACAGTACTAGTACTAGTACTAGTACTAGAGCCCAGGACAGCCTATAAATCAAGGTTCCATCGAGTGCCAAGTAGATTGAACCTCATGTGGAGTTTCTGGGAAGATTCACCAGGCCCTATTTCTTTCTAGTGGGAATGCAGAATGTTGCCTTGTGGCTCCAAATTCCCTCTCTAGAGGGCTTGCAGACCAGGAGGCTGAGGATGGAATTCTAAACCCAAGCTATTGTTAAATTCAGTGTCAAGTGAAACGCAGTTCCAGTGTGCAGTAGTGGAAAAGAAAATGCAGAATCTAAATAACGGCAGATTTCAGATGTTTTCTCATGCTGGAGTTTTTGTCTATGATAACTGACAAATGGAGGGGTTGTGTCAAGGGCCATGAAGGATTTCTCCTGCTGGTGCTTCTGAGATGCTCCAAACAGAGGGTTCCCTTCTACTGGTCAGTGGCAGTCTGGTTTGTTTGCTCCAGGGTCCCACATGTGGAAAGAATAAGTAGAAGAGCACTCCCACATGGATGCCTGGAAAGCACACCTCCACTGACCATATCAGGTGAGGAACATGGCAGGTTCATTCTGGTGGCTCTGGGGCGAATTACCAAGGACTTGAAGTGACATGGAATCTCATGAAGATGGATCACAATGCTGTTTGTTTGTTACCAGAGAGATCTTAGAATGTGCTGGGGGCTAAGGGGCTGTGCATAATTCATATACCCCGACCCTTGACACAAGTTGAAGAGCACGAATTCCATCTGGGGACAGGAGATATTCTATTGTGGGGTTCAGGGACCAATATTCTGACTCAGGACCATTGACTTGGGTGTCTTCCTGGATGGAGGTGATCAGGGTGTTGCACACTGTGCATTTGTGTCCAGAGTGGCCTCCAATATTGGACTGGGCTCAGGGGACTTGCAGGTCTCTCCTAATCTGGAGGGTTTGGGCAACTGTGATGGACACAGTTTCATTGGGGATAGCAGGATCTTTCCTATGGTGTGGCTACAGAGACCCATCATAGAGGGCATGTGAGCCATGGTTTTGGGAAAGAAGTCTGCAAACACAAACTTTGGGTAGGGTTAATGGCGAGGTGATCACAGGCCCAATGCGTAGATCTGTAGGGCAGCTCGTCTGGAACTGTAAACCAGGTGATTCGAAGGTGGTAGCACAGTCTCTTGTATCTGGATTGTGTGTCCTGGATGGCCTCGGAATGAAGGTGTGGTCTTATGGAGCCCTGGGAGATTTTTCCTCTCTACGCATCCTGGCAGCTCCTAATAGTTTTCTCAGGGGAGGGAAGAGTGCTGTTTTCCATCATAGGGGTGCTTCAAAACAGAGATTCCAGAGACGGGCTCTGGTTATGTTGGCATGGAAAATCCCACGAAGTGTTAGGATTTGGTCCTAAGGGCATACCAGGCCTGCGATGCAGGACCCTGCAGAAACAACTGAGAGCATTTGTTTGAATGCATGCTAAGGTTGAGGGACACAATGCCTGCTTTGGCCCAGGCGGCCCTTATGATTGGGCGTTGTCTCATTGGCCATGCACCTGGTTCTAATTCTGAGGGTTGGGCACCCATAGCAACAGCCAGGCTTCCTGCCATGGGGAAGGAGGAGTTCTCAATTGTGCTTCAGGTTCCCCCACTGGTAGGGATTCCAGCAAAGGTCTGGGATAGTTGCCGGAATACCAAGGATGGGTAGAGATGACTGGGCCATGGCCAGTCCCACATGCTGGATAAGGGCCCCACACTCTGGGTGGCTGACACGAGGTTGGGGCTCAGGCTCTCTCAGACACAGCGCTAGTGGCCAGCGCAAAGTATAAATCGGGGTTCCCTCGAGGGCCAAGTAGATTGATCTTCATGGGGAGTTTCTGGGCAGACTCACCAGGCCCTTCTTCTTTCTATGGGGAAGGCAGAATGTTGCGTTTTGTCTCCCTAATTCCCTCTCAAGAGGACTTGCAGTCCAGTAGGGTGAGGATGGAATTGTAAAACCAAACTATGCAAGAATACAGTGTCAAGTGAAAGGTATTTCCAGTGTGCGTGACTGATTCGAATATCCAGCACCTGAGTAAGAGCAGATGTCAGATGTTTGCTCATGCTGGAATTTGTGTCTATGATGACTAACAAATGGAGGGTTGGCATCAAGAGAATGTGGAGGACTTCCCAGGCTGGGGCTTGTGAGATGCTCCAAACAACCAAGGTTTCCTTCAACCTGACAGGAGCAGTCTTATTTGTTTGCTCTAGGGTTCCCTATGTGGAATTTTTGTGTAGCAGAGAACTACCTCTTGGATGCCTAGAAAGCACACGTCCATTGACCTTTGTACCTGAGGAACATGGCAGATTCGTTTCATGGCTCTTGGGCAAAGTACCAACACCTTGAGTTGGCATCAAGTCTCAGGAAGTTGGGTCACAATGCTGGTTTGTTACCAGGGAGATCATAGAAGGTGCTGGGGCTAATGGGTCATGCAGGATCCATCTACCCTGAAAGTTGGACATAGATCCAAGAGCACATTTTCCTTCTGGAGACAGGAGATGTTCTGTTGTGGGAATCAGGGACCACATGTTGTATCATAACTTGGTATTCCAGAACAGGACTCTGAGAACAGATGTCTGAAGACCCAATCTAGGGTTCCAGTGAAGTCCTAGGGGCATGTCAGGTTCAATCATCTGACTCAGAACCATTGACTTGGCTTTCTGCCTTGATGGAGGTGCTCAGGGTGTTTCAGACTGCACGTTTGCATCCAGAGCAACCTCCAATATTGGGGTGGGTTCAGGGGCCTGGCAGGTTTCTCCTAATCTGGAGGGTTTGGACAACCTGATGGGCACAGTTTTCTTGGGGATGGCAGGAACTTTCCTGTGATGTGGCTTGAGGGACCACATCTTGGTGGGCATGTAAGCCATGGTTTTGGGAGAGAAGTCGGCAAACACAAACTGGGGTTAGGGTTAGTGTCGAGATGATCACAGGCCCAATGCATAGACATGGAGGGCAGCTCGTCAGGAAATGTAAATAGGATGACTCGAAGGCGGTAGCAAAGACTTTTCTCTCTGGATTGTGTGGACAGGATGGCCTCGGAATGCAGGTTTGTTTTCATGGGTCCATGGGAGATTTTTTCTCTCTAAGGATCCTGGCGGCTCCCAATAGTTTGGTGCCTTTCTCAGGGAAGGGAAGAGTGCTGTTTTCCATCTTAATGGTGCCCCAAACAGGGATTCTGAGACGGACTCTAGGTCTGGGCACCTGGAAAATCCCACCAAGGGTTATGATTTGGGCCTAGGGGCATACCAGGCCTGCAATGCTGGTACTGGAGGAGCTACTGAGAGTGTTTGTTGGAAAACATGCTCAGGCTGAGGATCACCATGCCTGCCTGTGCCCATGTCGGCCCTCAGGAGTGGGCATGGTCTCCTTGGCCATGCAGCTGGCTCCCACGCTGAGGGTTGGACAACCAATATTCCTGCCATGGGGAAGGAGGTGTTCTCTATTGTGTTTCAGGTTCGCCATTGGCAGGAATTCCAGCAAAGTTTGGGGGACAGATGACTGGATACCAAGGATGGGTACAGATGATGGCCCAGGGCCATGGCCGATCACTCATGCTAAATATGGGCCCTCAACTCTGGGTGGCTGACACGAGGTCGGGGCTTAGACTCTGTCAGACACAGCACTAGTGGTCAGGGAAATCTATTAATCAGGGTTGCCTCGTGGTCTGAGTAGATTGATCCTCATGTGAGGTTTCTGGGCAGACTCAACAGGTCCTTCTTCTTTCTATGTGGAAGGCAGAATACTGCATTGTGGCTCCAGAATTCCCTATCAAGAGATATTGTGGACCAGTGTGGTGAGGATAGAATAGTAATACAAAGCTATGGTTAAGTTCAGTGAAAAGCAAAAGGCAGTTCCAGTGTGCAGCTGCCGTTTCGAATATCCAGCACCTGAGTAAGGGTGGATGTCAGATGTTTGCTCACACTGGAGTTTGTGTCTGTGATTACCCACAAATGGAAGGGTGGCGTCAAGAGGCCATGGAGGATTTCCCATGCTGGGGCTTGTGAGATGCTCCAAATAGCAAAGTTTCTTTCTACCGGACAGGAGAAGTCTGGTTTGTTTTCTCTGGTTTCTCCATGTGGAAAGTTTTGTAGCAGAGAACCCCACAGGGATGCCTGGAAATCACCCCTCAATTGACCATTGCACCTGAGGAACATGGCAGGTGCATTCTGGTGGCTCTGGGGCAATATATCGAGACCTTAAGTTGACATGGAGTCTCATGAAGATGGGGCACAATGATGGTTTGTTACCAGGAATATCAGAATGTGCTGGTTGCTAAGGGGCCATTCAGGATCCAAATACCCTAAGGGTATGACACAATTCCAGGAGCATGGCTTCCTTTTTGGGGAGGATATATTCTGTTCTGTGGCTCAGGGACTATATATTTTATCATAAGTTGATATTCCAGAGCAGGCCTCTGATGACAGATACCTGTAAACCTAATCTAGTGTGCCAATGAAGTCCTCGGGGCATGTCAGGTTCAATCTTCTGACTCACGAGCATTGACTTGGGTGTCTGCCTGTATGGAGGTGATCAGGGTGTCTCAGACTGTGCATTTGTGCCCAGAGCGGCCTCCATTATTTGGCTGCGCTCAGGGGCCTTGCAGGTTTCTCCTAATCTAAAGGTATCGGGCAAAAGTGATGGGCACAGTTTCCTTGAGGATCTCATGCACAGTCTTGTGGTGTGGCTTCAGATGCCAGAACCTGGAGGTCATGTGAGCCATGGTTTTAGGAAGGAAGTCTGCAAACACAAACTCAGTTTAGGTTAATGGCAAGGTGATTGCAGGCCCAATGCTTAGACCTGGAAGGCAGCTCGTCAGGAACTGTAAATCCGATGACTCAAAGGTGATAGCACATGATATGTATCTGGATTGTATGTCCAGGATGGCCTCGGAATGCAGGTGTGTTCTCATGGGTCTATGGCAGATTTTTCCACTCAAGGATCCTGGTGGCTACCAAGAGTTTGGTGACTATCTCGGGGAAGGGAAGAGTGCTGTTTTCCATCTTAAGGGTCCCCCAAAATAGGGATTCCAGAGATGGGCTCTGTGTCTGGGCCCCTGTAAAATCCCACCAGGGTTAGGATTTGGGCCTAGGTGTGTACTAGGCCTGCAATTCGGGGTCCCAGAGATGCAATTGAGAGCGTTTGGTTGAAAGCATGCTCAGGCTGAGGTCACAATGCCTGCTTGTGCCCGGGGAAGCCATCATGAGTGCACATGGTCTCCTTGGCCATGGAGCTGCCTTCCACTTTGAGGGTTGAGCAACTATCCCAACTGTCAGAATACCTTCCATGGGGAAGGAGGAGTTCTCTATTGTGCTTCAGGTTCCCCCAATGGCAAGGATTTCAGCAAAGGTGTGGGTACAGATGCCTGAATACCAAGAATAGAAGAGAAGACAGACTTGGGCCATAGCTGGTCTCACATGCTGTATATGGGCCCTGATCTCTCAGTGGCTGACACTAGGTCCTGGCTCCGGCTATGTCAGACACAGCACTAGTGCCCAGGGCAGCCTATGAATCAGGGTTCCGTCTAGCACCGAGAAGATTGACCATCATATGGAGTTTCTGGGCAGACTCTCCAGGCCCTTTTTCTTTCTATGGGGAAGGCAGAATATTGTGTTGTAGCTCCAGAATTCCCTCACAATAGGGCTTGTGGACCAGTAGGCTGAGGATGGAATTGTAAACCCAAGCTATGGCTTAATTCAGTCAAACTAAAGGCAGTTCCAGTGTGCAGCGATCGAATTGAAATCCAGCACCTGAGTAAGGGCAGATGTCAGATGTTTGCTCATGCTGGAGTTTGTGTCTATGATTACTGACAAATGGAGTGGTGGCTTCAAGAGGAAATGGAGGATTTCCCACGCTGGGGCTTGTGAGATGCTCCAAACAGAAGGTTTCCTTCTACCGGACAGGGGCATTCTGTTTTTTTGTCTCAAGGGTCCCCGCCAATTGCAAAGTTCGTGTAGCAGAGCACCCCCGTATGGTTGCCTGGAAACCACACCTCCACTGACCATTGCAGCTTAGGAACATGGCAAGTTCATTCTGGTGGTTCTGGGGCGAAGTACTAAGGGCTTATTTTTACATGGAATGTCATGAATATGGGTAACAATGCTGTTTTGTTACCTGGGAATTCTTAGCCTGTCATCTGTACACATCCTTGGTATTAAGGCAACTTTCCACAGACCTTTCCTGTAACCCTGCCAATGGGGGAACCTGAAGCACAATAGAGAACTCCTCTTTCCATTGCAGGAAGCCTGGCTGTTGCAATGGGTGTCCAACCCTCAAATTGGGATCCAGCTATATGGCCAATGAGACTACGCCCTCTCCTGAGGGCCCCCCTGGGCACAAAGAGGCATGATGACCCTCAGCCTGAGCATGCTTTCAAACAAGCCCTCTCTGTTACACCATTAGGATCCTGCATTGCAGGCCTGGAATGCCCCTAGGCCCAAATCCTAACACTTGGTGGGATATCCGGGCACCCAGACCCAGATCCCGTCTCTGGAATCCCTGTTTTGGCATAAGCCTAAGTTGGAAAACAGCATTCTTCCCTGTTTTGGAGCACCCCTAAGATGGAAAAGAGCACTCTTTTCTTCTCTGAAAAACCACCAATCTATGGAGATCCACCAGGATCCTTAGAGAGGAAAAGTCTCCCATTGAACCATGAGACCACGTCTACATTCAGAGCCCATCCTGGACACACAATCCAGATAGAAAAGCCTGTGCTACCAGCTTTCAGTCACCCTAATTACAGTTCCTGACGTGATGCCTTCTAGGTCTATGCATTGGACCTGCGATCACCTTGCCACTATCCCTGACCCAAATTTGTGTTTGCAGACTTCCCTCCCAAAACCATGGCTCTCATATCCTCAAGGAGGTGGTCTCTGAAGCCTTACCACAGGACTGGGCCTGCCATCCCCAAGGAAACTGTGCCCATCACAGTTCCCCAAAGCCTCCAAGTTAGGAGAAACCTGCAAGGCCCCTGAGCCCACCCCAATATTGGAAGTGGCTCTGGATGCAAATGCACAGTCTGAAACACCCTGATCACCTACATCCAGTCAGACAACCATATCAATGGTCCTTAGTAAGAAAATTGAACCTGATGGGCACCAAGGACATCATTGGATCTCTAGATTAGGTTGCCAGCATCAATCCTCAGAGGCCTGTTCTTGAATACCAAGTCAGGATACAACATATGTACCCTGAGCCACAAAACAGAACATCTCCTCTCCCAAGATGGAAACTGTGCACATCGACCTGTGCCAAACCCTCAGCGTGGCCCATAGCCACCAATACATTCTAAGAACTCCCTTGTAACAAACCAGTTTTGGGACACATCTGTAAGAGATTCCAAGTCAACTCAAGGCCTTGGTACTTGGCACCAGAACCACCAAAACGAACCTGTCATGTTCCTCAGCTGCAATGGTCATTGGACGTGTGCTTTCCAGTCATCCATGCGGGAGGGCTCTGCTACGCAAACTTCCACTTGAGGGACCCTGGAGGAAAAAAAAAACAGACTCCTCCTGTCCATTAGAAGGAAACCTTGTTGTTTGGAGCATCTCACAATCTTAAGCGTGGGTAATCCTCCATTGCCTCCTGAAGCCACCCCTCCATTAGTCGTCATCCTAGACACAAACTCCAGTGTGAGCAAATATCTGACATCTGCCCTTACTCAGGTGCTGGATATCTCGTATAAGCTGCTGCACATTGAAACTGACTTCCGCTTGGCACTCAATTTAAGCATAGCTGGTGTTTACAATTGCATTCTCACCCTATTTGTCCCCAAACCCTCTTGATAGGGAATTCTGGATCCATAAGGCAGCATTCTGCCTGCCCCACAGAAAGAAGTGCTTCGTGAGTCTCGCCAGAAACCCTACATGAGGATCAATTTACTCGGCCCTGGAGAGAACCCCAATATATAGACTTCTCTGGCCACTAGTGCTGTGTCTGACACAGCCTGAGCCCAGACCTCGTGTCAGCCACCCAGAGAGCGGGGCCCATATCCAGCATGTGAGAACGGCCATGGCCCAAATCTGTCATCTCTATGCATCCTTGGTATTCAGGCATCTGTCCCCAGACCTTTGCTGTAATCCCTGCCTATGGGGGAACATGAAGCACAATAGATATTTCCTCCTTTCCCATGGCTGGAAACCTGGGCATTGGAATGTGTGTCCATCCCTCAGTGTGGGAGCCAGAAAATGGACAATGGGACCACGCCCACTCCTGAGGGCCACCCTGGGCACAAACAGGCATTGTAATGCTCAGCCTGAGCATGTTTCCAAACAAGCCCTCTCAGTTGCACCACCAAGATCCTGCATTGCAGGCCTGGTCTGCCCATAAGCCCAAATCCCAACCCTTGGTGGGATTTTCCAGGCGCCTAGACCCAGAGCCCATCTCTGGAATCTCTGTTTTGGGGCACACCTAAGATCGAAAATAGCAGTCTTCCCATGCCAAAAAGTCATCAAAATATTGGGAGCCACCTGTATCCTTAGAGGAAAAATCTCCCATGGACCCATGAGGCCACAGCTACATTCTGACGTCACCCTAGACACACAATCCAGATATAAAAGCCTGTGCTTCTGCCTTCGGGTCATTCCAGTTACTGTTCCTGATGAGTAGCCTTCCAGGTCTACACATTGCCCTGTGATAACCTAGCCACTAAACCTAACCCAAGTTTGTGTTTGCAGACTTCCCTCCCAGAACCATGGCTCACATGCCCTCCAGGGTGGAGTCTCTGGAGCCACACAACAGGACTGTGCTTGCCATCCCCATGGAAATTGTGCATGTCAGTTAACCAAACCCTCCAGAGTTGGTTGAAACATTCAAGGCCCCTGTGGCCACCCCAATATTGGAGGTTAGTCTGGACATAAGTGCACAGTCTGAAACGCCCTGATCACCTACATCCTGGCAGACACCCAAGTCAACTGTCCTAAGTCTGAAGATTGAACCTCTCATGCCCCTGGGACTCATTGGAACCCTAGATTAGGTTGTCGGGCATCTGTCTTCAGAGGCCTGTTCTTGAATAGGAACTTATGATACGGCATGTGGTCCCTGAGCCACAAAACACTACATCTCCTGTCCCCAGAAGGTAACCGTGCTCTTCGACCTGTGTTAAACCCTCAGGGTAGGAGAATCCTGCAGGCACCTTAGCCACCAACACATTCTAAGATCTACCTGGTAAAAAAAAAACCAGCATTGTAACCCATCTTCAAGAGATTCCATGTCAACTCAAGACCTTGGTGCTTCGCCCCAGAAGCACCGTAAAGAACCTGCATGTTCCTCAGCTGCATTGGTCAATGGAGGTGTGCTTTCCAGGCATCCATGTGGAAGGGCTCTGCTACCCATACTTTTCACATGGGGGGCCCTGCAGAAAACATACCAGACTCTAACCGTCCAGTAGAAAAAACAACCTTGCTGTTTGGAGCATCTCACATGCATCAGCCTCTTGATGCCACTCCTCCATTCGGTCATCAGAGACACAAACTCCAGTGCGCGTAAACATCTGAAATCCACCTTTACTCAGGTGCTGGATATTTCATTTGTTGGCCACGATAGATACAAACTCTATCATGAGCAGACATCTGACCCTTGCCTGTACTCAGATGCTGGAGATCTCGAAAAAAACCACTGCACATTGGAACGGCCATGTTCTCGGCACTGAGATTAAGCATAGATTGTGTTTTCTGCCTTCTGTTCTCACACTCCTCGCCTTCAAGTCCCCCATATTGGGAATTTGGGAGCCACAATGCAGCCTTCTGCCTGCCCACCAGAAAAAAGAGGTGCCCTATGGGTCTGCATGAAACTCCATATAAGGTTCCACCAGCACAGCCCTCTATAGCACCACAATATCATAGGCCACCTTGTGAACTAATGCTCTGTCTGACACAGCTCGAGCCCCGACCTCCTGGTAGCCACCTAGATAGCGGGACCCATATCTGGCAGGTGTGACCTGCCTTGACCTGAGTCCTTCATCTCAAACCAACCTGGTTATTCACGTACCAGTCCCAGAACATAGCTCAAATTACTGTGCATGGGGGAATCTGAAGCACAAAAGAGTACTCCTCCTTCCTCATAGAAGGAAAATTAAATGTTGATATGGTGGTCCAACCCTCATATTGGGATCCAGGTGCATGGAACAAGAGCCAATGCCCACTCAGGATGGGCATCTGGGCACAAACAGGCATTATGACCCTTACCCTGAGACCCATTTCCAACAAGTCTCCATGGGAGCTGAACCAAAGCCCCACAGAGCCAGGAAGTCAAGCCTCTAGGCCCAAATACTAAGCCTTTGTAGGGTTATCCAGGCACAGGGACCTATAACCCATCTCTGGAATCCCTGTGTTGACGGGAACCGTGAAACAGTAAACCACGCTCTCTCCTTCTCAGTGAGACACCAAACTCTTGGGTGCTGGGCAGAATCCCCAGAGAGGTAGAATATTCCATGGACACATGAGGACACACCACCATTCCAAGGCCATCCTAGACACAATCCAGACAGAAAAGCCTTTGCTCCTGCCTCCCAGCCACACGAATTTCAAATCCTGAGGAGCTGCCCTCAGCGTCTGCAGATCGGGGCTGCCATCACCTCCCTCCTAATTGATACACAATTTTGTGTCTGAAGACTTTGGTCCCAGAGCCCTTAACCACATTCCCTGCAGGATGGGGCTGACAGAACCACACTACATCACTGGGCCTGATCTCTGGATGAAATTCTGCCTTCTCAGTT
Source organism: Mustela nivalis (assembly GCF_964662115.1). Lineage (NCBI taxonomy): Eukaryota > Metazoa > Chordata > Mammalia > Carnivora > Mustelidae > Mustela > Mustela nivalis. The sequence goes on from NW_028136368.1 coordinate 742,176, forward strand.
GCACAAACCCTCCAGATTAGGAAAAGCCTGCAAGGCCCCTGAGCCCACCCCAATTTCATAGGCCACTCTGGAAAAAATGCACAGTCTGACACAGCCTGAGCATCTACCTCCAGGAAGACTCACAGGTCAAAGTCCCTAAGTCCGAAGGTTGAGGATGACATGCCCCTACAACCTCATAAGAACCCTAGCCTAGATATTCAGGCCTCTGTGCCCAGAGGCCTGGTCTTGAAATCCAACATATGATTCGACATGTGGTCCCTGAGCCATACAAGAGAACCCCTCCTGTCCCGAGAAGGGAACCTGGCTCCTGGGAACTGGGTCTAACCCTCAGGTAGGAGAATCCTGCATGGCCACAGACCCACAACCACATTCTTTTTTTTTATATAGATTTTATTTATTTATTTGACAGAGAGAGATCACAAGTAGGCATAAAGGAAGGCAGAGAGAGAGAGAGGAAGAAGCAGGCTCCCTGCTGAGCAGAGAGCCCGATGCGGGACTCAATCCCAGGACCCTGAGATCATGACCTGAGCCGAAGGCAGCGGCTTAGCCCAGTGAGCCACCCAGGCACCCTCACCACCACATTTTAAGGTCTCCCTGGACACCAAGCAGCATTGTGACTCATTAGACTGAGAACATCCGTCAACTTAGATCACTTGGAAATTTGAACAAAAACCAGCAGATCAAGCCTGCAATGTTCCTCAGCTGCAATGGTCATGCAAGGAAGACTTCCCAGGCCCCCATTCAGAGACCTCTGCTGTCGAATCTTTCTATATGGGGGACCCTGGAGCCTTGTAAGCGGACTTCCCCTGTCCCACAGTAGGACACCTTGCTGTTTGGAGCAGCTCACAAGGTCCTGCTTGGGAAAATCTCCAAGAATTCTTGAGGCCACCCCACAATTCGTTGACCATCATGGATGCAAACCCAGCGTGAGCAGACATCTGACCCTCGCCCATACTCAGGTGCTGGAAATCTCGAAACAACCACTGCACAATGGAATGGTCCTGTGGTCGGCACTGAGCTTATCCGTGGCTTGTGTTTTCAGACTTCTGTCTTCACACTCCTCGCCTACAAGCCCTCCATATTGGGAATTCTGAAGCCACAGTGCAGCTTTCTGCCTGCCCACCAGAAAGAAGAAGTGCCCTATGGGTCTTCGCAGAAACCCACATGAGGATCCTCCTGCACGGCCCTCAATGGCACCCCAATATAATAGACCGACCTCTGCATAAATTGTCTGTCTGACATCGCCTGATCACCGACCTCCTGTCAGCCACCCAGATAGTGGGCCCCATATCCTCCAGGTGGGTCCAACCTGGATATTCAGGTACCTGTCCCAGACTTAGCTCAAATACCTGCCCATAGGGGACTCGGAAGCACTAAAGAGTGCTCCTCCTTCCCCATGGCCAGAAAACTGAATGTTGAGATGGCTGTACAACCCTGAGTGGGAACCAGGTGCATGGTCCATGAGACCACGCCTACACAGGATGGGCAGCTGGGCACAAACAGGCATTGTGACCCTCAGAATGAGACCCCTTTCCAAAGATCCCCCTTGGGATCTGGACCAGGAACCCAAATCGAAGCTTTGGTTAAGTTTTCCCAGTGTCTGGACCCAGAAACCATCTCTGGAATCCCTGTTTGGACAGGATCCCAGAGATGGAATACAGTCTTTTCCTCTTCCCCAGAAAGAAATCAAACTCTTGGGTGCCAAGCAGAATCACCAGAGTGGAAGAATATCCCATGGACACATGAGGTCACCCCTCCATTTAGTGGCCATCCTAGACACACAATCCAGACAGAAAAGCCTGTGCTCCTCCCTCCCAGCCACCTGAATTTCAAATCCCGAGGAGCTTCCCTCAGGGTCTTCAGATTCGGACTGCCATCACCTCACTCCTATCTCTTATCCGAGGTTGTGTCTAAAGTCTTTGGTCCCAAAGTCCTGACACACATGACCTCCAGGATGGGGCCTCGAGAAACACATTACATCACTGGCCCTGCTCTCCTGAGGAAACCCTGCCCATCTCAGTTTTTCAAAATGTCCAGATTAGGAGAAAACTGCAAGGCCCCTGACTGCACCCCAATATCATAGGCCACTCTGGAAAAAGTGCACAGCCTGACACAGCCTCAGCACCTACCTCCAGGATGACATGCAGGCCAATGGCACTTAGTCCGAAGATTGAAACTTCCATGGCCCTAAAACCTCATCAGAACCCTAGCTTATGTTTTGAGGTCTCTCTCCCTAGAGGGCTGTTCTGGAAATTCAAGCATATGGTCCAACCTGTGGGCCGTGAGCCATACAAGAGCACACCTCCTGTCCCAAGAAGGAAACCTGGCTCCTGGGTACTGGGTCTAATCCTAAGGATAGAGAATCCTCAATGGTCAGAGAGCCGCCACCACATTCTAAGGTCTCCCTGGACACCAAGCAGCATTGGGACCTGTTAGACTGAGAACTTCCATCAACGCAAATCACTTGGAACTTGGAATCAGTGTCATTGGTTCAAGCTTACCCTGTTCCTCAGCTGCAATGGTAACACGAGATTGGCTTCCCAGGCCTCCATTCAGAGAGCATTGCTATCGAATCTTCCATATGGGGGACCCTGGAGCCCTGTAAGAAGACTTCTGCTGTCCCTTAGTAGGACACCTTGATGTTTGGAGCAGCTCACAAGCTCCAGCTTGGAAAAACCTCCAAGAATTCTTGAGGCCTCCCCACCATTTGTTGGCCATCATGGATAGAAACTCCAGCGTGAGCAGACATCTTCCCCTCGCCCAGGTGCTGGAGATCTCGAAACAACTGCTGTACATTGGAATAGACATGTGCTCGGCACTGAGCGTAACCGTAGCTTATGTTTTCATACTTCTGTCCTCACACTCCTCGCCTGCAAACCCTCCAACTTGGATATTCTGGAGCCGTAATGCAGCCATCTGCCTGCTCACCAGATAGAAGAAGTGAAGAAATGGTCTGTGCAAAAATCCCCCATGAGGATCCAGTTGCACAGCTCTCAAAAGCACCCCAATATCATAGGCCGAACTCTCCACGAATGTTCTGTCTGACACAGCTCGAGCCCGAGCTCCTGACAGCCACCCAGAAAGCAGGCCTCATTTTCTGCAGGTGGGTCCTGCCTTGGCCCGAGGACCTCATCTCAAAGTGAACTGGGTATTCAGGCCCCTGTCCCAGAACTTAGCTCAAATTCCTGCCCATGGGGGAACCTGAAGCATAAAAAAGTACCCCTCCTTCCCCATGGCAGGAAAACTGAATGTTGAGATGGCAGTCCAACCCTCAGAGTGGGAGCCAAGTGCATAGCCCATGAGGTCACACCCACTCAGCATGGGCATCTGGGCAAAAACAGGCATTGTGACCCTCAGATTGAGACCCATTTCCAACAAGAACCCTCGGGAGCTGTACCAGGAAAACATAGAGCAGGACCCTAGGCCCAAATCCTAAGCCTTGTTGCGGTGATCCAGGCTCCAGAACCCAGGACCCATCTCTGGAAAGGCTGTTTGGACGGGATCCCTGACTCATAAAACTGCGCTCCTCCCATCCCCCAGAAATACACCAAACTCTTGGGTGCCGAGCAGATTTCCCAGAGAGGTAGAATCTCACATGGACCCATGAGGCCACCCCTCCATTTCGTGGCCATCATAGACAAACAAGTCAGACAGAAAAGACTGTGCTCCTGCCTCACAGCCGTCCGAATTTCATATCTGGAGATGCTTCGCTCAGGGTCTGCAGATTGGGTCTGCCATCACCTCGAGCTTAACTCTTACCCGAGTTTGTGTCTGAAGACTTTGGACCCAGAGTCCTGACCCATATGCCCTCCAGGATGGGGCCTCCAGGAACACACAACAGCACTGGGCCAGCTCTCCCAAGGAATGTCAGCCTGTCTCAGTTTCCCAACCCACCAGATTAAGAGAAAATTGCAAGGCCCCTAATACCACCCCAATTCCATAGGAAGCTCCAGAAAAAATGCATAGTCTGACACAGCCTCAGAATATACCTCCAGGAAGACACCCAGGTCAATGGGAAGGGATGAAATGGCCTAACCCATGGCAGGTTCGATGTGCTGGGTGTGAAGCCAACTGTCTCAATGTCTCTCACAAGGTCTGGGCTCAGGCTATGTAAGACAGAGCACAGTGTTTAGGGTAGCCTATGCAATTGGGGTGTTGCCGAGGGCTGAGCAGGTTGATTTTCATTTGGGGTTTCTGAGCAATGCCATAGACAATGTTTTTCTTTGGGGGGCAGGCAGAGTGCTTCGTTCTGGGAACCAGAATTCCCAATCATGAGGGTTTGGGCCAGGAGTGCTAGGGTAGAGTCTGAAAACAAAACATAGGTTGAGGTGGGGAGCAGGCCCACTCTGCAAAGGCTGAAAGGATATCTCATGCATCTGAAGTCAGGCTGAGGATCAGACATTGGCTGAGGTTGGATTGTGCCCTTGATTGCACCTTCATGAAGCAGGTGCCTCATGAGGCCAACGAAGTTTTCCCACGCTGAGTTTGGAGGTTGCCACAAACCACAAGGTTTCCTTCTGCGAAACAGTCCAGTCCTGTTGAATGGCTCCAGTACATACCATACGGAAGGACTGAAGAGGAGGGTTCAAAGGATGGATCCCTTAACAACATGCCTCGCATTCCCTTTGGCCCTTAACGACAAGATATGTTTGTTCTCCTGGCTCTGGGGCAAGCTAACCAGTGGGCTGAGTTGAAATGGCCTCTCCTGAGGATGCGTCATAATGTGGGTTTCTGTCCATGGAGACCTTGGAATGTGATGGTTGTACTGTGGCCCTGCAGAATTCTCCGACCAGAAGGGTTTGATACAGATCCAGTAAGAAAGCACTCCATGTGGAGACGAGAGAGGTTTAGTTTGGAGCCTCAGAAAAACCTAATATGCTGGTATAAGAAACCAGTCCTCTGAGGACAGACACATGAAAACTAAAGCTAAGGTTCATATTAAAGCCCAAGGGCCTGTCCATTTCAATCTTCTGTCTCTGGGGACACTGTCTGAAAGTCTAAGTGGTGATAATGGCTCAGCTGGAGTCAGAGTGCCCCTTTTAGTCCAGGGCAGCCTACACTATCAGGATGGCCTCAGGGGCCTTGGAACATTTCCCTAACCTGTAGGGTTGTGGTCAATGGATTGGGCACACTTTCCTTGGAGATGGCAGGCACAATCTTTCACTGTGGCTCGAGATGCCCTAGCCTGGAGGGTGTGTGGGTCCAGGCTGTGGGCACATAAGTCTGAAAACAAAAACTCAGCTTATGAGTGGCGCCGAGGGTATGGCAGGCCGGATGTACAGATAAAGAGTGAGCTCCTTGGCTTGTGAATCAAGGGCGAGATTCCTTCAGGCTTTTGTGTCTGGATGCGTCCAGGATAGCCGTGGATTGTAGGGAGTGGCCTCAGTGACTGTGGACGAGTAACCTCTCTGGGGATTTGTCCCAGCTAACAGGAGTTTGGGGTCATTTTGTGGGAAGGGTGGAGTCCTGTTGTCTGGCTCATGTGTCTCTCCAAGAAAGTGATTCCAGAGCAGAGCCCCAGGAACAGGGGGGAGACTGGAAAACTCAAACACTGGTGAGGATTGGGTGTATAGGGGCTTGGCACGCCCCATATGAGGGCTCTTGGTCAAGGCCCTGACAGGCCTTTCTTTGATATTGGGCTCATGCTGAGGGTCACAGAGTGAATTTGTGCCCAAGGCAGCACTCAAGTTTGGGCGTGGTTTCAGGGGAAATGAAGGTTTCTCCCACCCTGAAGGTGTGACTCCATGCCAAGAGCAAGCCTTACAGCCATTGGGAAGAAGGAGTTCTGATTTGTGCTTCAGATGCCCAACTGTGTGGGGAATTGATATAATATCTGGGTTTAGATATCGGAAAACCAAGGTTAGGAAGAGATAACGGCATAAGACTATGGCGTGTCAGAAGTGCTAGGTGTGTGGCCAGCTGTCTCCTTGCCTGTCTGGACGTCTGGCATCAGGCTGTGAAAGGCAGAGCATTAGTGCCCAGAGCAGCCTATCAAATCTGAGTGCCGTCGAGGCAAGAGCAGGTTGATCCTCATCTGGGTTTTATGGAAAGCCCCACAAGGAAACGTTTTCTACGGGTGTGCAGTAACTGGGCAGGCTTGTGGTTCTGCAAATCCTACTCTGGAGGGATTGTTTGCCAGGAGTGTGAGGAAGGAAGTCTGAAAACACAAGCTAGCACAAGTTTTGGGACCGAGGGCACGGCAGGCCACTCTGCAGAGGCTGAATCAAGATCTCCTGCATTGCGGTCATGTCTACTATGAGACGTGCTTCAAGCTAGAGTTTTTGACCATGATGGCCTCTCCCTGAAGGATATGGGGGCTTCATAAGGCCCGGCAGGTTTGCCGTTTTCTCCTACACTGAAGGTTTGACTCACTGCCAGCAGCAAGGTTTCTTGCCATGGGGAAGGAGGGGTTTTGACTTATGCATCAGGTTCCCCCCTGTGCAGGGATTGGAGATAAGGTCTAGGTTCCGATGACTGAAAACCCAGGTTGGGAATGGATGGTGGCCTAAGGCAGTGGCGGGTCCAATGTGCTGGGTGTGCAGCCAGCTGTGTCGGTGTCTGTTGGAAGGTCTGGGCTCAGGCTTTTGCGACAGAGCATCACTCTTTAAGGTAGCCTATGCAATTGGGGTGTTGCCGAGGGCCAAGCAGTTTGATCCTCATTTGCGGTTTCTGTGCAGCACCATAGACAATGTTTTTCTCCTGGGAGGCAGAAAGAGTGCTTCAGTGTGGCCCCAGAATTCCCAGTAGGGAGGGTTTGTGGGCCAGGAGTGTGAGGACGGAAGTCTGAAAACACAAGCTAGTGTGAGGATTGGAGCCAAGGGCAGAGCAGGCCCACTCTGCAGAGGCTGAATCAAAATCTCCTGCATCTGAAGTCAGGCTGAGGATAAGACGTTGGCTGAGGCTGGAGTATGTGTCCATGATGGCACCTTCATGAAGCGGGGGCCTCATGAGACCAAGGAAGTTTTCCCACATTGAGTTTGGAGGTTGCCCCAAACCACAAGGTTTCCTTCTGCGGGACATTCGAGTCCTGTTGCATGGCTCCAGGACATACCATACGGAAGGACTGGAGAGCAGGGTTCGAAGGATGGATCACTGTACAGCATGCCTCACATTCCCCTTGGCCAGAAGCGACAAAATATGTTTGATCTGCTGCCTCTGGGGCACGCTACCCAGGGGGATGTGTTGAAAAAGCCTCTCCTGAGGATGCGTCATAATGTGCGTTTGGAGTCCATGGAGACCTTGGAATGTGCTGGTTGTTCAGTGGCCCTGCGGAACTCTCCTACCTGAAGGGCTTGATACATCCCCAGTAAGAAAGCACCCATGTGGAGACGAGAGAGGTTTGGTTTGGTGCCTCAGAAAAGCCCCGTGTGCTGGTCTACGAAAACAGTCCTCTGAGGACGGACACATGGAAACCAAAGAAAGGTTCAGATTAGGACCTGGGGGCCTGTCCATTTAAACCTTCTGTCTCTGGGGACACTGTCTGAGAGTCTAAGTGGAGATAGTTGATCCGCTGGTGTCAGAGAGCCCCTCTTAGTCCAGGGTGGCCTCCACTATTGATGGCCTCAGGGGCTTGGAGCTTTTCCCTAACTTGTGGTCATGGATTGGGCACACTTTCCTTGGAGAGGGCAGGCACAATTTTTCGCTGTGGCTCCAGAGGCCCTCGCCTGGGGGTTGTGTGTGTCCAGGCTGTGGGCACAGAAGTCTGAAAACACAAACTCAGCTTAAGAGTGGCGCCTAGGGTATGGCAGGCCTGATGTACAGCCTGAGAGGGAGCTCCGGGGCCTCTGAAACAAGGGCGAGTGGGAGGCATTACTTCAGGCTTTTGTCTCTGGATGTTGTGTCCGGGATAGCCGTGGATTGGAGGGGGGCCTTAGGATCTGTGGAGGGGTATCCCTATCTTGGGATTTGTCCCAGTTCCCAAGAGTTTGGGGTCATTTTGTGGGAAGGGTGGAGTCGTGTTGTCTGGCTCATGGGTCTCTCCAAGAAAGGGATTCAAGGGCAGAGCCCCAGGTAAAGGTGGGGCGACTGGAAAACTCAAAACCTGGTGAGGATTGGGTCATAGGGGCTTGGCAAGACCCATATGGGGGCTCTTGTTCTAGGCCCTCACAGGCCTTTCTTTGACATGGGGCTCATGCTGAGGGTCACAGTGTGAATTTGTGCCCAAGCAGCACTCAAGTTTGGGCGTGGAATCAGGGGCCATGAAGGATTCTCCCACCCTGAAGCTGTGACTCCATGCCAAGAGCAAGCTTTACAGCCATGGGGAAGGAGGAGTTCTGTTTTGTGCTTGCGATACCCAGCTGTGTGGAGAATTGATATAATGTCTAGGTTCAGATATCTGAAAACCAAGGTTAGGAAGAGGTGACGGCATAAGGCCATGGCGTGTCCGAAGTGCTGGGTGTGCGGCCAGCTGTCTCCTTGCCTGTTTGGACGTCTGGCTTCAGGCTGTGTCAGACAGAGCATGAGTGCCCTGAGCAGCCTATCTAGATCGGGTACCATCGAGGCTCGAGCAGGTTGATCCTCAACTGGGTTTTCTGGAGAGCCCCACAGGGAAACGTTTTTCTTCCGTTGGGCAGACACTGGGCTGGGTTGTGGTTCTGGAGTTCCTAGTCCGGAGGGCTTGTTTGCCAGGAGTGTGAGGAAGGAAGTCTCAAAACACAAGCTACCATGAGGTTGGGACCGAGGGCACGGCAGGGCCACTCTGCAGAGGCTGAATCGAGATCTCCTGCACTGAGGTCATGTCAACCATGAGACGTGCCTCAGGCTAGAGTTTTTGTCCAGCATGGCCTCTTCCTGAAGGGTGTGGGGGCTACATGAGGCCAGGGAGGTTTGCCTACGATGGGATTTGTGAACTGCTCCAAACGTCAAGGTTTTTCCTTCTGCACGACAGTCGAGTCCTATTGGATGGTTCCAAGAGGCCCCATACGGAAAGACTCGAGAGCAGGTGTCTAAGCATGGATGCCTGGGAACACCACCTCATATTCCCACTCTTTAGTCAGGACAAGGCAGGCTCAATCTGCGGGCTCCTGGTTGAGCTACCCAGAGGGGAAAGTTGGAATGGACTCTCCTGAAGATGAGTCCTACTGTGGCTTGGTGGCCTGGGAGACCTTGGAATGTGGAGGTGGCTCAGGGACTCTGCAGGATTCTCCAACATGAGGTGTTTGACACGGCTCCAACAAGGAAACTTCCCATGTGGAGACGAGAGGAGTTCTGTTCCGTGCCTCAGGAAAGCCCCATACCCTGTTCTTCGAACCAAAGCCTCTGAGGAGTGACACCTGGGAACCACGCAAGAGTTGAGTTTAGGGCCTAAGGGCCTGTCCTGCTCAACCTTCTATCTCTGTTGACATCTGTGTTCATGCCTTCGTGGAGGTAGCTGCTCAGCTTGTGTCCGAATGCCCCTGTGTGTCCAGTGACTCTCCCAGTAGTGGGATGTCCTCGGGGGCCTTGATGTTTCTCATATTCTGAAAGTGTTTGGCCAAAGGAATGGACACAGTTTCCCAGGAGACAGGAGGCATAGTCCTGTGGAATGGCTCCAGAGGACCCAGCCAAGAGGCTGTGTTTGCCAGGGCTGTGGGGTCAGATGGCTGAAAAAGCAAACTTGGCTCAGCTAGGGGCCAAGGTAATGGCAGGCCTGATCTCCAACCCGTGAGGGGAGATGCTCTGAATATCAAAGGAGAGCAAGTGAGAGGCAGTCGCTCAGGCTTTTGTATCTGGGTGTTGCGTTCACAGTGGCCCTTCATGGTTGGGGTTGCTCAGGGGCCGAGGAACAGCCTTCCTCTCGGGGAATTGTCCAAGCTCCCAAGTGTTTGGGTTCATTCTGTGGGAAGGGAAGAGTACTGTTTTCTACCACAGGGGACCCCCCAGGAGAGGGACTCTAGAGCACACCAGTGGGTTCCCTCAACTGGAATACAAACCATCTAGTTAGTCCTGGGTGCCTATGGGCAAGGCAAGCCACATATGCGGGCTTTTGGTCCAGTCACTGAGAGGGGTTACTTGAATACGGTTCTCACGCTGAGGGCCACAATGTGTGTTTGTGCCCAAGGCGGACCTCACGCTTGGGCGTGGCCTCATAGGCCATGCCGTTTTCTCCTACACTGAAGGTTTGACTCACTGCCAGCAGCAAGATTTCTTGCCATGGGGAATGAAGGGTTCTGACTTGTGCATCAGGTTCCCCCTGTGCAGGGATTGGAGATAAGGTCTAGGTTCAGATGACTGAAAACCCAGGTTGGGAATGGATGGTGGCCTAAGGCAGTGGCGGGTCCAATGTGCTGGGTGTGCAGCCAGCTGTGTCGGTGTCTGTTGGAAGGTCTGGGCTCAGGCTTTTGCGACAGAGCATCAGTGTTTAAGGTAGCCTATGCAATTGGGGTGTTGCCGAGGGCAAAGCAGTTTGATCCTCATTTGGGGTTTCTGTGCAGCACCATAGACAATGTTTTTCTCCTGGGAGGCAGGAAGAGTGCTTCAGTGTGGCCCCAGAATTCCCAGTAGGGAGGGTTTGTGGGCCAGGAGTGTGAGGACGGAAGTCTGAAAACACAAGCTAGGGTGAGGATTGGAGCCAAGGGCAGAGCAGGCCCAATCTACAGAGGCTGAATCAAAATCTCCTGCATCTGAAGTCAGGCTGAGGATCAGACGTTGGCTGAGGCTGGAGCATGTGTCCCTGATGGCACCTTCATGAAGCGGGGGCATCATGAGGCCAAGGAAGTGTCCCACGCTGAGTTTGGAGGATGCCCCAACCACAAGGTTTCCTTCTGCGGGACATTCGAGTCCTGTTGCATGGCTCCAGGACATACCATATGGAAGGACTGGAGAGCAGGGTTCGAAGGATGGATCCCTGTACAGCATGCCTCGCATTCCCCTTGGCCATAAGCGACAAAATATGTTTGATCTGCTGCCTCTGGGGCACGCTACCCAGGGGGCTGATGAAATGGCCTCTCCTGAGGATGCGTCATAATGTGCGTTTGGAGTCCATGGAGACCTTGGAATGTGCTGGTTGTTCAGTGGCCCTGCGGAAATCTCCTACCTGAAGAATTTGATACATCCCCAGTTAGATCTCCCCATGTGGAGACGAGAGAGCTTTGGTTTGATGCCTCAGAAAAGGCCCGTGTGCCGGTCTACGAAAACAGTCCTCTGAGGACGGACACATGGAAACCAAAGCAAAGGTTCAGATTAGGGCCTGTGGGCCTGTCCATTTCAACCTTCGGTCTCTGGGGACACTCTCTGAGAGTCTAAGTGGAGATAGTAGCTCCGCTGTTGTCAGAGAGCCCCTCTTAGTCCAGGGTGGCCTATACTATTGATGGCCTCAGGGACCTTGGAGCTTTTCCCTAACCTGTAGGGTTCTGGTCAATGGATTGGGCACACTTTGCTTGGAGAGGGCAGGCACAATCTTTCGCTGTTTGGTCCAGAGGCCCTAGCCTGGATGTTGTGTGGGTCCAGGCTGTGGGCACAGAAGTCTGAATACACAAACTCAGCTTATGAGTGGCGCCTAGGGTATGGCAGGCCGGATGTACAGCCCGAGAGGGAGCTCCTGGGCCTCTGAAACAAGGGCGAGTGGGAGGCGTTCCTTCAGGCTTTTGTCTCTGGATGTTGTGTCCGGGATAGCCGTGGATTGGAGAGGTGGCCTCAGGCACTGTGGACGAGTATCCCTCTCTGGGGATTTGTCCGAGCTCCCAAGAGTTTGGGGTCATTTTGTGGGAAGGGTGGAGTCGTGTTGTCTGGCTCATGGGTCTCTCCAAGAAAGGGATTCCAGAGCAGAGCTCCAGGTTCGGGCGGGGCGACTGGAAAATTCAAACCGTGGTGAGGATTGGGTGCATAGGGGCTTGGGAAGCCCCATATGTGGGCTCTTGGTCCAGGCCCTGACAGGCCTTTCTTTGACATGGGGCTCATGCTGAGGGTCACAGTGTGAATTTGTGCCCAAGCAGCACTCAAGTTTGGGCGTGGCATCAGGGGCCATGAAGGATTCTCCCACCCTGAAGGTGTGACTCCATGCCAAGAGCAAGCTTGACAGCCATGGGGAAGGAGGAGTTCTGTTTTGTGCTTGCTATACCCAGCTGTGTGGAGAATTGATATAATGTCTAGGTTCAGATATCTGAAAACCAAGGTTAGGATGAGGTGACGGCATAAGACCATGGCGTGTCCGAAGTCCTGGGTGTGCGGCCAGCTGTCTCCTTGTCTGTCTGGACGTCTGGCTTTAGGCTGTGTCAGGCAGAGCATGAGTGCCCAGAGCAGCCTATCCAGTTCGGGTACCGTCGAGGCCCGAGCAGGTTGATCCTCATCTGGGTTTTATGGAGAGCCCCACAGGGAAACGTTTTTCTTCCGTTGGGCAGACACTGGGCTGGGTTTTGGTTCCGGAGTTCCTAGTCCGGAGGGCTTGTTTGCCAGGAGTGTGAGGAAGGAAGTCTGAAAACACAAGCTAGCGTGAGGTTTGGGACCGAGGGCATGGCAGGCCCACTCTGCAGAGGCTGAATCGAGATCTCCTGCACTGAGGTCATGTCAACTATGAGACGTGCCTCAGGCTAGAGTTCTTGTCCAGCATGGCCTCTTCCTGAAGGGTGTGGGGGCTTCATGAGGCCAGAAAGTTTTGCCTACGATGGGATTTGTGAACTGCTCCAAAACTGAAGGTTACCTTCTGCACGACAGTCGAGTCCTATTGGATGGTTCCAAGAGGCCCCATATGGAAAGACTCGAGAGCAGGTGTCTAAGCATGGATGCCTGGGAACGCCACCTCATATTCCCACTCTTTAGTCAGGACAAGGCAGGCGCAATCTGCGGGCTCCTGGGTGAGCTACCCAGAGGGGAGAGTTGAAATGGACTCTCCTGAAGATGAGTTATACTGTGGCTTGGTGGCCTGGGAGACCTTGGAATGTGGAGGTGGCTCAGGGATTCTGAAGGATTCACCAACATGAGGTGTTTGACACGGCTCCAACAAGGCAACTTCCCATGTGGAGACGAGAGGAGTTCTGTTCCGTGCCTCAGGAAAGCCCCATACCCTGTTCTTCGAACAAAAGCCTCTGAGGAGTGACACCTGGAAACCAAAGCAAGAGTTGAGACTATGGCCTAAAGGCCTGTCCGGCTCAACCTTCTATCTCTGTTGACATCTGTGTGCATGCATTCATGGATGTAGCTGCTCAGCTTGTGTCCGAATACCCCTGTGAGTCCAGTGAGGCTCCCAGTAGTGGGATGTCCTCGGAGGCCTTGAGGTTTCTCATATTCTGGAGGTGTGTGGCCAAAGGAATGGACACAGTTTCCCAGGAGAGAGCAGGCACGGTCCTGTGCTATGGCTCCAGAGGACCCAGCCTAGAGGCTGTGTTTGCCAGGGCTGTGGGGACAGATGTCTGAAAAAGCAAACTTGGCTCAGCTAGGGGCCAATGTAATGGCAGGCCTGATCTCTAGTCCGTGAGGGGAGATCCTCTGGAAATCAAAGTAGGGCAAGTGGGAGGCAGTCACTCAGGATTTTGTCTCTGGGTGTTGCGTTTACAGTGTCCGGTCAGGGTAGGGGTTGTCTCAGAGGCCGAGGAAGAGCCTTCCTCTTTGGGGATTTTCCAAGCTCCCAAGTATTTGTGTTCATTCTGTGGGAATGAAGAGTACTGTTTTCTGCCACAGGGGACCCCCCAGGAGAGGGACTCTAGAGCACAGCAGTGGGTTCCCTCAAATGGAATACACACCATCTAGTTAGTCCTGGGTGCCTATGGGCATGGCAAGCCACATATGCGGGATCTTGTTCCAGTCACTGAGAGGCGTTACTTGAATAAGGTACTCACGCTGAGGGTCACAATGTGTGTTTGTGCCCAACGCGGCCCTCACGCTTGGGCGTGGCCTCATGGGCCATGCCATTTTCTCCTAAACCGAAGGTTTGACTCACTGCCAGCAGCAAGGTTTCTTGCCATGGGGAAGGAGGGGTTCTGAATGTGCATCAGGTTCCCCCCTGTGCAGGGATTGGATATAAGGTCTAGGTTCCGATGACTGAAAACCCAGGTTGGGAATGGATGGTGGCCTAAGGCAGTGGCGAGTCCAATGTGCTGGGTGTGCAGCCAGCTGTGTCGGTGTCTGTTGGAAGGTCTGGGCTCATGCTATTTGCGACAGAGCATCACTGCTTAAGGTAGCCTATGCAATTGGGGTGTTGCCGAAAGCCAAGCAGTTTGATCCTCATTTGGGGTTTCTGGGCAGAGCCATAGACAATGTTTTTCTCCTGGGAGTCAGGCACAGTGCTTCATTGTGGGCCCAGAATTCCCAGTAAGGAGGGTTTGTGGGCCAGGAGTGTGAGGACGGAAGTCTGAAAACACAAGCTAGTGTGAGGAATGGAGCCAAGGGCAGAGTAGGCCCACTCTGCAGAGGCTGAATCAAAATCTCCTGCATCTGAAGTCAGGCTGAGGATCAGACGTTGGCTGAGGCTGGAGTATGTGTCCATGATGGCACCTTCATGAAGTGGGGGCCTCATGAGGCCAAGGAAGTTTTCCCACGCTGAGTTTGGAGGTTGCCCCAAACCACAAGGTTTCCTTCTGCGGGACATTCGAGTCCTGTTGCATGGCTCCAGGACATACCATATGGAAGGACTGGAGAGCAGGGTTCGAAGGATGGATCCCTGAACAGCATGCCTCGCATTCCCATTGGCTATTAGCGACAAGATATGTTTGATCTGCTGCCTCTGGAACACGCGACCCAGCGGGCTGAGTTGAAATGGCCTCTCCTGAGGAAGCGTCATAATGTGCGTTTGGGTCCATGGAGACCTTGGAATGTGCTGGTTGTTCAGTGGCCCTGCGGAACTCTCCTAACTGAAGTGTTTGATACATCCCAGTAAGAAAGCTGCCCATGTGGAGATGAGAGATGTTTGGTTTCGTGCCTCAGAAAAGCCCCATGTGCTGGTCTATGAAAACAGTCCTCTGAGAACGGAAACATGGAAACCAAAGCTAAGGTTCAGATTAGGGCCTGGGGGCCTGTCCATTTCAACCTTCTGTCTCTGGGGACACTGTCTGAGAGTCTAAGTGGAGATAGTTGCTCCACTGGTGTCAGAGAGCCCCTCTTAGTCCAGGGTGGCCTATACTATTGATGGCCTCAGGGACCTTGGAGCTTTTCCCTAACCTGTAGGGTTGTGGTCAATGGATTGGGCACACTTTCCTTGGAGAGGGCAGGCACAATCTTTCGCTGTTTGGTCCAGAGGCCCTAGCCTGGGTGTTGTGTGGGTCCAGGCTGTGGGCACAGAAGTCTGAATACACAAACTCAGCTTATGAGTGGCGCCTAGGGTATGGCAGGCCGGATGTACAGCCCGAGAGGGAGCTCCTGGGTCTCTGAAACAAGGGCGAGTGGGAGGCGTTCCTTCAGGCTTTTGTCTCTGGATGTTGTGTCCGGGATAGCCGTGGATTGGAGCGGTGGCCTCAGGCACTGTGGACGAGTATCCCTCTCTGGGGATTTGTCCCAGCTCCCAAGAGTTTGGGGTCATTTTGTGGGAAGGGTGGAGTCGTGTTGTCTGGCTCATGGGTCTCTCCAAGAAAGGGATTCCAGAGCAGAGCTCCAGGTACGGGCGGGGCGAGTGGAAAATTCAAACCGTGGTGAGGATTGGGTGCATAGGGGCTTGGCAAGCCCCATATGTGGGCTCTTGGTCCAGGCCCTGACACGCCTTTCTTTGACATGGGGCTCATGCTGAGGGTCACAGTGTGAATTTGTGCCCAAGCAGCACTCAAGTTTGGGCGTGGCATCAGGGGCCATGAAGGTTTCTCCCACTCTGAAGGTGTGACTGCATGCCAAGAGCAAGCTTGACAGCCATGGAGAAGGAGGAATTCTGTTTTGTGCTTGCTATACCCAGCTGAGTGGAGAATTGATATAATGTCTAGGTTCAGATATCTGAAAACCAAGGTTAGCATGAGGTGACGGCATAAGACCATGGTGTGTCCGAAGTGCTGGGTGTGCGGCCAGCTGTCTCCTTGTCTGCCTGGACGTCTGGCTTCAGGCTGTGTCAGGCAGAGCACGAGTGCCCCGAGCATCCTATCCAGTTCGGGTACCGTCGAGGCCCGAGCAGGTTGATCCTCATCTGGGTTTTCTTGAGAGCCCCACAGGGAAACGTTTTTCTTCCGTTGGGCAGACACTGGGCTGGGTTTTGGTTCTGGAGTTCCTAGTCCGGAGGGCTTGTTTGCCAGGAGTGTGAGGAAGGAAGTCTGAAAACACAAGCTAGCGTGAGGTTTGGGACCGAGGGCACGGCAGGCCCACTCTGCAGAGGCTGAATCGAGATCTCCTGCACTGAGGTCATGTGAACTATGAGACGTGCCTCAGGCTAGAGTTCTTGTCCAGCATGGCCTCTTCCTGAAGGGTGTGTGGGCTTCATGAGGCCAGAAAGTTTTGCCTATGATGGGATTTGTGAACTGCTCCAAAACTGAAGGTTACCTTCTGCACGACAGTCGAGTCCTATTGGATGGTTCCAAGAGGCCCCTTATGGAAAGACTCGAGAGCAGGTGTCTAAGCATGGATGCCTGGGAACGCCACCTCATATTCCCACTCTTTAGTCAGGACAAGGCAGGCTCAATCTGCGGGCTCCTGGGTGAGCTACCCAGAGGGGAGAGTTGAAATGGACTCTCCTGAAGATGAGTCCTACTGTGGCTTGGTGGCCTGGGAGACCTTGGAATGTGGAGGTGGCTCAGGGACTCTGCAGGATTCTCCAACATGAGGTGTTTGACACGGCTCCAACAAGGAAACTTCCCATGTGGAGACGAGAGGAGTTCTGTTCCGTGCCTCAGGAAAGCCCCATACCCTGTTCTTCGAAACAAAGCCTCTGAGGAGTGACACCTGGAAACCAAAGCAAGAGTTGAGACTACGGCCTAAAGGCCTGTCTGGCTCAACCTTCTATCTCTGTTGACATCTGTGTGCATGCATTCATGGATGTAGATGCTCAGCTTGTGTCCGAATGCCCCTGTGAGTCCAGTGAGGCTCCCAGTAGTGGGATGTCCTCGGAGGCCTTGAGGTTTCTCATATTCTGGAGGTGTGTGGCCAAAGGAATGGACACAGTTTCCCAGGAGAGAGCAGGCACGGTCCTGTGCTATGGCTCCAGAGGACCCAGCCTAGAGGCTGTGTTTGCCAGAACTGTGGGAACAGATGTCTGAAAAAGCAAACTTGGCTCAGCTAGGGGCCAATGTAATGGCAGGCCTGATCTCTAGTCCGTGAGGGGAGATCCTCTGGAAATCAAAGGAGGGCAAGTGGGAGGCAGTCACTCAGGCTTTTGTCTCTGGATGTTGCGTTTACAGTGTCCGGTCAGGGTAGGGGTTGTCTCAGAGGCCGAGGAAGAGCCTTCCTCTCGGGGGATTGTCCAAGCTCCCAAGTGTTTGTGTTCATTCTGTGGGAATGAAGAGTACTGTTTTCTGCCACAGGGGACCCCCCAGGAGAGGGACTCTAGAGCACAGCAGTGGGTTCCCTCAACTGGAATACACACCATCTAGTTAGTCCTGGGTGCCTATGGGCATGGCAAGCCACATATGCGGGCTCTTGGTCCAGTCACTGAGAGGCGTTACTTGAATAAGGTACTCACGCTGAGGGTCACAATGTGTGTTTGTGCCCAAGGCGGCCCTCAAGCTTGAGCGTGGCCTCATGGGCCATGCCGTTTTCTCCTACGCTGAAGGTTTGACTCACTGCCAGCAGCAAGGTTTCTTGCCAGGGGGAAGGAGGGGTTCTGACTTGTGCATCAGGTTCCCCCCTGTGCAGGGATTGGAGATAAGGTCTAGGTTCCGATGACTGAAAACCCAGGTTGGGAATGGATGGTGGCCTAATGCAGTGGCGGGTCCTATGTGCTGGGTGTGCAGCCAGCTGTGTCGGTGTCTGTTGGAAGGTCTGGGCTCAGGCTATTTGCGACAGAGCATCACTGTTTAAGGTAGCCTATGCAATTGGGGTGTTGCCGAGGGCCAAGCAGTTTGATCCTCATTTGGGGTTTCTGGGCAGCGCCATAGACAATGTTTTTCTCCTGGGAGGCAGGCACAGTGCTTTATTGTGGCCCCAGAATTCCCAGTAGGGAGGGTTTGTGGGCCAGGAGTGTGAGGACGGAAGTCTGAAAACACAAGCTAGTGTGAGGATTGGAGCCAAGGGCAGAGCAGGCCCACTCTGCAGATGCTGAATCAAAATCTCCTGCATCTGAAGTCAGGCTGAGGATCAGACGTTGGCTGAGGCTGCAGTATGTGTCCATGATGGCACCTTCATGAATTGGGGGCCTCATGAGGCCAAGGAAGTTTTCCCACGATGAGTTTGGAGGTTGCCTCAAACCACAAGGTTTCCTTCTGCGGGACATTCGAGTCCTGTTGCATGGCTCCAGGACATACCATATGGAAGGACTGGAGAGCAGGGTTCGAAGGATGGATCCCTGTACAGCATGCCTCGCATTCCCATTGGCTATTAGCGACAAGATATGTTTGATCTGCTGCCTCTGGAACACGCGACCCAGGGGGCTGAGTTGAAATGGCCTCTCCTGAGGATGCGTCATAATGTGCGTTTGGGTCCATGGAGACCTTGGAATGTGCTGGATGTTCGGTGGCCCTGCGGAACTCTCCTAACTGAAGTGTTTGATACATCCCAGTAAGAAAGCTGCCCATGTGGAGATGAGAGATGTTTGGTTTGGTGCCTCAGAAAAGCCCCATGTGCTGGTCTACGAAAACAGACCTCTGAGAACGGAAACATGGAAACCAAAGCTAAGGTTCAGATTAGGGCCTGGGGGCCTGTCCATTTCAACCTTCTGTCTCTGGGGACACTGTCTGAGAGTCTAAGTGGAGATAGTTGCTCCGCTGGTGTCAGAGAGCCCATCTTAGTCCAGGGTGGCCTATACTATTGATGGACTCAGGGACCTTGGAGCTTTTCCCTAACCTGTAGGGTTGTGGTCAATGGATTGGGCACACTTTCCTTGGAGAGGGCAGGCACAATCTTTCGCTGTTTGGTCCAGAGGCCCTAGCCTGGATGTTGTGTGGGTCCAGGCTGTGGGCACAGAAGTCTGAATACACAAACTCAGCTTATGAGTGGCGCCTAGGGTATGGCAGGCCGGATGTACAGCCCGAGAGGGAGCTCCTGGGTCTCTGAAACAAGGGCGAGTGGGAGGCGTTCCTTCAGGCTTTTGTCTCTGGGTGTTGTGTCCGGGATAGCCGTGGATTGGAGCGGTGGCCTCAGGTACTGTGGACGAGTATCCCTCTCTGGGGATTTGTCCCAGCTCCCTAGAGTTTGGGGTCATTTTGTGGGAAGGGTGGAGTCGTGTTGTCTGGCTCATGGGTCTCTCCAAGAAAGGGATTCCAGAGCAGAGCTCCAGGTATGGGCGGGGCGACTGGAAAATTCAAACGGTGGTGAGGATTGGGTGCATAGGTGCTTGGCAAGCCCCATATGTGGGCTCTTGGTCCAGGCCCTGACAGGCCTTTCTTTGACATGGGGCTCATGCTGAGGGTCACAGTGTGAATTTGTGCCCAAGCAGCACTCAAGTTTGGGCGTGGCATCAGGGGCCATGAAGGTTTCTCCCACCCTGAAGGTGTGACTCCATGCCAAGAGCAAGCTTGACAGCCATGGGGAAGGAGGAGTTCTGTTTTGT
The DNA here is from genome assembly GCF_964662115.1 of Mustela nivalis. NCBI lineage: Eukaryota > Metazoa > Chordata > Mammalia > Carnivora > Mustelidae > Mustela > Mustela nivalis. The sequence continues at coordinate 761,701 of NW_028136368.1, forward strand.
GCTTGCTATACCCAGCTGTGTGGAGAATTGATATAATGTCTAGGTTCAGATATCTGAAAACCAAGGTTAGGATGAGGTGACGGCATAAGACCATGGCGTGTCCGAAGTGCTGGGTGTGCGGCCAGCTGTCTCCTTGTCTGTCTGGACGTCTGGCTTCAGGCTGTGTCAGGCAGAGCATGAGTGCCCAGAGCAGCCTATCCAGTTTGGGTACCGTCGAGGCCCGAGCAGGTTGATCCTCATCTGGGTTTTCTGGAGAGCCCCACAGGGAAACGTTTTTCTTCCGTTGGGCAGACACTGGGCTGGGTTGTGGTTCTGGAGTTCCTAGTCCGGAGGGCTTGTTTGCCAGGAGTGTGAGGAAGGAAGTCTGAAAACACAAGCTAGCGTGAGGTTTGGGACCGAGGGCACGGCAGGCCCACACTGCAGAGGCTGAATCGAGATCTCCTGCACTGAGGTCATGTCAACTATGAGACGTGCCTCAGGCTAGAGTTCTTGTCCAGCATGGCCTCTTCCTGAAGGGTGTGGGGGCTTCATGAGGCCAGAAAGTTTTGCCTACGATGGGATTTGTGAACTGCTCCAAAACTGAAGGTTACCTTCTGCACGACAGTCGAGTCCTATTGGATGGTTCCAAGAGGCCCCATATGGAAAGACTCGAAAGCAGGTGTCTAAGCATGGATGCCTCGGAACGCCACCTCATATTCCCACTCTTTAGTCAGGACAAGGCAGGCTCAATCTGCGGGCTCCTGGGTGAGCTACCCAGAGGGGAGAGTTGAAATGGACTCTCCTGAAGATGAGTCCTACTGTGGCTTGGTGGCCTGGGAGACCTTGGAATGTGGAGGTGGATCAGGGACTCTGCAGGATTCTCCAACATGAGGTGTTTGACACGGCTCCAACAAGGAAACTTCCCATGTGGAGACGAGAGGAGTTCTGTTCCGTGCCTCAGGAAAGCCCCATACCCTGTTCTTCGAACCATAGCCTCTGAGGAGTGACACCTGGAAACCAAAGCAAGAGTTGAGACTACGGCCTAAAGGCCTGTCTGGTTCAACCTTCTATCTCTGTTGACATCTGTGTGCATGCATTCATGGATGTAGATGCTCAGCTTGTGTCCGAATGCCCCTGTGAGTCCAGTGAGGCTCCCAGTAGTGGGATGTCCTCGGAGGCCTTGAGGTTTCTCATATTCTGGAGGTGTGTGGCCAAAGGAATGGACACAGTTTCCCAGGAGAGAGCAGGCACGGTCCTGTGCTATGGCTCCAGAGGACCCAGCCTAGAGGCTGTGTTTGCCAGGGCTGTGGGGACAGATGTCTGAAAAAGCAAACTTGGCTCAGCTAGGGGCCAATGTAATGGCAGGCCTGATCTCTAGTCCGTGAGGGGAGATCCTCTGGAAATCAAAGTAGGGCAAGTGGGAGGCAGTCACTCAGGATTTTGTCTCTGGGTGTTGCATTTACAGTGTCCGGTCAGGGTAGGGGTTGTCTCAGAGGCCGAGGAAGAGCCTTCCTCTCGGGGGATTGTCCAAGCTCCCAAGTGTTTGTGTTCATTCTGTGGGAATGAAGAGTACTGTTTTCTGCCACAGGGGACCCCCCAGGAGAGGGACTCTAGAGCACAGCAGTGGGTTCCCTCAACTGGAATACACACCATCTAGTTAGTCCTGGGTGCCTATGGGCATGGCAAGCCACATATGCGGGCTCTTGGTCCAGTCACTGAGAGGCGTTACTTGAATAAGGTACTCACGCTGAGGGTCACAATGTGTGTTTGTGCCCAAGGCGGCCCTCACGCTTGGGCGTGGCCTCATGGGCCATGCCGTTTTCTCCTACACTGAAGGTTTGACTCACTGCCAGCAGCAAGGTTTCTTGCCAGGGGGAAGGAGGGGTTCTGACTTGTGCATCAGGTTCCCCCCTGTGCAGGGATTGGAGATAAGGTCTAGGTACCGATGACTGAAAACCCAGGTTGGGAATGGATGGTGGCCTAAGGCAGTGGCGGGTCCAACGTGCTGGGTGTGCAGCCAGCTGTGTCGGTGTCTGTTGGAAGGTCTGGGCTCAGGCTATTTGCGACAGAGCATCACTGTTTAAGGTAGCCTATGCAATTGGGGTGTTGCCGAGGGCCAAGCAGTTTGATCCTCAAATGGGGTTTCTGGGCAGCGCCATAGACAATGTTTTTCTCCTGGGAGGCAGGCACAGTGCTTCATTGTGGCCCCAGAATTGCCAGTAGGGAGGGTTTGTGGGCCAGGAGTGTGAGGACGGAAATCTGAAAACACAAGCTAGTGTGAGGATTGGAGCCAAGGGCAGAGCAGGCCCACTCTGCAGAGGCTGAATCAAAATCTCCTGCATCTGAAGTCAGGCTGAGGATCAGACGTTGGCTGAGGCTGGAGTATGTGTCCATGATGGCACCTTCATGAAGTGGGGGCCTCATGAGGCCAAGGAAGTTTTCCCACGCTGAGTTTGGAGGTTGCCCCAAACCACAAGGTTTCCTTCTGCGGGACATTCGAGTCCTGTTGCATGGCTCCAGGACATACCATATGGAAGGACTGGAGAGCAGGGTTCGAAGGATGGATCCCTGTACAGCATGCCTCGCATTCCCATTGGCTATTAGCGACAAGATATGTTTGATCTGCTGCCTCTGGAACACGCGACCCAGCGGGCTGAGTTGAAATGGCCTCTCCTGAGGATGCGTCATAATGTGCGTTTGGGTCCATGGAGACCTTGGAATGTGCTGGTTGTTCAGTGGCCCTGCGGAACTCTCCTACCTGAAGTGTTTGATACATCCCAGTAAGAAAGCTGCCCATGTGGAGATGAGAGATGTTTGGATTGGTGCCTCAGAAAAGCCCCATGTGCTGGTCTACGAAAACAGTCCTCTGAGAACGGAAACATGGAAACCAAAGCTAAGGTTCAGATTAGGGCCTGGGGGCCTGTCCATTTCAACCTTCTGTCTCTGGGGACACTGTCTGAGAGTCTAAGTGGAGATAGTTGCTCCGCTGGTGTCAGAGAACCCCTCTTAGTCCAGGGTGGCCTATACTATTGATGGCCTCAGGTACCTTGGAGCTTTTCCCTAACCTGTAGGGTTGTGGTCAATGGATTGGGCACGCTTTCCTTGGAGAGGGCAGGCACAATCTTTCGCTGTTTGGTCCAGAGGCCCTAGCCTGGATGTTGTGTGGGTCCAGGCTGTGGGCACAGAAGTCTGAATACACAAACTAGCTTATGAGTGGCGCCTAGGGTATGGCAGGCCGGATGTACAGCCCGAGAGGGAGCTCCTGGGCCTCTGAAACAAGGGCGAGTGGGAGGCGTTCCTTCAGGCTTTAGTCTCTGGATGTTGTGTCCGGGATAGCCGTGGATTGGAGCGGTGGCCTCAGGTACTGTCGACGAGTATCCCTCTCTGGGGATTTGTCCCAGCTCCCAAGAGTTTGGGGTCATTTTGTGGGAAGTGTGGAGTCCTGTTGTCTGGCTCATGGGTCTCTCCAAGAAAGGGATTCCAGAGCAGAGCTACAGGTACGGGCGGGGCGACTGGAAAATTCAAACCGTGGTGAGGATTGGGTGCATAGGGGCTTGGCAAGCCCCATATGTGAGCTCCTGGTCCAGGCCCTGACAGGCCTTTCTTTGACATGGGGCTCATGCTGAGGTTCACAGTGTGAATTTGTGCCCAAGCAGCACTCAAGTTTGGGCGTGGCATCAGTGGCCATGAAGGATTCTCCCACCCTGAAGGTGTGACTCCATGCCAAGAGCAAGCTTGACAGCCATGGGGAAGGAGGGGTTCTGTTTTGTGCTTGCTATACCCAGCTGTGTGGAGAATTGATATAATGTCTAGGTTCAGATATCTGAAAACCAAGGTTAGGATGAGGTGACGGCATAAGACCATGGCGTGTCCGAAGTGCTGGGTGTGCGGCCAGCTGTCTCCTTGTCTGTCTAGACATCTGGCTTAAGGCTGTGTCAGGCAGAGCATGAGTGCCCAGAGCAGCCTATCCAGTTCGGGTACCGTCGAGGCCCGAGCAGGTTGATCCTCATCTGGGTTTTCTGGAGACCCCCACAGGGAAACGTTTTCTTCCGTTGGGCAGACACTGGGCTGGGTTTTGGTTCCGGAGTACCTAGTCCGGAGGGCTTGTTTGCCAGGAGTGTGAGGAAGGAAGTCTGAAAACACAAGCTAGCGTGAGGTTTGGGACCGAGCGCACGGCAGGCCCACTCTGCAGAGGCTGAATCGAGATCTCCTGCACTGAGGTCATGTCAACTATGAGACGTGTCTCAGGCTAGAATTCTTGTCCAGCATGGCCTCTTCCTGAAGGGTGTGGGGGCTTCATGAGGCCAGAAAGTTTTGGCTACGATGGGATTTGTGAACTGCTCCAAACCTGAAGGTTACCTTCTGCACGACAGTCGAGTCCTATTGGATGGTTCCAAGAGGCCCCATATGGTAAGACTCGAGAGCAGGTGTCTAAGCATGGATGCCTGGGAACGCCACCTCATATTCCCACTCTTTAGTCAGGACAAGGCAGGCTCAATCTGCGGGCTCCTGGGTGAGCTACCCAGAGGGGAGAGTTGAAATGGACTCTCCTGAAGATGAGTCCTACTGTGGCTTGGTGGCCTGGGAGACCTTGGAATGTGGAGGTGGCTCAGGGTCTCTGCAGGATTCTCCAACATGAGGGGTTTGACACGGCTCCAACAAGGAAACTTCCCATGTGGAGACGAGAGGAGTTCTGTTCCGTGCCTCAGGAAAGCCCCATACCCTGTTCTTCGAACCAAAGCCTCTGAGGAGTGACACCTGGAAACCAAACAAGAGTTGAGACTACGGCCTAAAGGCCTGTCCGGCTCAACCTTCTATCTCTGTTGACATCTGTGTGCATGCATTCATGGATGTAGCTGCTCAGCTTGTGTCCGAATGCCCCTGTGAGTCCAGTGAGGCTCCCAGTAGTGGGATGTCCTCGGAGGCCTTGAGGTTTCTCATATTCTGGAGGTGTGTGGCCAAAGGAATGGACACAGTTTCCCAGGAGAGAGCATGCACGGTCCTGTGGTATGCCTCCAGAGGACCCAGCATAGAGGCTGTGTTTGCCAGGACTGTGGGGACAGATGTCTGAAAAAGCAAACTTGTCTCAGCTAGGGGCCAATGTAATGGCAGGCCTGATCTCTAGTCCGTGAGGGGAGATCCTCTGGAAATCAAAGTAGGGCAAGTGGGAGGCAGTCACTCAGGATTTTGTCTCTGGGTGTTGCGTTTACAGTGTCCGGTCAGGGTAGGGGTTGTCTCAGAGGCCGAGGAAGAGCCTTCCTCTCGGGGGATTGTCCAAGCTCCCAAGTGTTTGTGTTCATTCTGTGGGAATGAAGAGTACTGTTTTCTGCCACAGGGGACCCCCCAGGAGAGGGACTCTAGAGCACAGCAGTGGGTTCCCTCAACTGGAATAAACACCAGCTAGTTAGTCCTTGGTGCCTATTTGCATGGCAAGCCACATATGCGGGCTCTTGGTCCAGTCACTGAGAGGCGTAACTTGAATAAGGTACTCACGCTGAGGGTCACAATGTGTGTTTGTGCCCAAGGCGGCCCTCACGCTTGGGCGTGGCCTCATGGGCCATGCCGTTTTCTCCTACACTGAAGGTTTGACTCACTGCCAGCAGCAAGCTTTCTTGCCAGGGGGAAGGAGGGGTTCTGACTTGTGCATCAGGTTCCCCCCTGTGCAGGGATTGGAGATAAGGTCTAGGTTCCGATGACTGAAAACCCAGGTTGGGAATGGATGGTGGCCTAAGGCAGTGGCAGGTCCAATGTGCTGGGTGTGCAGCCAGCTGTGTCGGTGTCTGTTGGAAGGTCTGGGCTCAGGCTATTTGCGACAGAGCATCACTGTTTAAGGTAGCCTATGCAATTGGGGTGTTGCCGAGGGCCAAGCAGTTTGATCCTCATTTGGGGTTTCTGGGCAGCGCCATAGACAATGTTTTTCTCCTGGGAGGCAGGCACAGTGCTTCATTGTGGCCCCAGAATTGCCAGTAGGGAGGGTTTGTGGGCCAGGAGTGTGAGGACGGATGTCTGAAAACACAAGCTAGTGTGAGGATTGGAGCCAAGGGCAGAGCAGGCCCATTCTGCAGAGGCTGAATCAAAATCTCCTGCATCTGAAGTCAGGCTGAGGATCAGACGTTGGCTGAGCCTGGAGTATGTGTCCATGATGGCACCTTCATGAAGTGGGGGCCTCATGAGGCCAAGGAAGTTTTCCCACGCTGAGTTTGGAGGTTGCCCCAAACCACAAGGTTTCCTTCTGCGGGACATTCGAGCCCTGTTGCATGGCTCCAGGACATACCATATGGAAGGACTGGAGAGCAGGGTTCGAAGGATGGATCCCTGTACAGCATGCCTCGCATTCCCATTGGCTATTAGCGACAAGATATGTTTGATCTGCTGCCTCTGGAACACGCGACCCAGGGGGCTGAGTTGAAATGGCCTCTCCTGAGGATGCGTCATAATGTGTGTTTGGGTCCATGGAGACCTTGGAATGTGCTGGTTGTTCAGTGGCCCTGCGGAACTCTCCTACCTGAAGTGTTTGATACATCCCAGTAAGAAAGCTGCCCATGTGGAGATGAGAGAGGTTTGGTTTGGTGCCTCAGAAAAGCCCCATGTGCTGGTCTACGAAAACAGTCCTCTGAGAACGGAAACATGGAAACCAAAGCTAAGGTTCAGATTAGGGCCTGGGGGCCTGTCCATTTCAACCTTCTGTCTCTGGGGACACTGTCTGAGAGTCTAAGTGGAGATAGTTGCTCCGCTGGTGTCACAGAACCCCTCTTAGTCCAGGGTGGCCTATACTATTGATGGCCTCAGGGACCTTGGAGCTTTTCCCTAACCTGTAGGTTTGTGGTCAATGGATTGGACACGCTTTCCTTGGAGAGGGCAGGCACAATCTTTCGTTGTTTGGTCCAGAGGCCCTAGCCTGGATGTTGTGTGGGTCCAGGCTGTGGGCACAGAAGTCTGAATACACAAACTCAGCTTATGATTGGCGCCTAGGGTATGGCAGGCCGGATGTACAGCCCGAGAGGGAGCTCCTGGTCCTCTGAAACAAGGGCGAGTGGGAGGCGTTCCTTCAGGCTTTTGTCTCTGGATGTTGTGTCCGGGATAGCCGTGGATTGGAGCGGTGGCCTCAGGTACTGTGGACGAGTATCCCTCTCTGGGGATTTGTCCCAGCTCCCAAGAGTTTGGGGTCATTTTGTGGGAAGGGTGGAGTCGTGTTGTCTGGCTCATGGGTCTCTCCAAGAAAGGGATTCCAGAGCAGAGCTCCAGGTACGGGCGGGGCGACTGGAAAATTCAAACCGTGGTGAGGATTGGGTGCATAGGGGCTTGGCAAGCCCCATATGTGGGCTCTTGGTCCAGGCCCTGAAGGCCTTTCTTTGACATGGGGCTCATGCTGAGGGTCACAGTGTGAATTTGTGCCCAAGCAGCACTCAAGTTTGGGCGTGGCATCAGGGGCCATGAAGGATTCTCCCACCCTGAAGGTGTGACTCCATGCCAAGAGCAAGCTTGACAGCCATGGGGAAGGAGGGGTTCTGTTTTGTGCTTGCTATACCCAGCTGTGTGGAGAATTGATATAATGTCTAGGTTCAGATATCTGAAAACCAAGGTTAGGATGAGGTGACGGCATAAGACCATGGCGTGTCCGAAGTGCTGGGTGTGCGGCCAGCTGTCTCCTTGTCTGTCTGGACATCTGGCTTCAGGCTGTGTGAGGCATAGCATGAGTGCCCAGGCAGCCTATCCAGTTCGGGTACCGTCGAGGCCCGAGCAGGTTGATCCTCATCTGGGTTTTCTGGAGAGCCCCACAGGGAAACGTTTTTCTTCCGTTGGGCAGACACTGGGCTGGGTTTTGGTTCCGGAGTTCCTAGTCCGGAGGGCTTGTTTGCCAGGAGTGTGAGGAAGGAAGTCTGAAAACACAAGCTAGCATGAGGTTTGGGACCGAGGGCACGGCAGGCCCACTCTGCAGAGGCTGAATCGAGATCTCCTGCACTGAGGTCATGTCAACTATGAGACGTGCCTCAGGCTAGAGTGCTTGTCCAGCATGGCCTCTTCCTGAAGGGTGTGGGGGCTTCATGAGGCCAGAAAGTTTTGCCTACGATGGGATTTGTGAACTGCTCCAAAACTGAAGGTTACCTTCTGCACGACAGTCGAGTCCTATTGGATGGTTCCAAGAGGCCCCATATGGAAAGACTCGAGAGCAGGTGTCTAAGCATGGATGCCTGGGAACGCCACCTCATATTCCCACTCTTTAGTCAGGACAAGGCAGGCTCAATCTGCGGGCTCCTGGGTGAGATACCCAGAGGGGAGAGTTGAAATGGACTCTCCTGAAGATGAGTCCTACTGTGGCTTGGTGGCCTGGGAGACCTTGGAATGTGGAGGTGGCTCAGGGACTCTGCCGAATTCTCCAACATGAGGTGTTTGACACGGCTCCAACAAGGAAACTTCCCGTGTGGAGACGAAAGGAGTTCTGTTCCGTGCCTCAGGAAAGCCCCATACCCTGTTCTTCGAACCAAAGCCTCTGAGGAGTGACACCTGGAAACCAAAGCAAGAGTTGAGACTACGGCCTAAAGGCCTGTCCGGCTCAACCTTCTATCTCTGTTGACATCTGTGTGCATGCATTCATGGATGTAGCTGCTCAGCTTGTGTCCGAATGCCCCTGTGAGTCCAGTGAGGCTCCCAGTAGTGGGATGTCCTCAGAGGCCTTGAGGTTTCTCATATTCTGGAGGTGTGTGGCCAAAGGAATGGACACAGTTTCCCAGGAGAGAGCAGGCACGGTCCTGTGGTATGGCTCCAGAGGACCCAGCCTAGAGGCTGTGTTTGCCAGGGCTGTGGGGACAGATGTCTGAAAAAGCAAACTTGGCTCAGCTAGGGGCCAATGTAATGGCAGGCCTGATCTCTAGTCCGTGAGGGGAGATCCTCTGGAAATCAAAGTAGGGCAAGTGGGAGGCAGTCACTCAGGATTTTGTCTCTGGGTGTTGCGTTTACAGTGTCCGGTCAGGGTAGGTGTTGTCTCAGAGGCCGAGGAAGAGCCTTCCTCTCGGGGGATTGTCCAAGCTCCCAAGTGTTTGTGTTCATTCTGTGGGAATGAAGAGTACTGTTTTCTGCCACAGGGGACCCCCCCAGGAGAGGGACTCTAGAGCACAGCAGTGGGTTCCCTCAACTGGAATACACACCATCTAGTTAGTCCTGGGTGCCTATGGGCATGGCAAGCCACATATGCGGGCTCTTGGTCCAGTCACTGAGAGGCGTTACTTGAATAAGGTACTCACGCTGAGGGTCACAATGTGTGTTTGTGCCCAAGGCGGCCCTCACGCTTGGGCGTGGCCTCATGGGCCATGCCGTTTTCTCCTACACTGAAGGTTTGACTCACTGCCGGCATCAAGGTTTTTTGCCAGGGGGAAGGAGGGGTTCTGACTTGTGCAGGGATTGGAGATAAGGTCTAGGTTCCGATGACTGAAAACCCAGGTTGGGAATGGATGGTGGCCTAAGGCAGTGGCGGGTCCAATGTGCTGGGTGTGCAGCCAGCTGTGTCGGTGTCTGTTGGAAGGTCCGGGCTCAGGCTATTTGCGACAGAGCATCACTGTTTAAGGTAGCCTATGCAATTGGGGTGTTGCCGAGGGCCAAGCAATTTGATCCTCATTTGGGGTTTCTGGGCAGCGCCATAGACAATGTTTTTCTCCTGGGAGGCAGGCACAGTGCTTCATTGTGGCCCCAGAATTCCCAGTAGGGAGGGTTTGTGGGCCAGGAGTGTGAGGACGGAAGTCTGAAAACACAAGCTAGTGTGAGGATTGGAGCCAAGGGCAGAGCAGGCCCACTCTGCAGAGGCTGAATCAAAATCTCCTGCATCTGAAGTCAGGCTGAGGATCAGACGTTGGCTGAGGCTGGAGTATGTGTCCATGATGGCACCTTCATGAAGTGGGGGCCTCATGAGGCCAAGGAAGTTTTCCCACGCTGAGTTTGGAGGTTGCCCCAAACCACAAGGTTTCCTTCTGCGGGACATTCGAGTCCTGTTGCATGGCTCCAGGACATACCATATGGAAGGACTGGAGAGCAGGGTTCGAAGGATGGATCCCTGTACAGCATGCCTCGCATTCCCATTGGCTATTAGCGACAAGATATGTTTGATCTGCTGCCTCTGGAACACGCGACCCAGGGGGCTGAGTTGAAATGGCCTCTCCTGAGGATGCGTCATAATGTGCGTTTGGGTCCATGGAGACCTTGGAATGTGCTGGTTGTTCGGTGGCCCTGCGGAACTCTCCTACCTGAAGTGTTTGATACATCCCAGTAAGAAAGCTGCCCATGTGGAGATGAGAGAGGTTTGGTTTGGTGCCTCAGAAAAGCCCCATGTGCTGGTCTACGAAAACAGTCCTCTGAGAACGGAAACATGGAAACCAAAGCTAAGGTTCAGATTAGGGCCTGGGGGCCTGTCCATTTCAACCTTCTGTCTCTGGGGACACTGTCTGAGAGTCTAAGTGGAGATAGTTGCTCCGCTGGTGTCAGAGAGCCCCTCTTAGTCCAGGGTGGCCTCCACTATTGATGGCCTCAGGGACCTTGGAGCTTTTCCCTAACCTGTAGGGTTGTGGTCAATGCATTGGGCACGCTTTTCTTGGAGAGGGCAGGCACAATCTTTCGCTGTTTGGTACAGAGGCCCTAGCCTGGATGTTGTGTGGGTCCATGCTGTGGGCACAGAAGTCTGAATACACAAACTCAGCTTATGAGTGGCGCCTAGGGTATGGCAGGCCGGATGTACAGCCCGAGAGGGAGCTCCTGGGCCTCTGAAACAAGGGCGAGTGGGAGGCGTTCCTTCAGGCTTTTGTCTCTGGATGTTGTGTCCGGGATAGCCGTGGATTGGAGCGGTGGCCTCAGGTACTGTGGACAAGTATCCCTCTCTGGGGATTTGTCCCAGCTCCCAAGAGTTTGGGGTCATTTTGTGGGAAGGGTGGAATCGTGTTGTCTGGCTCATGGGTCTCTCCAAGAAAGGGATTCCAGAGCAGAGCTCCAGGTACGGGCGGGGCGACTGGAAAATTCAAACCGTGGTGAGGATTGGGTGCATAGGGGCTTGGCAAGCCCCATATGTAGGCTCTTGGTCCAGGCCCTGACAGGCCTTTCTTTGACATGGGGCTCATGCTGAGGGTCACAGTGTGAATTTGTGCCCAAGCAGCACTCAAGTTTGGGCGTGGCATCAGGGGCCATGAAGGTTTCTCCCACCCTGAAGGTGTGACTCCATGCCAAGAGCAAGCTTGACAGCCATGGGGAAGGAGGAGTTCTGTTTTGTGCTTGCTATACCCAGCTGTGTGGAGAATTGATATAGTGTCTAGGTTCAGATATCTGAAAACCAAGGTTAGGATGAGGTGACGGCATAAGACCATGGCGTGTCCGAAGTGCTGGGTGTGCGGCCAGCTGTCTCCTTGTCTGTCTGGACGTCTGGCTTCAGGCTGTGTCAGGCAGAGCATGAGTGCCCAGAGCAGCCTATCCAGTTCGGGTACCGTCGAGGCCCGAGCAGGTTGATCCTCATCTGGGTTTTCTGGAGAGCCCCACAGGGAAACGTTTTTCTTCCGTTGGACAGACACTGGGCTGGGTTTTGGTTCCGGAGTTCCTAGTCCGGAGGGCTTGTTTGCCAGGAGTGTGAGGAAGGAAGTCTGAAAACACAAGCTAGCGTGAGGTTTGGGACCGAGGGCACGGCAGGCCCACTCTGCAGAGGCTGAATCGAGATCTCCTGCACTGAGGTCATGTCAACTATGAGAAGTGCCTCAGGCTAGAGTTCTTGTCCAGCATGGCCTCTTCCTGAAGGGTGTGGGGACTTCATGAGGCCAGAAAGTTTTGCCTACGATGGGATTTGTGAACTGCTCCAAAACTGAAGGTTACCTTCTGCACGACAGTCGAGTCCTATTGGATGGTTCCAAGAGGCCCCATATGGAAAGACTCGAGAGCAGGTGTCTAAGCATGGATGCCAGGGAACGCCACCTCATATTCCCACTCTTTAGTCAGGACAAGGCAGGCTCAATCTGCGGGCTCCTGGGTGAGCTACCCAGAGGGGAGAGTTGAATGGTCTCTCCTGAAGATGAGTCCTACTGTGGCTTGGTGGCCTGGGAGACCTTGGAATGTGGAGGTGGCTCATGGACTCTGCAGGATTCTCCAACATGAGGTGTTTGACACGGCTCCAACAAGGAAACTTCCCATGTGGAGACGAGAGGAGTTCTGTTCCGTGCCTCAGGAAAGCCGCATACCCTGTTCTTCGAACCAAAGCCTCTGAGGAGTGACACCTGGAAACCAAAGCAAGAGTTGAGACTACGGCCTAAAGGCCTGTCCGGCTCAACCTTCTATCTCTGTTGACATCTGTGTGCATGCATTCATGGATGTAGCTGCTCAGCTTGTGTCCGAATGCCCCTGTGAGTCCAGTGAGGCTCCCAGTAGTGGGATGTCCTCGGAGGCCTTGAGGTTTCTCATATTCTGGAGGTGTGTGGCCAAAGGAATGGACACAGTTTGCCAGGAGAGAGCAGGCACGGTCCTGTGGTATGGCTCCAGAGGACCCAGCCTAGAGGCTGTGTTTGCCAGGGCTGTGGGGACAGATGTCTGAAAAAGCAAACTTGGCTCAGCTAGGGGCCAAAGTAATGGCAGGCCTGATCTCTAGTCCGTGAGGGGAGATCCTCTGGAAATCAAAGTAGGGCAAGTGGGAGGCAGTCACTCAGGATTTTGTCTCTGGGTGTTGCGTTTACAGTGTCCGGTCAGGGTAGGGGTTGTCTCAGAGGCCAAGGAAGAGCCTTCCTCTCGGGGGATTGTCCAAGCTCCCAAGTGTTTGTGTTCATTCTGTGGGAATGAAGAGTACTGTTTTCTGCCACAGGGGAACCCCCAGGAGAGGGACTCTAGAGCACAGCAGTGGGTTCCCTCAACTAGTTAGTCCTGGGTGCCTATGGGCATGGCAAGCCACATATGCGGGCTCTTGGTCCAGTCACTGAGAGGCGTTACTTGAATAAGGTACTCACGCTGAGTGTCACAATGTGTGTTTGTGCCCAAGGCGGCCCTCACGCTTGGGCGTGGCCTCATGGGCCATGCCGTTTTCTCCTACACTGAAGGTTTGACTGACTGCCAGCAGCAAGGTTTCTTGCCAGGGGGAAGGAGGGGTTCTGACTTGTGCATCAGGTTCCCCCCTGTGCAGGGATTGGAGATAAGTCTAGGTTCCGATGACTGAAAACCCAGGTTGGGAATGGATGGTGGCCTAAGGCAGTGGCGGGTCCAATGTGCTGGGTGTGCAGCCAGCTGTGTCGGTGTCTGTTGGAAGGTCTGGGCTCAGGCTATTTGCGACAGAGCATCACTGTTTAAGGTAGCCTATGCTATTGGGGTGTTGCCGAGGGCCAAGCAGTTTGATCCTCATTTGGGGTTTCTGGGCAGCGCCATAGACAATGTTTTTCTCCTGGGAGGCAGGCACAGTGCTTCATTGTGGCCCCAGAATTGCCAGTAGGGAGGGTTTGTGGGCCAGGAGTGTGAGGACGGAAGTCTGAAAACACAAGCTAGTGTGAGGATTGGAGCCAAGGGCAGAGCAGGCCCACTCTGCAGAGGCTGAATCAAAATCTCCTGCATCTGAAGTCAGGCTGAGGATCAGACGTTGGCTGAGGCTGGAGTATGTGTCCATGATGGCACCTTCATGAAGTGGGGGCCTCATGAGGCCAAGGAAGTTTTCCCACGCTGAGTTTGGAGGTTGCCCCAAACCACAAGGTTTCCTTCTGCGGGACATTCGAGTCCTGTTGCATGGCTCCAGGACATACCATATGGAAGGACTGGAGAGCAGGGTTCGAAGGATGGATCCCTGTACAGCATGCCTCGCATTCCCATTGGCTATTAGCGACAAGATATGTTTGATCTGCTGCCTCTGGAACACGCGACCCAGGGGGCTGAGTTGAAATGGCCTCTCCTGAGGATGTGTAAATGTGCATTTGGGTCCATGGAGACCTTGGAATGTGCTGGTTGTTCGGTGGCCCTGCGGAACTCTCCTACCTGAAGTGTTTGATACATCCCAGTAAGAAAGCTGCCCATGTGGAGATGAGAGAGGTTTGGTTTGGTGCCTCAGAAAAGCCCCATGTGCTGGTCTACGAAAACAGTCCTCTGAGAACGGAAACATGGAAACCAAAGCTAAGGTTCAGATTAGGGCCTGGGGGCCTGTCCATTTCAACCTTCTGTCTCTGGGGACACTGTCTGAGAGTCTAAGTGGAGATAGTTGCTCCGCTGGTGTCAGAGAGCCCCTCTTAGTCCAGGGTGGCCTATACTATTGATGGCCTCAGGGACCTTGGAGCTTTTCCCTAACCTGTAGGGTTGTGGACAATGGATTGGGCACGCTTTCCTTGGAGAGGGCAGGCACAATCTTTCGCTGTTTGGTCCAGAGGCCCTAGCCTGGATGTTGTGTGGGTCCAGGCTGTGGGCACAGAAGTCTGAATACACAAACTCAGCTTATGAGTGGCGCCTAGGGTATGGCAGGCCGGATGTACAGCCCGAGAGGGAGCTCCTGGTCCTCTGAAACAAGGGCGAGTGGGAGGCGTTCCTTCAGGCTTTTGTCTCTGGATGTTGTGTCCGGGATAGCCGTGGATTGGAGCGGTGGCCTCAGGTACTGTGGACGAGTATCCATCTCTGGGGATTTGTCCCAGCTCCCAAGAGTTTGGGGTCATTTTGTGGGAAGGGTGGAGTCGTGTTGTCTGGCTCATGGGTCTCTCCAAGAAAGGGATTCCAGAGCAGAGCTCCAGGTACGGGCGGGGCGACTGGAAAATTCAAACCGTGGTGAGGATTGGGTGCATAGGGGCTTGGCAAGCCCCATATGTGGGCTCTTGGTCCTGGCCCTGACAGGCCTTTCTTTGACATGGGGCTCATGCTGAGGGTCACAGTGTGAATTTGTGCCCAAGCAGCACTCATGTTTGGGCGTGGCATCAGGGGCCATGAAGGTTTCTCCCACCCTGAGGTGTGACTCCATGCCAAGAGCAAGCTTGACAGCCATGGGGAAGGAGGATTTCTGTTTTGTGCTTGCTATACCCAGCTGTGTGGAGAATTGATATAATGTCTAGGTTCAAATATCTGAAAACCAAGGTTAGGATGAGGTGACGGCATAAGACCATGGCGTGTCCGAAGTGCTGGGTGTGCGGCCAGCTGTCTCCTTGTCTGTCTGGACGTCTGGCTTCAGGCTGTGTCAGGCAGAGCATGAGTGCCCAGAGCAGCCTATCCAGTTCGGGTACCGTCGAGGCCCGAGCAGGTTGATCCTCATCTGGGTTTTCTGGAGAGCCCCACAGGGAAACGTTTTTCTTCCGTTGGACAGACACTGGGCTGGGTTTTGGTTCCGGAGTTCCTAGTCCGGAGGCCTTGTTTGCCAGGAGTGTGAGGAAGGAAGTCTGAAAACACAAGCTAGCGTGAGGTTTGGGACCGAGGGCACGGCAGGCCCACTCTGCAGAGGCTGAATCGAGATCTCCTGCACTGAGGTCATGTCAAATATGAGACGTGCCTCAGGCTAGAGTTCTTGTCCAGCATGGCCTCTTCCTGAAGGGTGTGGGGGCTTCATGAGCCCAGAAAGTTTTGCCTACGATGGAATTTGTGAACTGCTCCAAAACTGAAGGTTACCTTCTGCACGACAGTCGAGTCTTATTGGATGGTTCCAAGAGGCCCCATATGGAAAGACTCGAGAGCAGGTGTCTAAGCATGGATGCCTGGGAACGCCACCTCATATTCCCACTCTTTAGTCAGGACAAGGCAGGCTCAATCTGCGGGCTCCTGGGTGAGCTACCCAGAGGGGAGAGTTGAAATGGTCTCTCCTGAAGATGAGTCCTACTGTGGCTTGGTGGCCTGGGAGACCTTGGAATATGGAGGTGGCTCAGGGACTCTGCAGGATTCTCCAACATGAGGTGTTTGACACGGCTCCAACAAGGAAACTTCCCATGTGGAGACGAGAGGAGTTCTGTTCCGTGCCTCAGGAAAGCCGCATACCCTGTTCTTTGAACCAAAGCCTCTGAGGAGTGACACCTGGAAACCAAAGCAAGAGTTGAGACTACAACCTAAAGGCCTGTCCGGCTCAACCTTCTATCTCTGTTGACATCTGTGTGCATGCATTCATGGATGTTGCTGCTCAGCTTGTGTCGGAATGCCCCTGTGAGTCCAGTGAGGCTCCCAGTAGTGGGATGTCCTCGTCGGCCTTGAGGTTTCTCATATTCTGGAGGTGTGTGGCCAAAGGAATGGACACAGTTCGCCAGGAGAGAGCAGGCACGGTCCTGTGGTATGGCTCCAGAGGACCCAGCCTAGAGGCTGTGTTTGCCAAGGCTGTGGGGACAGATGTCTGAAAAAGCAAACTTGGCTCAGCTAGGGGCCAATGTAATGGCAGGCCTGAACTCTAGTCCGTGAGGGGAGATCCTCTGGAAATCAAAGTAGGGCAAGTGGGAGGCAGTCACTCAGGATTTTGTCTCTGGGTGTTGCGTTTACAGTGTCCGGTCAGGGTAGGGGTTGTCTCAGAGGCCGAGGAAGAGCCTTCCTCTCGGGGGATTGTCCAAGCTCCCAAGTGTTTGTGTTCATTCTGTGGGAATGAAGAGTACTGTTTTCTGCCACAGGGGACCCCCCAGGAGAGGGACTCTAGAGCACAGCAGTGGGTTCCCTCAACTAGTTAGTCCTGGGTGCCTATGGGCATGGCAAGCCACATATGCGGGCTCTTGGTCCAGTCACTGAGAGGCGTTACTTGAATAAGGTACTCACGCTGAGGGTCACAATGTGTGTTTGTGCCCAAGGCGGCCCTCACGCTTGGGCGTGGCTTCATGGGCCATGCCGTTTTCTCCTACACTGAAGGTTTGACTGACTGCCAGCAGCAAGGTTTCTTGCCAGGGGGAAGGAGGGGTTCTGACTTGTGCATCAGGTTCCCCCCTGTGCAGGGATTGGAGATAAGGTCTAGGTTCCGATGACTGAAAACCCAGGTTGGGAATGGATGGTGGCCTAAGGCAGTGGCGGGTCCAATGTGCTGGGTGTGCAGCCAGCTGTGTCGGTGTCTGTTGGAAGGTCTGGCCTCAGGCTATTTGCGACAGAGCATCACTGTTTAAGGTAGCCTATGCAATTGGGGTGTTGCCGAGGGCCAAGCAGTTTGATCCTCATTTGGGGTTTCTGGGCAGCGCCATAGACAATGTTTTTCTCCTGGGAGGCAGGCACAGTGCTTCATTGTGGCCCCAGAATTCCCAGTAGGGAGGGTTTGTGGGCCAGGAGTGTGAGGACGGAAGTCTGAAAACACAAGCTAGTGTGAGGATTGGAGCCAAGGGCAGAGCAGGCCCACTCTGCAGAGGCTGAATCAAAATCTCCTGCATCTGAAGTCAGGCTGAGGATTAGACGTTGGCTGAGCCTGGAGTATGTGTCCATGATGGCACCTTCATGAAGTGGGGGCCTCATGAGGCCGAGGAAGTTTTCCCACGCTGAGTTTGGAGGTTGCCCCAAACCACAAGGTTTCCTTCTGCGGGACATTCGAGTCCTGTTGCATGGCTCCAGGACATACCATATGGAAGGACTGGAGAGCAGGGTTCGAAGGATGGATCCCTGTACAGCATGCCTCGCATTCCCATTGGCTATTAGCGACAAGATATGTTTGATCTGCTGCCTCTGGAACACGCGACCCAGGGGGCTGAGTTGAAATGGCCTCTCCTGAGGATGCGTAAATGTGCATTTGGGTCCATGGAGACCTTGGAATGTGCTGGTTGTTCGGTGGCCCTGCGGAACTCTCCTACCTGAAGTGTTTGATACATCCCAGTAAGAAAGCTGCCCATGTGGAGATGAGAGAGGTTTGGTTTGGTGCCTCAGAAAAGCCCCATGTGCTGGTCTACGAAAACAGTCCTCTGAGAACGGAAACATGGAAACCAAAGCTAAGGTTCAGATTAGGGCCTGGGGGCCTGTCCATTTCAACCTTCTGTCTCTGGGGACACTGTCTGAGAGTCTAAGTGGAGATAGTTGCTCCGCTGGTGTCAGAGAGCCCCTCTTAGTCCAGGGTGGCCTATACTATTGATGGCCTCAGGGACCTTGGAGCTTTTCCCTAACCTGTAGGGTTGTGGTCAATGGATTGGGCACGCTTTCCTTGGAGAGGTCAGGCACAATCTTTCGCTGTTTGGTCCAGAGGCCCTAGCCTGGATGTTGTGTGGGTCCAGGCTGTGGGCACAGAAGTCTGAATACACAAACTCAGCTTATGAGTGGCGCCTAGGGTATGGCAGGCCGGATGTACAGCCCGAGAGGGAGCTCCTGGTCCTCTGAAACAAGGGCGAGTGGGAGGCGTTCCTTCAGGCTTTTGTCTCTGGATGTTGTGTCCGGGATAGCCGTGGATTGGAGCGGTGGCCTCAGGTACTGTGGACGAGTATCCATCTCTGGGGATTTGTCCCAGCTCCCAAGAGTTTGGGGTCATTTTGTGGGAAGGGTGGAGTCGTGTTGTCTGGCTCATGGGTCTCTCCAAGAAAGGGATTCCAGAGCAGAGCTCCAGGTACGGGCGGGGCGACTGGAAAATTCAAACCGTGGTGAGGATTGGGTGCATAGGGGCTTGGCAAGCCCCATATGTGGGCTCTTGGTCCTGGCCCTGACAGGCCTTTCTTTGACATGGGGCTCATGCTGAGGGTCACAGTGTGAATTTGTGCCCAAGCAGCACTCATGTTTGGGCGTGGCATCAGGGGCCATGAAGGTTTCTCCCACCCTGAGGTGTGACTCCATGCCAAGAGCAAGCTTGACAGCCATGGGGAAGGAGGATTTCTGTTTTGTGCTTGCTATACCCAGCTGTGTGGAGAATTGATATAATGTCTAGGTTCAAATATCTGAAAACCAAGGTTAGGATGAGGTGACGGCATAAGACCATGGCGTGTCCGAAGTGCTGGGTGTGCGGCCAGCTGTCTCCTTGTCTGTCTGGACGTCTGGCTTCAGGCTGTGTCAGGCAGAGCATGAGTGCCCAGAGCAGCCTATCCAGTTCGGGTACCGTCGAGGCCCGAGCAGGTTGATCCTCATCTGGGTTTTCTGGAGAGCCCCACAGGGAAACGTTTTTCTTCCGTTGGACAGACACTGGGCTGGGTTTTGGTTCCGGAGTTCCTAGTCCGGAGGCCTTGTTTGCCAGGAGTGTGAGGAAGGAAGTCTGAAAACACAAGCTAGCGTGAGGTTTGGGACCGAGGGCACGGCAGGCCCACTCTGCAGAGGCTGAATCGAGATCTCCTGCACTGAGGTCATGTCAAATATGAGACGTGCCTCAGGCTAGAGTTCTTGTCCAGCATGGCCTCTTCCTGAAGGGTGTGGGGGCTTCATGAGGCCAGAAAGTTTTGCCTACGATGGAATTTGTGAACTGCTCCAAAACTGAAGGTTACCTTCTGCACGACAGTCGAGTCTTATTGGATGGTTCCAAGAGGCCCCATATGGAAAGACTCGAGAGCAGGTGTCTAAGCATGGATGCCTGGGAACGCCACCTCATATTCCCACTCTTTAGTCAGGACAAGGCAGGCTCAATCTGCGGGCTCCTGGGTGAGCTACCCAGAGGGGAGAGTTGAAATGGTCTCTCATGAAGATGAGTCCTACTGTGGCTTGGTGGCCTGGGAGACCTTGGAATATGGAGGTGGCTCAGGGACTCTGCAGGATTCTCCAACATGAGGTGTTTGACACGGCTCCAACAAGGAAACTTCCCATGTGGAGACGAGAGGAGTTCTGTTCCGTGCCTCAGGAAAGCCGCATACCCTGTTCTTTGAACCAAAGCCTCTGAGGAGTGACACCTGGAAACCAAAGCAAGAGTTGAGACTACAACCTAAAGGCCTGTCCGGCTCAACCTTCTATCTCTGTTGACATCTGTGTGCATGCATTCATGGATGTAGCTGCTCAGCTTGTGTCGGAATGCCCCTGTGAGTCCAGTGAGGCTCCCAGTAGTGGGATGTCCTCGTAGGCCTTGAGGTTTCTCATATTCTGGAGGTGTGTGGCCAAAGGAATGGACACAGTTCGCCAGGAGAGAGCAGGCACGGTCCTGTGGTATGGCTCCAGAGGACCCAGCCTAGAGGCTGTGTTTGCCAAGGCTGTGGGGACAGATGTCTGAAAAAGCAAACTTGGCTCAGCTAGGGGCCAATGTAATGGCAGGCCTGAACTCTAGTCCGTGAGGGGAGATCCTCTGGAAATCAAAGTAGGGCAAGTGGGAGGCAGTCACTCAGGATTTTGTCTCTGGGTGTTGCGTTTACAGTGTCCGGTCAGGGTAGGGGTTGTCTCAGAGGCCGAGGAAGAGCCTTCCTCTCGGGGGATTGTCCAAGCTCCCAAGTGTTTGTGTTCATTCTGTGGCAATGAAGAGTACTGTTTTCTGCCACAGGGGACCCCCCAGGAGAGGGACTCTAGAGCACAGCAGTGGGTTCCCTCAACTAGTTAGTCCTGGGTGCCTATGGGCATGGCAAGCCACATATGCGGGCTCTTGGTCCAGTCACTGAGAGGCGTTACTTGAATAAGGTACTCACGCTGAGTGTCACAATGTGTGTTTGTGCCCAAGGCGGCCCTCACGCTTGGGCGTGGCCTCATGGGCCATGCCGTTTTCTCCTACACTGAAGGTTTGACTGACTGCCAGCAGCAAGGTTTCTTGCCAGGGGGAAGGAGGGGTTCTGACTTGTGCATCAGGTTCCCCCCTGTGCAGGGATTGGAGATAAGGTCTAGGTTCCGATGACTGAAAACCCAGGTTGGGAATGGATGGTGGCCTAAGGCAGTGGCGGGTCCAATGTGCTGGGTGTGCAGCCAGCTGTGTCGGTGTCTGTTGGAAGGTCTGGGCTCAGGCTATTTGCGACAGAGCATCACTGTTTAAGGTAGCCTATGCAATTGGGGTGTTGCCGAGGGCCAAGCAGTTTGATCCTCATTTGGGGTTTCTGGGCAGCGCCATAGACAATGTTTTTCTCCTGGGAGGCAGGCACAGTGCTTCATTGTGGCCCCAGAATTCCCAGTAGGGAGGGTTTGTGGGCCAGGAGTGTGAGGACGGAAGTCTGAAAACACAAGCTAGTGTGAGGATTGGAGCCAAGGGCAGAGCAGGCCCACTCTGCAGAGGCTGAATCAAAATCTCCTGCATCTGAAGTCAGGCTGAGGATTAGACGTTGGCTGAGCCTGGAGTATGTGTCCATGATGGCACCTTCATGAAGTGGGGGCCTCATGAGGCCGAGGAAGTTTTCCCACGCTGAGTTTGGAGGTTGCCCCAAACCACAAGGTTTCCTTCTGCGGGACATTCGAGTCCTGTTGCATGGCTCCAGGACATACCATATGGAAGGACTGGAGAGCAGGGTTCGAAGGATGGATCCCTGTACAGCATGCCTCGCATTCCCATTGGCTATTAGCGACAAGATATGTTTGATCTGCTGCCTCTGGAACACGCGACCCAGGGGGCTGAGTTGAAATGGCCTCTCCTGAGGATGCGTAAATGTGCATTTGGGTCCATGGAGACCTTGGAATGTGCTGGTTGTTCGGTGGCCCTGCGGAACTCTCCTACCTGAAGTGTTTGATACATCCCAGTAAGAAAGCTGCCCATGTGGAGATGAGAGAGGTTTGGTTTGGTGCCTCAGAAAAGCCCCATGTGCTGGTCTACGAAAACAGTCCTCTGAGAACGGAAACATGGAAACCAAAGCTAAGGTTCAGATTAGGGCCTGGGGGCCTGTCCATTTCAACCTTCTGTCTCTGGGGACACTGTCTGAGAGTCTAAGTGGAGATAGTTGCTCCGCTGGTGTCAGAGAGCCCCTCTTAGTCCAGGGTGGCCTATACTATTGATGGCCTCAGGGACCTTGGAGCTTTTCCCTAACCTGTAGGGTTGTGGACAATGGATTGGGCACGCTTTCCTTGGAGAGGGCAGGCACAATCTTTCGCTGTTTGGTCCAGAGGCCCTAGCCTGGATGTTGTGTGGGTCCAGGCTGTGGGCACAGAAGTCTGAATACACAAACTCAGCTTATGAGTGGCGCCTAGGGTATGGCAGGCCGGATGTACAGCCCGAGAGGGAGCTCCTGGTCCTCTGAAACAAGGGCGAGTGGGAGGCGTTCCTTCAGGCTTTTGTCTCTGGATGTTGTGTCCGGGATAGCCGTGGATTGGAGCGGTGGCCTCAGGTACTGTGGACGAGTATCCATCTCTGGGGATTTGTCCCAGCTCCCAAGAGTTTGGGGTCATTTTGTGGGAAGGGTGGAGTCGTGTTGTCTGGCTCATGGGTCTCTCCAAGAAAGGGATTCCAGAGCAGAGCTCCAGGTACGGGCGGGGCGACTGGAAAATTCAAACCGTGGTGAGGATTGGGTGCATAGGGGCTTGGCAAGCCCCATATGTGGGCTCTTGGTCCTGGCCCTGACAGGCCTTTCTTTGACATGGGGCTCATGCTGAGGGTCACAGTGTGAATTTGTGCCCAAGCAGCACTCATGTTTGGGCGTGGCATCAGGGGCCATGAAGGTTTCTCCCACCCTGAGGTGTGACTCCATGCCAAGAGCAAGCTTGACAGCCATGGGGAAGGAGGATTTCTGTTTTGTGCTTGCTATACCCAGCTGTGTGGAGAATTGATATAATGTCTAGGTTCAAATATCTGAAAACCAAGGTTAGGATGAGGTGACGGCATAAGACCATGGCGTGTCCGAAGTGCTGGGTGTGCGGCCAGCTGTCTCCTTGTCTGTCTGGACGTCTGGCTTCAGGCTGTGTCAGGCAGAGCATGAGTGCCCAGAGCAGCCTATCCAGTTCGGGTACCGTCGAGGCCCGAGCAGGTTGATCCTCATCTGGGTTTTCTGGAGAGC
Source organism: Mustela nivalis (assembly GCF_964662115.1). Taxonomy (NCBI): domain Eukaryota; kingdom Metazoa; phylum Chordata; class Mammalia; order Carnivora; family Mustelidae; genus Mustela; species Mustela nivalis. The sequence goes on from NW_028136368.1 coordinate 784,377, forward strand.
CCCACAGGGAAACGTTTTTCTTCCGTTGGACAGACACTGGGCTGGGTTTTGGTTCCGGAGTTCCTAGTCCGGAGGCCTTGTTTGCCAGGAGTGTGAGGAAGGAAGTCTGAAAACACAAGCTAGCGTGAGGTTTGGGACCGAGGGCACGGCAGGCCCACTCTGCAGAGGCTGAATCGAGATCTCCTGCACTGAGGTCATGTCAACTATGAGAAGTGCCTCAGGCTAGAGTTCTTGTCCAGCATGGCCTCTTCCTGAAGGGTGTGGGGGCTTCATGAGGCCAGAAAGTTTTGCCTACGATGGAATTTGTGAACTGCTCCAAAACTGAAGGTTACCTTCTGCACGACAGTCGAGTCTTATTGGATGGTTCCAAGAGGCCCCATATGGAAAGACTCGAGAGCAGGTGTCTAAGCATGGATGCCTGGGAACGCCACCTCATATTCCCACTCTTTAGTCAGGACAAGGCAGGCTCAATCTGCGGGCTCCTGGGTGAGCTACCCAGAGGGGAGAGTTGAAATGGTCTCTCCTGAAGATGAGTCCTACTGTGGCTTGGTGGCCTGGGAGACCTTGGAATATGGAGGTGGCTCAGGGACTCTGCAGGATTCTCCAACATGAGGTGTTTGACACGGCTCCAACAAGGAAACTTCCCATGTGGAGACGAGAGGAGTTCTGTTCCGTGCCTCAGGAAAGCCGCATACCCTGTTCTTTGAACCAAAGCCTCTGAGGAGTGACACCTGGAAACCAAAGCAAGAGTTGAGACTACAACCTAAAGGCCTGTCCGGCTCAACCTTCTATCTCTGTTGACATCTGTGTGCATGCATTCATGGATGTTGCTGCTCAGCTTGTGTCGGAATGCCCCTGTGAGTCCAGTGAGGCTCCCAGTAGTGGGATGTCCTCGTAGGCCTTGAGGTTTCTCATATTCTGGAGGTGTGTGGCCAAAGGAATGGACACAGTTCGCCAGGAGAGAGCAGGCACGGTCCTGTGGTATGGCTCCAGAGGACCCAGCCTAGAGGCTGTGTTTGCCAAGGCTGTGGGGACAGATGTCTGAAAAAGCAAACTTGGCTCAGCTAGGGGCCAATGTAATGGCAGGCCTGAACTCTAGTCCGTGAGGGGAGATCCTCTGGAAATCAAAGTAGGGCAAGTGGGAGGCAGTCACTCAGGATTTTGTCTCTGGGTGTTGCGTTTACAGTGTCCGGTCAGGGTAGGGGTTGTTTCAGAGGCCGAGGAAGAGCCTTCCTCTCGGGGGATTGTCCAAGCTCCCAAGTGTTTGTGTTCATTCTGTGGGAATGAAGAGTACTGTTTTCTGCCACAGGGGACCCCCCAGGAGAGGGACTCTAGAGCACAGCAGTGGGTTCCCTCAACTAGTTAGTCCTGGGTGCCTATGGGCATGGCAAGCCACATATGCGGGCTCTTGGTCCAGTCACTGAGAGGCGTTACTTGAATAAGGTACTCACGCTGAGGGTCACAATGTGTGTTTGTGCCCAAGGCGGCCCTCACGCTTGGGCGTGGCCTCATGGGCCATGCCGTTTTCTCCTACACTGAAGGTTTGACTGACTGCCAGCAGCAAGGTTTCTTGCCAGGGGGAAGGAGGGGTTCTGACTTGTGCATCAGGTTCCCCCCTGTGCAGGGATTGGAGATAAGGTCTAGGTTCCGATGACTGAAAACCCAGGTTGGGAATGGATGGTGGCCTAAGGCAGTGGCGGGTCCAATGTGCTGGGTGTGCAGCCAGCTGTGTCGGTGTCTGTTGGAAGGTCTGGGCTCAGGCTATTTGCGACAGAGCATCACTGTTTAAGGTAGCCTATGCAATTGGGGTGTTGCCGAGGGCCAAGCAGTTTGATCCTCATTTGGGGTTTCTGGGCAGCGCCATAGACAATGTTTTTCTCCTGGGAGGCAGGCACAGTGCTTCATTGTGGCCCCAGAATTCCCAGTAGGGAGGGTTTGTGGGCCAGGAGTGTGAGGACGGAAGTCTGAAAACACAAGCTAGTGTGAGGATTGGAGCCAAGGGCAGAGCAGGCCCACTCTGCAGAGGCTGAATCAAAATCTCCTGCATCTGAAGTCAGGCTGAGGATCAGACGTTGGCTGAGGCTGGAGTATGTGTCCATGATGGCACCTTCATGAAGTGGGGGCCTCATGAGGCCAAGGAAGTTTTCCCACGCTGAGTTTGGAGGTTGCCCCAAACCACAAGGTTTCCTTCTGCGGGACATTCGAGTCCTGTTGCATGGCTCCAGGACATACCATATGGAAGGACTGGAGAGCAGGGTTCGAAGGATGGATCCCTGTACAGCATGCCTCGCATTCCCATTGGCTATTAGCGACAAGATATGTTTGATCTGCTGCCTCTGGAACACGCGACCCAGGGGGCTGAGTTGAAATGGCCTCTCCTGAGGATGCGTCATAATGTGCGTTTGGGTCCATGGAGACCTTGGAATGTGCTGGTTGTTCGGTGGCCCTGCGGAACTCTCCTACCTGAAGTGTTTGATACATCCCAGTAAGAAAGCTGCCCATGTGGAGATGAGAGATGTTTGGTTTGGTGCCTCAGAAAAGCCCCATGTGCTGGTCTACGAAAACAGTCCTCTGAGAACGGAAACATGGAAAGCAAAGCTAAGGTTCAGATTAGGGACTGGGGGCCTGTCCATTTCAACCTTCTGTCTCTGGGGACACTGTCTGAGAGTCTAAGTGGAGATAGTTGCTCCGCTGGTGTCAGAGAGCCCCTCTTAGTCCAGGGTGGCCTATACTATTGATGGCCTCAGGGACCTTGGAGCTTTTCCCTAACCTGTAGGGTTGTGGTCAATGAATTGGGCACACTTTCCTTGGAGAGGGCAGGCACAATCTTTCGCTGTTTGGTCCAGAGGCCCTAGCCTGGATGTTGTGTGGGTCCAGGCTGTGGGCACAGAAGTCTGAATACACAAACTCAGCTTATGAGTGGCGCCTAGGGTATGGCAGGCCGGATGTACAGCCCGAGAGGGAGCTCCTGGGCCTCTGAAACAAGGGCGAGTGGGAAGCGTTCCTTCAGGCTTTTGTCTCTGGATGTTGTGTCCGGGATAGCCGTGGATTGGAGCGGTGGCCTCAGGTACTGTGGACGAGTATCCCTCTCTGGGGATTTGTCCCAGCTCCCAAGAGTTTGGGGTCATTTTGTGGGAAGGGTGGATTCGTGTTGTCTGGCTCATGGGTCTCTCCAAGAAAGGGATTCCAGAGCAGAGGTCCAGGTACGGGCGGGCGACTGGAAAATTCAAACCGTGGTGAGGATTGGGTGCATAGGGGCTTGGCAAGCCCCATATGTGGGCTCTTGGTCCAGTCCCTGACAGGCCTTTCTTTGACATGGGGCTCATGCTGAGGGTCACAGTGTGAATTTGTGCCCAAGCAGCACTCAAGTTTGGGCGTGGCATCAGGGGCCATGAAGGTTTCTCCCACCCTGAAGGTGTGACTCCATGCCAAGAGCAAGCTTGACAGCCATGGGGAAGGAGGAGTTCTGTTTTGTGCTTGCTATACCCAGCTGTGTGGAGAATTGATATAATGTCTAGGTTCAAATATCTGAAAACCAAGGTTAGGATGAGGTGACGGCATAAGACCATGGCGTGTCCGAAGTGCTGGGTGTGCGGCCAGCTGTCTCCTTGTCTGTCTGGACGTCTGGCTTCAGGCTGTGTCAGGCAGAGCATGAGTGCCCAGAGCAGCCTATCCAGTTCGGGTACCGTCGAGGCCCGAGCAGGTTGATCCTCATCTGGGTTTTATGGAGAGCCCCACAGGGAAACGTTTTTCTTCCGTTGGGCAGACACTGGGCTGGGTTTTGGTTCTGGAGTTCCTAGTCCGGATGGCTTGTTTGCCAGGAGTGTGAGGAAGGAAGTCTGAAAACTCAAGCTAGCGTGAGGTTTGGGACCAAGGACACGGCAGGCCCACTCTGCAGAGGCTGAATCGTGATCTCCTGCACTGAGGTCATGTCAACTATGAGATGTGCCTCAGGCTAGAGGTCTTGTCCAGCATGGCCTCTTCCTGAAGGGTTTGGGGGCTTCATGAGGCCAGAAAGTTTTGCCTACGATGGGATTTGTGAACTGCTCCAAAACTGAAGGTTACCTTCTGCACGACAGTCGAGTCCTATTGGATGGTTCTAAGAGGCCCCATATGGAAAGACACGAGAGCAGGTGTCTAAGCATGGATGCCTGGGAATGCCACCTCATATTCCCACTCTTTAGTCAGGACAAGGCAGGCTCAATCTGCGGGCTCCTGGGTGAGCTACCCAGAGGGGAGAGTTGAAATGGTCTCTCCTGAAGATGAGTCCTACTGTGGCTTGGTGGCCTGGGAGACCTTGGAATGTGGAGGTGGCTCAGGGACTCTGCAGGATTCTCCAACTTGAGGTGTTTGACACGGCTCCAACAAGGATACTTACCATGTGGAGACGAGAGGAGTTCTGTTCCGTGCCTCAGGAAAGCCCCATACCCTGTTCTTCGAACCAAAGCCTCTGAGGAGTGACACCTGGAAACCAAAGCAAGAGTTGAGACTACGGCCTAAACGCCTGTCCGGCTCAACCTTCTATCTCTGTTGACATCTGTGTGCATGCATTCATGGATGTAGCTGCTCAGCTTGTGTCCGAATGCCCCTGTGAGTCCAGTGAGGCTCCCAGTAGTGGGATGTCCTCGGAGGCCTTGAGGTTTCTCATATTCTGGAGGTGTGTGGCCAAAGGAATGGACACAGTTTGCCAGGAGAGAGCAGGCACGGTCCTGTGCTATGGTTCCAGAGGACCCAGCCTAGAGGCTGTGTTTGCCAGGGCAGTGGGGACAGATGTCTGAGAAAGCAAACTTGGCTCAGCTAGGGGCCAATGTAATGGCAGGCCTGATCTCTAGTCCGTGAGGGGACATCCTCTGGAAATCAAAGTAGGGAAGTGGGAGGCAGTCACTCAGGATTTTGTCTCTGGGTGTTGCGTTTACAGTGTCCGGTCAGGGTAGGGGTTGTCTCAGAGGCCGAGGAAGAGCCTTCCTCTCGGGGGATTGTCCAAGCTCCCAAGTGTTTGTGTTCATTCTGTGGGAATGAAGAGTACTGTTTTCTGCCACAGGGGAACCCCCAGGAGAGGGACTCTAGAGCACAGCAGTGGGTTCCCTCAACTGGAATACACACCATCTAGTTAGTCCTGGGTGCCTATGGGCATGGCAAGCCACATATGCGGGCTCTTGGTCCAGTCACTGAGAGGCGTTACTTGAATAAGGTACTCACACTGAGGGTCACAATGTGTGTTTGTGCCCAAGGCGGCCCTCACGCTTGGGCGTGGCCTCATGGGCCATGCCGTTTTCTCCTACACTGAAGGTTTGACTCACTGCCAGCAGCAAGGTTTCTTGCCATGGGGAAGGAGGGGTTCTGACTTGTGCATCAGGTTCCCCCCTGTGCAGGGATTGGAGATAAGGTCTAGGTTCCGATGACTGAAAACCCAGGTTGGGAATGGATGGTGGCCTGAGGCAGTTGCGGGTCCAATGTGCTGGGTGTGCAGCCAGATGTGTCGGTGTCTGTTGGAAGGTCTGGGCTCAGGCTATTTGCGACAGAGCATCACTGTTTAAGGTAGCCTATGCAATTGGGGTGTTGCCGAGGGCCAAGCAGTTTGATCCTCATTTGTGGTTTCTGGGCAGCGCCATAGACAATGATTTTCTCCTGGGAGGTAGGCACAGTGCTTCATTGTGGCCCCAGAATTCCCAGTAGGGAGGGTTTGTGGGCCAGGAGTGTGAGGACGGAAGTCTGAAAACACAAGCTAGTGTGAGGATTGGAGCCAAGGGCAGAGCAGGCCCACTCTGCAGAGGCTGAATCAAAATCTCCTGCATCTGAAGTCAGGCTGAGGATCAGACGTTGGCTGAGGCTGGAGTATGTGTCCATGATGGCACCTTCATGAAGTGGGGGCCTCATGAGGCCAAGGAAGTTTTCCCATGCTGAGTTTGGAGGTTGCCCCAAACCACAAGGTTTCCTTCTGCGGGACATTCGAGCCCTGTTGCATGGCTCCAGGACATACCATATGGAAGGACTGGAGAGCAGGGTTCGAAGGATGGATCCCTGTACAGCATGCCTCGCATTCCCATTGGCTATTAGCGACAAGATATGTTTGATCTGCTGCCTCTGGAACACGCGACCCAGGGGGCTGAGTTGAAATGGCCTCTCCTGAGGATGCGTCATAATGTGCGTTTGGGTCCATGGAGACCTTGGAATGTGCTGGTTGTTCAGTGGCCCTGCGGAACTCTCCTACCTGAAGTGTTTGATACATCCCAGTAAGAAAGCTGCCCATGTGGAGATGAGAGAGGTTTGGTTTGGTGCCTCAGAAAAGCCCCATGTGCTGGTCTACGAAAACAGTCCTCTGAGAACGGAAACATGGAATCCAAAGCTAAGGTTCAGATTAGGGCCTGGGGGCCTGTCCATTTCAACCTTCTGTCTCTGGGGACACTGTCTGAGAGTCTAAGTGGAGATAGTTGCTCCACTGGTGTCAGAGAGCCGCTCTTAGTCCAGGGTGGCCTATACTATGGATGGCCTCAGGGACCTTGGAGCTTTTACCTAACCTGCAGGGTTGTGGTCAATGGATTGGGCACACTTTCCTTGGAGAGGGCAGGCACAATCTTTCGCTGTTTGGTCCAGAGGCCCTGGCCTGGATGTTGTGTGGGTCCAGGCTGTGGGCACAGAAGTCTGAATACACAAACTCAGCTTATGAGTGGCGCCTAGGGTATGGCAGGCCGGATATACAGCCCGAGAGGGAGCTCCTGGGCCTCTGAAACAAGGGCGAGTGGGAGGCGTTCCTTCAGGCTTTTGTCTCTGGATGTTGTGTCCGGGATAGCCGTGGATTGGAGCGGTGGCCTCAGGTACTGTGGACGAGTATCCCTCTCTGGGGATTTGTCCCAGCTCCCAAGAGTTTGGGGTCATTTTGTGGGAAGGGTGGAGTCGTGTTGTCTGGCTCATGGGTCTCTCCAAGAAAGGGATTCCAGAGCAGAGCTCCAGGTACGGGCGGGGCGACTGGAAAATTCAAACCGTGGTGAGGATTGGGTGCATAGGGGCTTGGCAAGCCCTATATGTGGGCTCTTGGTCCAGGCCCTGACAGGCCTTTCTTTGACATGGGGCTCATGCTGAGGGTCACAGTGTGAATTTGTGCCCAAGCAGCACTCAAGTTTGGGCGTGGCATCAGGGGCCATGAAGATTTCTCCCACCCTGAAGGTGTGACTCCATGCCAAGAGCAAGCTTGACAGCCATGGGGAAGGAGGAGTTCTGTTTTGTGCTTGCTATACCCAGCTGTGTGGAGAATTGATATAATGTCTAGGTTCAGATATCTGAAAACCAAGGTTAGGATGAGGTGACGGCATAAGACCATGGCGTGTCCGAAGTGCTGGGTGTGCGGCCAGCTGTCTCCTTGTCTGTCTGGACGTCTGGCTTCAGGCTGTGTCAGGCAGAGCATGAGTGCCCAGAGCAGCCTATCCAGTTCGGGTACCGTCGAGGCCCGAGCAGGTTGATCCTCATCTGGGTTTTCTGGAGAGCCCCACAGGGAAACATTTTTCTTCCGTTGGGCAGACACTGGGCTGGGTTTTGGTTCCGGAGTTCCTAGTCCGGAGGGCTTGTTTGCCAGGAGTGTGAGGAAGGAAGTCTGAAAACACAAGCTAGCGTGAGGTTTGGGACCGAGGGCATGGCAGGCCCACTCTGCAGAGGCTGAATCGAGATCTCCTGCACTGAGGTCATGTCAACTATGAGACGTGCCTCAGGCTAGAGTTCTTGTCCAGCATGGCCTCTTCCTGAAGGGTGTGGGGGCTTCATGAGGCCAGAAAGTTTTGCCTACGAGGGGATTTGTGAACTGCTCCAAAACTGAAGGTTACCTTCTGCACGACAGTCGAGTCCTATTGGATGGTTCCAAGAGGCCCCATATGGAAAGACTCGAGAGCAGGTGTCTAAGCATGGATGCCTGGGAACGCCACCTCATATTCCCACTCTTTAGTCAGGACAAGGCAGACTCAATCTGCAGGCTCCTGGGTGAGCTACCCAGAGGGGAGAGTTGAAATGGTCTCTCCTGAAGATGAGTCCTACTGTGGCTTGGTGGCCTGGGAGACCTTGGAATGTGGAGGTGGCTCAGGGACTCTGCAGGATTCTCCAACATGAGGTGTTTGACACGGCTCCAACAAGGAAACTTCCCATGTGGAGACGAGAGGAGTTCTGTTCCGTGCCTCAGGAAAGCCCCATACCCTGTTCTTCGAACCAAAGCCTCTGTGGAGTGACACCTGGAAACCAAAGCAAGAGTTGAGACTACGGCCTAAAGGCCTGTCCGGCTCAACCTTCTATCTCTGTTGACATCTGTGTGCATGCATTCATGGATGTAGCTGCTCAGCTTGTGTCGGAATGCCCCTGTGAGTCCAGTGAGGCTCCCAGTAGTGGGATGTCCTCAGAGGCCTTGAGGTTTCTCATATTCTGGAGGTGTGTGGCCAAAGGAATGGACACAGTTTCCCAGGAGAGAGCAGGCACGGTCCTGTGGTATGGCTCCAGAGGACCCAGCCTAGAGGCTGTGTTTGCCAGGGCTGTGGGGACAGATGTCTGAGAAAGCACACTTGGCTCAGCTAGGGGCCAATGTAATGGCAGGCCTGATCTCTAGTCCGTGAGGGGAGATCCTCTGGAAATCAAAGTAGGGAAGTGGGAGGCAGTCACTCAGGATTTTGTCTCTGGGTGTTGCGTTTACAGTGTCCGGTCAGGGTAGGGGTTGTCTCAGAGGCCGAGGAAGAGCCTTCCTCTCGGGGGATTGTCCAAGCTCCCAAGTGTTTGTGTTCATTCTGTGTGAATGAAGAGTATTGTTTTCTGCCACAGGGGACCCCCCCAGGAGAGGGACTCTAGAGCACAGCAGTGGGTTCCCTCAACTGGAATACACACCATCTAGTTAGTCCTGGGTGCCTATGGGCATGGCAAGCCACATATGCGGGCTCTTGGTCCAGTCACTGAGAGGCGTTACTTGAAAAAGGTACTCACGCTGAGGGTCACAATGTGTGTTTGTGCCCAAGGCGGCCCTCACGCTTGGGCGTGGCCTCATGGGCCATGCCGTTTTCTCCTACACTGAAGGTTTGACTCACTGCCAGCAGCAAGGTTTCTTGTCAGGGGGAAGGAGGGGTTCTGACTTGTGCATCAGGTTCCCCCCTGTGCAGGGATTGGAGATAAGGTCTAGGTTCCGATGACTGAAAACCCAGGTTGGGAATGGATGGTGGCCTAAGGCAGTGGCGGGTCCAATGTGCTGGGTGTGCAGCCAGCTGTGTCGGTGTCTGTTGGAAGGTCTGGGCTCAGGCTATTTGCAACAGAGCATCACTGTTTAAGGTAGCCTATGCAATTGGGGTGTTGCCGAGGGCCAAGCAGTTTGATCCTCATTTGGGGTTTCTGGGCAGCGCCATAGACAATGTTTTTCTCCTGGGAGGCAGGCACAGTGCTTCATTGTGGCCCCAGAATTCCCAGTAGGGAGGGTTTGTGGGCCAGGAGTGTGAGGACGGAAGTCTGAAAACACAAGCTAGTGTGAGGATTGGAGCCAAGGGCAGAGCAGGCCCACTCTGCAGAGGCTGAATCAAAATCTCCTGCATCTGAAGTCAGGCTGAGGATCAGACGTTGGCTGAGGCTGGAGTATGTGTCCATGATGGCACCTTCATGAAGTGGGGGCCTCATGAGGCCAAGGAAGTTTTCCCACGCTGAGTTTGGAGGTTGCCCCAAACCACAAGGTTTCCTTCTGCGGGACATTCGAGCCCTGTTGCATGGCTCCAGGACATACCATATGGAAGGACTGGAGAGAAGGGTTCGAAGGATGGATCCCTGTACAGCATGCCTCGCATTCCCATTGGCTATTAGCGACAAGATATGTTTGATCTGCTGCCTCTGGAACACGCGACCCAGGGGGCTGAGTTGAAATGGCCTCTTTTGAGGATGCGTCATAATGTGCGTTTGGGTCCATGGAGACCTTGGAATGTGCTGGTTGTTCGGTGGCCCTGCGGAACTCTCCTACCTGAAGTGTTTGATACATCCCAGTAAGAAAGCTGCCCATGTGGAGATGAGAGAGGTTTGGTTTGGTGCCTCAGAAAAGCCCCATGTGCTGGTCTACGAAAACAGTCCTCTGAGAACGGAAACATGGAAAGCAAAGCTAAGGTTCAGATTAGGGCCTGGGGGCCTGTCCATTTCAACCTTCTGTCTCTGGGGACACTGTCTGAGAGTCTAAGTGGAGATAGTTGCTCCGCTGGTGTCAGAGAGCCCCTCTTAGTCCAGGGTGGCCTATACTATTGATGGCCTCAGGGACCTTGGAGCTTTTCCCTAACCTGTAGGGTTGTGGTCAATGGATTGGGCACACTTTCCTTGGAGAGGGCAGGCACAATCTTTCGCTGTTTGGTCCAGAGGCCCTAGCCTGGATGTTGTGTGGGTCCAGGCTGTGGGCACAGAAGTCTGAATACACAAACTCAGCTTATGAGTGGCGCCTAGGGTATGGCAGGCCGGATGTACAGCCCGAGAGGGAGCTCCTGGGCCTCTGAAACAAGGGCGAGTGGGAAGCGTTCCTTCAGGCTTTTGTCTCTGGATGTTGTGTCCGGGATAGCCGTGGATTGGAGCGGTGGCCTCAGGTACTGTGGACGAGTATCCCTCTCTGGGGATTTGTCCCAGCTCCCAAGAGTTTGGGGTCATTTTGTGGGAAGGGTGGATTCGTGTTGTCTGGCTCATGGGTCTCTCCAAGAAAGGGATTCCAGAGCAGAGGTCCAGGTACGGGCGGGCGACTGGAAAATTCAAACCGTGGTGAGGATTGGGTGCATAGGGGCTTGGCAAGCCCCATATGTGGGCTCTTGGTCCAGTCCCTGACAGGCCTTTCTTTGACATGGGGCTCATGCTGAGGGTCACAGTGTGAATTTGTGCCCAAGCAGCACTCAAGTTTGGGCGTGGCATCAGGGGCCATGAAGGTTTCTCCCACCCTGAAGGTGTGACTCCATGCCAAGAGCAAGCTTGACAGCCATGGGGAAGGAGGAGTTCTGTTTTGTGCTTGCTATACCCAGCTGTGTGGAGAATTGATATAATGTCTAGGTTCAAATATCTGAAAACCAAGGTTAGGATGAGGTGACGGCATAAGACCATGGCGTGTCCGAAGTGCTGGGTGTGCGGCCAGCTGTCTCCTTGTCTGTCTGGACGTCTGGCTTCAGGCTGTGTCAGGCAGAGCATGAGTGCCCAGAGCAGCCTATCCAGTTCGGGTACCGTCGAGGCCCGAGCAGGTTGATCCTCATCTGGGTTTTATGGAGAGCCCCACAGGGAAACGTTTTTCTTCCGTTGGGCAGACACTGGGCTGGGTTTTGGTTCTGGAGTTCCTAGTCCGGAGGGCTTGTTTGCCAGGAGTGTGAGGAAGGAAGTCTGAAAACTCAAGCTAGCGTGAGGTTTGGGACCAAGGACACGGCAGGCCCACTCTGCAGAGGCTGAATCGAGATCTCCTGCACTGAGGTCATGTCAACTATGAGATGTGCCTCAGGCTAGAGTTCTTGTCCAGCATGGCCTCTTCCTGAAGGGTTTGGGGGCTTCATGAGGCCAGAAAGTTTTGCCTACGATGGGATTTGTGAACTGCTCCAAAACTGAAGGTTACCTTCTGCACGACAGTCGAGTCCTATTGGATGGTTCTAAGAGGCCCCATATGGAAAGACACGAGAGCAGGTGTCTAAGCATGGATGCCTGGGAATGCCACCTCATATTCCCACTCTTTAGTCAGGACAAGGCAGGCTCAATCTGCGGGCTCCTGGGTGAGCTACCCAGAGGGGAGAGTTGAAATGGTCTCTCCTGAAGATGAGTCCTACTGTGGCTTGGTGGCCTGGGAGACCTTGGAATGTGGAGGTGGCTCAGGGACTCTGCAGGATTCTCCAACTTGAGGTGTTTGACACGGCTCCAACAAGGATACTTACCATGTGGAGACGAGAGGAGTTCTGTTCCGTGCCTCAGGAAAGCCCCATACCCTGTTCTTCGAACCAAAGCCTCTGAGGAGTGACACCTGGAAACCAAAGCAAGAGTTGAGACTACGGCCTAAAGGCCTGTCCGGCTCAACCTTCTATCTCTGTTGACATCTGTGTGCATGCATTCATGGATGTAGCTGCTCAGCTTGTGTCCGAATGCCCCTGTGAGTCCAGTGAGGCTCCCAGTAGTGGGATGTCCTCGGAGGCCTTGAGGTTTCTCATATTCTGGAGGTGTGTGGCCAAAGGAATGGACACAGTTTGCCAGGAGAGAGCAGGCACGGTCCTGTGCTATGGTTCCAGAGGACCCAGCCTAGAGGCTGTGTTTGCCAGGGCAGTGGGGACAGATGTCTGAGAAAGCAAACTTGGCTCAGCTAGGGGCCAATGTAATGGCAGGCCTGATCTCTAGTCCGTGAGGGGAGATCCTCTGGAAATCAAAGTAGGGAAGTGGGAGGCAGTCACTCAGGATTTTGTCTCTGGGTGTTGCGTTTACAGTGTCCGGTCAGGGTAGGGGTTGTCTCAGAGGCCGAGGAAGAGCCTTCCTCTCGGGGGATTGTCCAAGCTCCCAAGTGTTTGTGTTCATTCTGTGGGAATGAAGAGTACTGTTTTCTGCCACAGGGGACCCCCCAGGAGAGGGACTCTAGAGCACAGCAGTGGGTTCCCTCAACTGGAATACACACCATCTAGTTAGTCCTGGGTGCCTATGGGCATGGCAAGCCACATATGCGGGCTCTTGTTCCAGTCACTGAGAGGCGTTACTTGAATAAGGTACTCACGCTGAGGGTCACAATGTGTGTTTGTGCCCAAGGCGGCCCTCACGCTTGGGCGTGGCCTCATGGGCCATGCCGTTTTCTCCTACACTGAAGGTTTGACTCACTGCCAGCAGCAAGGTTTCTTGCCAGGGGGAAGGAGGGGTTCTGACTTGTGCATCAGGTTCCCCCCTGTGCAGGGATTGGAGATAAGGTCTAGGTTCCGATGACTGAAAACCCAGGTTGGGAATGGATGGTGGCCTGAGGCAGTTGCGGGTCCAATGTGCTGGGTGTGCAGCCAGCTGTGTCGGTGTCTGTTGGAAGGTCTGGGCTCAGGCTATTTGCGACAGAGCATCACTGTTTAAGGTAGCCTATGCAATTGGGGTGTTGCCGAGGGCCAAGCAGTTTGATCCTCATTTGTGGTTTCTGGGCAGCGCCATAGACAATGATTTTCTCCTGGGAGGTAGGCACAGTGCTTCATTGTGGCCCCAGAATTCCCAGTAGGGAGGGTTTGTGGGCCAGGAGTGTGAGGACGGAAGTCTGAAAACACAAGCTAGTGTGAGGATTGGAGCCAAGGGCAGAGCAGGCCCACTCTGCAGAGGCTGAATCAAAATCTCCTGCATCTGAAGTCAGGCTGAGGATCAGACGTTGGCTGAGGCTGGAGTATGTGTCCATGATGGCACCTTCATGAAGTGGGGGCCTCATGAGGCCAAGGAAGTTTTCCCATGCTGAGTTTGGAGGTTGCCCGAAACCACAAGGTTTCCTTCTGCGGGACATTCGAGCCCTGTTGCATGGCTCCAGGACATACCATATGGAAGGACTGGAGAGCAGGGTTCGAAGGATGGATCCCTGTACAGCATGCCTCGCATTCCCATTGGCTATTAGCGACAAGATATGTTTGATCTGCTGCCTCTGGAACACGCGACCCAGGGGGCTGAGTTGAAATGGCCTCTCCTGAGGATGCGTCATAATGTGCGTTTGGGTCCATGGAGACCTTGGAATGTGCTGGTTGTTCAGTGGCCCTGCGGAACTCTCCTACCTGAAGTGTTTGATACATCCCAGTAAGAAAGCTGCCCATGTGGAGATGAGAGAGGTTTGGTTTGGTGCCTCAGAAAAGCCCCATGTGCTGGTCTACGAAAACAGTCCTCTGAGAACGGAAACATGGAATCCAAAGCTAAGGTTCAGATTAGGGCCTGGGGGCCTGTCCATTTCAACCTTCTGTCTCTGGGGACACTGTCTGAGAGTCTAAGTGGAGATAGTTGCTCCACTGGTGTCAGAGAGCCGCTCTTAGTCCAGGGTGGCCTATACTATGGATGGCCTCAGGGACCTTGGAGCTTTTCCCTAACCTGCAGGGTTGTGGTCAATGGATTGGGCACACTTTCCTTGGAGAGGGCAGGCACAATCTTTCGCTGTTTGGTCCAGAGGCCCTGGCCTGGATGTTGTGTGGGTCCAGGCTGTGGGCACAGAAGTCTGAATACACAAACTCAGCTTATGAGTGGCGCCTAGGGTATGGCAGGCCGGATATACAGCCCGAGAGGGAGCTCCTGGGCCTCTGAAACAAGGGCGAGTGGGAGGCGTTCCTTCAGGCTTTTGTCTCTGGATGTTGTGTCCGGGATAGCCGTGGATTGGAGCGGTGGCCTCAGGTACTGTGGACGAGTATCCCTCTCTGGGGATTTGTCCCAGCTCCCAAGAGTTTGGGATCATTTTGTGGGAAGGGTGGAGTCGTGTTGTCTGGCTCATGGGTCTCTCCAAGAAAGGGATTCCAGAGCAGAGCTCCAGGTACGGGCGGGGCGACTGGAAAATTCAAACCGTGGTGAGGATTGGGTGCATAGGGGCTTGGCAAGCCCTATATGTGGGCTCTTGGTCCAGGCCCTGACAGGCCTTTCTTTGACATGGGGCTCATGCTGAGGGTCACAGTGTTAATTTGTGCCCAAGCAGCACTCAAGTTTGGGCGTGGCATCAGGGGCCATGAAGATTTCTCCCACCCTGAAGGTGTGACTCCATGCCAAGAGCAAGCTTGACAGCCATGGGGAAGGAGGAGTTCTGTTTTGTGCTTGCTATACCCAGCTGTGTGGAGAATTGATATAATGTCTAGGTTCAGATATCTGAAAACCAAGGTTAGGATGAGGTGACGGCATAAGACCATGGCGTGTCCGAAGTGCTGGGTGTGCGGCCAGCTGTCTCCTTGTCTGTCTGGACGTCTGGCTTCAGGCTGTGTCAGGCAGAGCATGAGTGCCCAGAGCAGCCTATCCAGTTCGGGTACCGTCGAGGCCCGAGCAGGTTGATCCTCATCTGGGTTTTCTGGAGAGCCCCACAGGGAAACATTTTTCTTCCGTTGGGCAGACACTGGGCTGGGTTTTGGTTCCGGAGTTCCTAGTCCGGAGGGCTTGTTTGCCAGGAGTGTGAGGAAGGAAGTCTGAAAACACAAGCTAGCGTGAGGTTTGGGACCGAGGGCATGGCAGGCCCACTCTGCAGAGGCTGAATCGAGATCTCCTGCACTGAGGTCATGTCAACTATGAGACGTGCCTCAGGCTAGAGTTCTTGTCCAGCATGGCCTCTTCCTGAAGGGTGTGGGGGCTTCATGAGGCCAGAAAGTTTTGCCTACGAGGGGATTTGTGAACTGCTCCAAAACTGAAGGTTACCTTCTGCACGACAGTCGAGTCCTATTGGATGGTTCCAAGAGGCCCCATATGGAAAGACTCGAGAGCAGGTGTCTAAGCATGGATGCCTGGGAACGCCACCTCATATTCCCACTCTTTAGTCAGGACAAGGCAGACTCAATCTGCAGGCTCCTGGGTGAGCTACCCAGAGGGGAGAGTTGAAATGGTCTCTCCTGAAGATGAGTCCTACTGTGGCTTGGTGGCCTGGGAGACCTTGGAATGTGGAGGTGGCTCAGGGACTCTGCAGGATTCTCCAACATGAGGTGTTTGACACGGCTCCAACAAGGAAACTTCCCATGTGGAGACGAGAGGAGTTCTGTTCCGTGCCTCAGGAAAGCCCCATACCCTGTTCTTCGAACCAAAGCCTCTGTGGAGTGACACCTGGAAACCAAAGCAAGAGTTGAGACTACGGCCTAAAGGCCTGTCCGGCTCAACCTTCTATCTCTGTTGACATCTGTGTGCATGCATTCATGGATGTAGCTGCTCAGCTTGTGTCGGAATGCCCCTGTGAGTCCAGTGAGGCTCCCAGTAGTGGGATGTCCTCAGAGGCCTTGAGGTTTCTCATATTCTGGAGGTGTGTGGCCAAAGGAATGGACACAGTTTCCCAGGAGAGAGCAGGCACGGTCCTGTGGTATGGCTCCAGAGGACCCAGCCTAGAGGCTGTGTTTGCCAGGGCTGTGGGGACAGATGTCTGAGAAAGCACACTTGGCTCAGCTAGGGGCCAATGTAATGGCAGGCCTGATCTCTAGTCCGTGAGGGGAGATCCTCTGGAAATCAAAGTAGGGAAGTGGGAGGCAGTCACTCAGGATTTTGTCTCTGGGTGTTGCGTTTACAGTGTCCGGTCAGGGTAGGGGTTGTCTCAGAGGCCGAGGAAGAGCCTTCCTCTCGGGGGATTGTCCAAGCTCCCAAGTGTTTGTGTTCATTCTGTGTGAATGAAGAGTATTGTTTTCTGCCACAGGGGACCCCCCCAGGAGAGGGACTCTAGAGCACAGCAGTGGGTTCCCTCAACTGGAATACACACCATCTAGTTAGTCCTGGGTGCCTATGGGCATGGCAAGCCACATATGCGGGCTCTTGGTCCAGTCACTGAGAGGCGTTACTTGAAAAAGGTACTCACGCTGAGGGTCACAATGTGTGTTTGTGCCCAAGGCGGCCCTCACGCTTGGGCGTGGCCTCATGGGCCATGCCGTTTTCTCCTACACTGAAGGTTTGACTCACTGCCAGCAGCAAGGTTTCTTGTCAGGGGGAAGGAGGGGTTCTGACTTGTGCATCAGGTTCCCCCCTGTGCAGGGATTGGAGATAAGGTCTAGGTTCCGATGACTGAAAACCCAGGTTGGGAATGGATGGTGGCCTAAGGCAGTGGCGGGTCCAATGTGCTGGGTGTGCAGCCAGCTGTGTCGGTGTCTGTTGGAAGGTCTGGGCTCAGGCTATTTGCAACAGAGCATCACTGTTTAAGGTAGCCTATGCAATTGGGGTGTTGCCGAGGGCCAAGCAGTTTGATCCTCATTTGGGGTTTCTGGGCAGCGCCATAGACAATGTTTTTCTCCTGGGAGGCAGGCACAGTGCTTCATTGTGGCCCCAGAATTCCCAGTAGGGAGGGTTTGTGGGCCAGGAGTGTGAGGACGGAAGTCTGAAAACACAAGCTAGTGTGAGGATTGGAGCCAAGGGCAGAGCAGGCCCACTCTGCAGAGGCTGAATCAAAATCTCCTGCATCTGAAGTCAGGCTGAGGATCAGACGTTGGCTGAGGCTGGAGTATGTGTCCATGATGGCACCTTCATGAAGTGGGGGCCTCATGAGGCCAAGGAAGTTTTCCCACGCTGAGTTTGGAGGTTGCCCCAAACCACAAGGTTTCCTTCTGCGGGACATTCGAGCCCTGTTGCATGGCTCCAGGACATACCATATGGAAGGACTGGAGAGAAGGGTTCGAAGGATGGATCCCTGTACAGCATGCCTCGCATTCCCATTGGCTATTAGCGACAAGATATGTTTGATCTGCTGCCTCTGGAACACGCGACCCAGGGGGCTGAGTTGAAATGGCCTCTTTTGAGGATGCGTCATAATGTGCGTTTGGGTCCATGGAGACCTTGGAATGTGCTGGTTGTTCGGTGGCCCTGCGGAACTCTCCTACCTGAAGTGTTTGATACATCCCAGTAAGAAAGCTGCCCATGTGGAGATGAGAGAGGTTTGGTTTGGTGCCTCAGAAAAGCCCCATGTGCTGGTCTACGAAAACAGTCCTCTGAGAACGGAAACATGGAAAGCAAAGCTAAGGTTCAGATTAGGGCCTGGGGGCCTGTCCATTTCAACCTTCTGTCTCTGGGGACACTGTCTGAGAGTCTAAGTGGAGATAGTTGCTCCGCTGGTGTCAGAGAGCCCCTCTTAGTCCAGGGTGGCCTATACTATTGATGGCCTCAGGGACCTTGGAGCTTTTCCCTAACCTGTAGGGTTGTGGTCAATGGATTGGGCACACTTTCCTTGGAGAGGGCAGGCACAATCTTTCGCTGTTTGGTCCAGAGGCCCTAGCCTGGATGTTGTGTGGGTCCAGGCTGTGGGCACAGAAGTCTGAATACACAAACTCAGCTTATGAGTGGCGCCTAGGGTATGGCAGGCCGGATGTACAGCCCGAGAGGGAGCTCCTGGGCCTCTGAAACAAGGGCGAGTGGGAAGCGTTCCTTCAGGCTTTTGTCTCTGGATGTTGTGTCCGGGATAGCCATGGATTGGAGCGGTGGCCTCAGGTACTGTGGACGAGTATCCCTCTCTGGGGATTTGTCCCAGCTCCCAAGAGTTTGGGGTCATTTTGTGGGAAGGGTGGATTCGTGTTGTCTGGCTCATGGGTCTCTCCAAGAAAGGGATTCCAGAGCAGAGGTCCAGGTACGGGCGGGCGACTGGAAAATTCAAACCGTGGTGAGGATTGGGTGCATAGGGGCTTGGCAAGCCCCATATGTGGGCTCTTGGTCCAGTCCCTGACAGGCCTTTCTTTGACATGGGGCTCATGCTGAGGGTCACAGTGTGAATTTGTGCCCAAGCAGCACTCAAGTTTGGGCGTGGCATCAGGGGCCATGAAGGTTTCTCCCACCCTGAAGGTGTGACTCCATGCCAAGAGCAAGCTTGACAGCCATGGGGAAGGAGGAGTTCTGTTTTGTGCTTGCTATACCCAGCTGTGTGGAGAATTGATATAATGTCTAGGTTCAAATATCTGAAAACCAAGGTTAGGATGAGGTGACGGCATAAGACCATGGCGTGTCCGAAGTGCTGGGTGTGCGGCCAGCTGTCTCCTTGTCTGTCTGGACGTCTGGCTTCAGGCTGTGTCAGGCAGAGCATGAGTGCCCAGAGCAGCCTATCCAGTTCGGGTACCGTCGAGGCCCGAGCAGGTTGATCCTCATCTGGGTTTTATGGAGAGCCCCACAGGGAAACGTTTTTCTTCCGTTGGGCAGACACTGGGCTGGGTTTTGGTTCTGGAGTTCCTAGTCCGGAGGGCTTGTTTGCCAGGAGTGTGAGGAAGGAAGTCTGAAAACTCAAGCTAGCGTGAGGTTTGGGACCAAGGACACGGCAGGCCCACTCTGCAGAGGCTGAATCGTGATCTCCTGCACTGAGGTCATGTCAACTATGAGATGTGCCTCAGGCTAGAGTTCTTGTCCAGCATGGCCTCTTCCTGAAGGGTTTGGGGGCTTCATGAGGCCAGAAAGTTTTGCCTACGATGGGATTTGTGAACTGCTCCAAAACTGAAGGTTACCTTCTGCACGACAGTCGAGTCCTATTGGATGGTTCCAAGAGGCCCCATATGGAAAGACTCGAGAGCAGGTGTCTAAGCATGGATGCCTGGGAACGCCACCTCATATTCCCACTCTTTAGTCAGGACAAGGCAGACTCAATCTGCAGGCTCCTGGGTGAGCTACCCAGAGGGGAGAGTTGAAATGGTCTCTCCTGAAGATGAGTCCTACTGTGGCTTGGTGGCCTGGGAGACCTTGGAATGTGGAGGTGGCTCAGGGACTCTGCAGGATTCTCCAACATGAGGTGTTTGACACGGCTCCAACAAGGAAACTTCCCATGTGGAGACGAGAGGAGTTCTGTTCCGTGCCTCAGGAAAGCCCCATACCCTGTTCTTCGAACCAAAGCCTCTGTGGAGTGACACCTGGAAACCAAAGCAAGAGTTGAGACTACGGCCTAAAGGCCTGTCCGGCTCAACCTTCTATCTCTGTTGACATCTGTGTGCATGCATTCATGGATGTAGCTGCTCAGCTTGTGTCGGAATGCCCCTGTGAGTCCAGTGAGGCTCCCAGTAGTGGGATGTCCTCAGAGGCCTTGAGGTTTCTCATATTCTGGAGGTGTGTGGCCAAAGGAATGGACACAGTTTCCCAGGAGAGAGCAGGCACGGTCCTGTGGTATGGCTCCAGAGGACCCAGCCTAGAGGCTGTGTTTGCCAGGGCTGTGGGGACAGATGTCTGAGAAAGCACACTTGGCTCAGCTAGGGGCCAATGTAATGGCAGGCCTGATCTCTAGTCCGTGAGGGGAGATCCTCTGGAAATCAAAGTAGGGAAGTGGGAGGCAGTCACTCAGGATTTTGTCTCTGGGTGTTGCGTTTACAGTGTCCGGTCAGGGTAGGGGTTGTCTCAGAGGCCGAGGAAGAGCCTTCCTCTCGGGGGATTGTCCAAGCTCCCAAGTGTTTGTGTTCATTCTGTGTGAATGAAGAGTATTGTTTTCTGCCACAGGGGACCCCCCCAGGAGAGGGACTCTAGAGCACAGCAGTGGGTTCCCTCAACTGGAATACACACCATCTAGTTAGTCCTGGGTGCCTATGGGCATGGCAAGCCACATATGCGGGCTCTTGGTCCAGTCACTGAGAGGCGTTACTTGAAAAAGGTACTCACGCTGAGGGTCACAATGTGTGTTTGTGCCCAAGGCGGCCCTCACGCTTGGGCGTGGCCTCATGGGCCATGCCGTTTTCTCCTACACTGAAGGTTTGACTCACTGCCAGCAGCAAGGTTTCTTGTCAGGGGGAAGGAGGGGTTCTGACTTGTGCATCAGGTTCCCCCCTGTGCAGGGATTGGAGATAAGGTCTAGGTTCCGATGACTGAAAACCCAGGTTGGGAATGGATGGTGGCCTAAGGCAGTGGCGGGTCCAATGTGCTGGGTGTGCAGCCAGCTGTGTCGGTGTCTGTTGGAAGGTCTGGGCTCAGGCTATTTGCAACAGAGCATCACTGTTTAAGGTAGCCTATGCAATTGGGGTGTTGCCGAGGGCCAAGCAGTTTGATCCTCATTTGGGGTTTCTGGGCAGCGCCATAGACAATGTTTTTCTCCTGGGAGGCAGGCACAGTGCTTCATTGTGGCCCCAGAATTCCCAGTAGGGAGGGTTTGTGGGCCAGGAGTGTGAGGACGGAAGTCTGAAAACACAAGCTAGTGTGAGGATTGGAGCCAAGGGCAGAGCAGGCCCACTCTGCAGAGGCTGAATCAAAATCTCCTGCATCTGAAGTCAGGCTGAGGATCAGACGTTGGCTGAGGCTGGAGTATGTGTCCATGATGGCACCTTCATGAAGTGGGGGCCTCATGAGGCCAAGGAAGTTTTCCCACGCTGAGTTTGGAGGTTGCCCCAAACCACAAGGTTTCCTTCTGCGGGACATTCGAGCCCTGTTGCATGGCTCCAGGACATACCATATGGAAGGACTGGAGAGAAGGGTTCGAAGGATGGATCCCTGTACAGCATGCCTCGCATTCCCATTGGCTATTAGCGACAAGATATGTTTGATCTGCTGCCTCTGGAACACGCGACCCAGGGGGCTGAGTTGAAATGGCCTCTTTTGAGGATGCGTCATAATGTGCGTTTGGGTCCATGGAGACCTTGGAATGTGCTGGTTGTTCGGTGGCCCTGCGGAACTCTCCTACCTGAAGTGTTTGATACATCCCAGTAAGAAAGCTGCCCATGTGGAGATGAGAGAGGTTTGGTTTGGTGCCTCAGAAAAGCCCCATGTGCTGGTCTACGAAAACAGTCCTCTGAGAACGGAAACATGGAAAGCAAAGCTAAGGTTCAGATTAGGGCCTGGGGGCCTGTCCATTTCAACCTTCTGTCTCTGGGGACACTGTCTGAGAGTCTAAGTGGAGATAGTTGCTCCGCTGGTGTCAGAGAGCCCCTCTTAGTCCAGGGTGGCCTATACTATTGATGGCCTCAGGGACCTTGGAGCTTTTCCCTAACCTGTAGGGTTGTGGTCAATGGATTGGGCACACTTTCCTTGGAGAGGGCAGGCACAATCTTTCGCTGTTTGGTCCAGAGGCCCTAGCCTGGATGTTGTGTGGGTCCAGGCTGTGGGCACAGAAGTCTGAATACACAAACTCAGCTTATGAGTGGCGCCTAGGGTATGGCAGGCCGGATGTACAGCCCGAGAGGGAGCTCCTGGGCCTCTGAAACAAGGGCGAGTGGGAAGCGTTCCTTCAGGCTTTTGTCTCTGGATGTTGTGTCCGGGATAGCCGTGGATTGGAGCGGTGGCCTCAGGTACTGTGGACGAGTATCCCTCTCTGGGGATTTGTCCCAGCTCCCAAGAGTTTGGGGTCATTTTGTGGGAAGGGTGGATTCGTGTTGTCTGCCTCATTGGTCTCTCCAAGAAAGGGATTCCAGAGCAGAGGTCCAGGTACGGGCGGGCGACTGGAAAATTCAAACCGTGGTGAGGATTGGGTGCATAGGGGCTTGGCAAGCCCCATATGTGGGCTCTTGGTCCAGTCCCTGACAGGCCTTTCTTTGACATGGGGCTCATGCTGAGGGTCACAGTGTGAATTTGTGCCCAAGCAGCACTCAAGTTTGGGCGTGGCATCAGGGGCCATGAAGGTTTCTCCCACCCTGAAGGTGTGACTCCATGCCAAGAGCAAGCTTGACAGCCATGGGGAAGGAGGAGTTCTGTTTTGTGCTTGCTATACCCAGCTGTGTGGAGAATTGATATAATGTCTAGGTTCAAATATCTGAAAACCAAGGTTAGGATGAGGTGACGGCATAAGACCATGGCGTGTCCGAAGTGCTGGGTGTGCGGCCAGCTGTCTCCTTGTCTGTCTGGACGTCTGGCTTCAGGCTGTGTCAGGCAGAGCATGAGTGCCCAGAGCAGCCTATCCAGTTCGGGTACCGTCGAGGCCCGAGCAGGTTGATCCTCATCTGGGTTTTATGGAGAGCCCCACAGGGAAACGTTTTTCTTCCGTTGGGCAGACACTGGGCTGGGTTTTGGTTCTGGAGTTCCTAGTCCGGAGGGCTTGTTTGCCAGGAGTGTGAGGAAGGAAGTCTGAAAACTCAAGCTAGCGTGAGGTTTGGGACCAAGGACACGGCAGGCCCACTCTGCAGAGGCTGAATCGTGATCTCCTGCACTGAGGTCATGTCAACTATGAGATGTGCCTCAGGCTAGAGTTCTTGTCCAGCATGGCCTCTTCCTGAAGGGTTTGGGGGCTTCATGAGGCCAGAAAGTTTTGCCTACGATGGGATTTGTGAACTGCTCCAAAACTGAAGGTTACCTTCTGCACGACAGTCGAGTCCTATTGGATGGTTCTAAGAGGCCCCATATGGAAAGACACGAGAGCAGGTGTCTAAGCATGGATGCCTGGGAATGCCACCTCATATTCCCACTCTTTAGTCAGGACAAGGCAGGCTCAATCTGCGGGCTCCTGGGTGAGCTACCCAGAGGGGAGAGTTGAAATGGTCTCTCCTGAAGATGAGTCCTACTGTGGCTTGGTGGCCTGGGAGACCTTGGAATGTGGAGGTGGCTCAGGGACTCTGCAGGATTCTCCAACTTGAGGTGTTTGACACGGCTCCAACAAGGATACTTACCATGTGGAGACGAGAGGAGTTCTGTTCCGTGCCTCAGGAAAGCCCCATACCCTGTTCTTCGAACCAAAGCCTCTGAGGAGTGACACCTGGAAACCAAAGCAAGAGTTGAGACTACGGCCTAAAGGCCTGTCCGGCTCAACCTTCTATCTCTGTTGACATCTGTGTGCATGCATTCATGGATGTAGCTGCTCAGCTTGTGTCCGAATGCCCCTGTGAGTCCAGTGAGGCTCCCAGTAGTGGGATGTCCTCGGAGGCCTTGAGGTTTCTCATATTCTGGAGGTGTGTGGCCAAAGGAATGGACACAGTTTGCCAGGAGAGAGCAGGCACGGTCCTGTGCTATGGTTCCAGAGGACCCAGCCTAGAGGCTGTGTTTGCCAGGGCAGTGGGGACAGATGTCTGAGAAAGCAAACTTGGCTCAGCTAGGGGCCAATGTAATGGCAGGCCTGATCTCTAGTCCGTGAGGGGAGATCCTCTGGAAATCAAAGTAGGGAAGTGGGAGGCAGTCACTCAGGATTTTGTCTCTGGGTGTTGCGTTTACAGTGTCCGGTCAGGGTAGGGGTTGTCTCAGAGGCCGAGGAAGAGCCTTCCTCTCGGGGGATTGTCCAAGCTCCCAAGTGTTTGTGTTCATTCTGTGGGAATGAAGAGTACTGTTTTCTGCCACAGGGGACCCCCCAGGAGAGGGACTCTAGAGCACAGCAGTGGGTTCCCTCAACTGGAATACACACCATCTAGTTAGTCCTGGGTGCCTATGGGCATGGCAAGCCACATATGCGGGCTCTTGGTCCAGTCACTGAGAGGCGTTACTTGAATAAGGTACTCACGCTGAGGGTCACAATGTGTGTTTGTGCCCAAGGCGGCCCTCACGCTTGGGCGTGGCCTCATGGGCCATGCCGTTTTCTCCTACACTGAAGGTTTGACTCACTGCCAGCAGCAAGGTTTCTTGCCAGGGGGAAGGAGGGGTTCTGACTTGTGCATCAGGTTCCCCCCTGTGCAGGGATTGGAGATAAGGTCTAGGTTCCGATGACTGAAAACCCAGGTTGGGAATGGATGGTGGCCTGAGGCAGTTGCGGGTCCAATGTGCTGGGTGTGCAGCCAGATGTGTCGGTGTCTGTTGGAAGGTCTGGGCTCAGGCTATTTGCGACAGAGCATCACTGTTTAAGGTAGCCTATGCAATTGGGGTGTTGCCGAGGGCCAAGCAGTTTGATCCTCATTTGTGGTTTCTGGGCAGCGCCATAGACAATGATTTTCTCCTGGGAGGTAGGCACAGTGCTTCATTGTGGCCCCAGAATTCCCAGTAGGGAGGGTTTGTGGGCCAGGAGTGTGAGGACGGAAGTCTGAAAACACAAGCTAGTGTGAGGATTGGAGCCAAGGGCAGAGCAGGCCCACTCTGCAGAGGCTGAATCAAAATCTCCTGCATCTGAAGTCAGGCTGAGGATCAGACGTTGGCTGAGGCTGGAGTATGTGTCCATGATGGCACCTTCATGAAGTGGGGGCCTCATGAGGCCAAGGAAGTTTTCCCATGCTGAGTTTGGAGGTTGCCCGAAACCACAAGGTTTCCTTCTGCGGGACATTCGAGCCCTGTTGCATGGCTCCAGGACATACCATATGGAAGGACTGGAGAGCAGGGTTCGAAGGATGGATCCCTGTACAGCATGCCTCGCATTCCCATTGGCTATTAGCGACAAGATATGTTTGATCTGCTGCCTCTGGAACACGCGACCCAGGGGGCTGAGTTGAAAGGGCCTCTCCTGAGGATGCGTCATAATGTGCGTTTGGGTCCATGGAGACCTTGGAATGTGCTGGTTGTTCAGTGGCCCTGCGGAACTCTCCTACCTGAAGTGTTTGATACATCCCAGTAAGAAAGCTGCCCATGTGGAGATGAGAGAGGTTTGGTTTGGTGCCTCAGAAAAGCCCCATGTGCTGGTCTACGAAAACAGTCCTCTGAGAACGGAAACATGGAATCCAAAGCTAAGGTTCAGATTAGGGCCTGGGGGCCTGTCCATTTCAACCTTCTGTCTCTGGGGACACTGTCTGAGAGTCTAAGTGGAGATAGTTGCTCCACTGGTGTCAGAGAGCCGCTCTTAGTCCAGGGTGGCCTATACTATGGATGGCCTCAGGGACCTTGGAGCTTTTCCCTAACCTGCAGGGTTGTGGTCAATGGATTGGGCACACTTTCCTTGGAGAGGGCAGGCACAATCTTTCGCTGTTTGGTCCAGAGGCCCTGGCCTGGATGTTGTGTGGGTCCAGGCTGTGGGCACAGAAGTCTGAATACACAAACTCAGCTTATGAGTGGCGCCTAGGGTATGGCAGGCCGGATATACAGCCCGAGAGGGAGCTCCTGGGCCTCTGAAACAAGGGCGAGTGGGAGGCGTTCCTTCAGGCTTTTGTCTCTGGATGTTGTGTCCGGGATAGCCGTGGATTGGAGCGGTGGCCTCAGGTACTGTGGACGAGTATCCCTCTCTGGGGATTTGTCCCAGCTCCCAAGAGTTTGGGATCATTTTGTGGGAAGGGTGGAGTCGTGTTGTCTGGCTCATGGGTCTCTCCAAGAAAGGGATTCCAGAGCAGAGCTCCAGGTACGGGCGGGGCGACTGGAAAATTCAAACCGTGGTGAGGATTGGGTGCATAGGGGCTTGGCAAGCCCTATATGTGGGCTCTTGGTCCAGGCCCTGACAGGCCTTTCTTTGACATGGGGCTCATGCTGAGGGTCACAGTGTTAATTTGTGCCCAAGCAGCACTCAAGTTTGGGCGTGGCATCAGGGGCCATGAAGATTTCTCCCACCCTGAAGGTGTGACTCCATGCCAAGAGCAAGCTTGACAGCCATGGGGAAGGAGGAGTTCTGTTTTGTGCTTGCTATACCCAGCTGTGTGGAGAATTGATATAATGTCTAGGTTCAGATATCTGAAAACCAAGGTTAGGATGAGGTGACGGCATAAGACCATGGCGTGTCCGAAGTGCTGGGTGTGCGGCCAGCTGTCTCCTTGTCTGTCTGGACGTCTGGCTTCAGGCTGTGTCAGGCAGAGCATGAGTGCCCAGAGCAGCCTATCCAGTTCGGGTACCGTCGAGGCCCGAGCAGGTTGATCCTCATCTGGGTTTTCTGGAGAGCCCCACAGGGAAACATTTTTCTTCCGTTGGGCAGACACTGGGCTGGGTTTTGGTTCCGGAGTTCCTAGTCCGGAGGGCTTGTTTGCCAGGAGTGTGAGGAAGGAAGTCTGAAAACACAAGCTAGCGTGAGGTTTGGGACCGAGGGCATGGCAGGCCCACTCTGCAGAGGCTGAATCGAGATCTCCTGCACTGAGGTCATGTCAACTATGAGACGTGCCTCAGGCTAGAGTTCTTGTCCAGCATGGCCTCTTCCTGAAGGGTGTGGGGGCTTCATGAGGCCAGAAAGTTTTGCCTACGAGGGGATTTGTGAACTGCTCCAAAACTGAAGGTTACCTTCTGCACGACAGTCGAGTCCTATTGGATGGTTCCAAGAGGCCCCATATGGAAAGACTCGAGAGCAGGTGTCTAAGCATGGATGCCTGGGAACGCCACCTCATATTCCCACTCTTTAGTCAGGACAAGGCAGACTCAATCTGCAGGCTCCTGGGTGAGCTACCCAGAGGGGAGAGTTGAAATGGTCTCTCCTGAAGATGAGTCCTACTGTGGCTTGGTGGCCTGGGAGACCTTGGAATGTGGAGGTGGCTCAGGGACTCTGCAGGATTCTCCAACATGAGGTGTTTGACACGGCTCCAACAAGGAAACTTCCCATGTGGAGACGAGAGGAGTTCTGTTCCGTGCCTCAGGAAAGCCCCATACCCTGTTCTTCGAACCAAAGCCTCTGTGGAGTGACACCTGGAAACCAAAGCAAGAGTTGAGACTACGGCCTAAAGGCCTGTCCGGCTCAACCTTCTATCTCTGTTGACATCTGTGTGCATGCATTCATGGATGTAGCTGCTCAGCTTGTGTCGGAATGCCCCTGTGAGTCCAGTGAGGCTCCCAGTAGTGGGATGTCCTCAGAGGCCTTGAGGTTTCTCATATTCTGGAGGTGTGTGGCCAAAGGAATGGACACAGTTTCCCAGGAGAGAGCAGGCACGGTCCTGTGGTATGGCTCCAGAGGACCCAGCCTAGAGGCTGTGTTTGCCAGGGCTGTGGGGACAGATGTCTGAGAAAGCACACTTGGCTCAGCTAGGGGCCAATGTAATGGCAGGCCTGATCTCTAGTCCGTGAGGGGAGATCCTCTGGAAATCAAAGTAGGGAAGTGGGAGGCAGTCACTCAGGATTTTGTCTCTGGGTGTTGCGTTTACAGTGTCCGGTCAGGGTAGGGGTTGTCTCAGAGGCCGAGGAAGAGCCTTCCTCTCGGGGGATTGTCCAAGCTCCCAAGTGTTTGTGTTCATTCTGTGTGAATGAAGAGTATTGTTTTCTGCCACAGGGGACCCCCCCAGGAGAGGGACTCTAGAGCACAGCAGTGGGTTCCCTCAACTGGAATACACACCATCTAGTTAGTCCTGGGTGCCTATGGGCATGGCAAGCCACATATGCGGGCTCTTGGTCCAGTCACTGAGAGGCGTTACTTGAAAAAGGTACTCACGCTGAGGGTCACAATGTGTGTTTGTGCCCAAGGCGGCCCTCACGCTTGGGCGTGGCCTCATGGGCCATGCCGTTTTCTCCTACACTGAAGGTTTGACTCACTGCCAGCAGCAAGGTTTCTTGCCAGGGGGAAGGAGGGGTTCTGACTTGTGCATCAGGTTCCCCCCTGTGCAGGGATTGGAGATAAGGTCTAGGTTCCGATGACTGAAAACCCAGGTTGGGAATGGATGGTGGCCTAAGGCAGTGGCGGGTCCAATGTGCTGGGTGTGCAGCCAGCTGTGTCGGTGTCTGTTGGAAGGTCTGGGCTCAGGCAATTTGCAACAGAGCATCACTGTTTAAGGTAGCCTATGCAATTGGGGTGTTGCCGAGGGCCAAGCAGTTTGATCCTCATTTGGGGTTTCTGGGCAGCGCCATAGACAATGTTTTTCTCCTGGGAGGCAGGCACAGTGCTTCATTGTGGCCCCAGAATTCCCAGTAGGGAGGGTTTGTGGGCCAGGAGTGTGAGGACGGAAGTCTGAAAACACAAGCTAGTGTGAGGATTGGAGCCAAGGGCAGAGCAGGCCCACTCTGCAGAGGCTGAATCAAAATCTCCTGCATCTGAAGTCAGGCTGAGGATCAGACGTTGGCTGAGGCTGGAGTATGTGTCCATGATGGCACCTTCATGAAGTGGGGGCCTCATGAGGCCAAGGAAGTTTTCCCACGCTGAGTTTGGAGGTTGCCCCAAACCACAAGGTTTCCTTCTGCGGGACATTCGAGCCCTGTTGCATGGCTCCAGGACATATCATATGGAAGGACTGGAGAGCAGGGTTCGAAGGATGGATCCCTGTACAGCATGCCTCGCATTCCCATTGGCTATTAGCGACAAGATATGTTTGATCTGCTGCCTCTGGAACACGCGACCCAGGGGGCTGAGTTGAAATGGCCTCTTTTGAGGATGCGTCATAATGTGCGTTTGGGTCCATGGAGACCTTGGAATGTGCTGGTTGTTCGGTGGCCCTGCGGAACTCTCCTACCTGAAGTGTTTGATACATCCCAGTAAGAAAGCTGCCCATGTGGAGATGAGAGAGGTTTGGTTTGGTGCCTCAGAAAAGCCCCATGTGCTGGTCTACGAAAACAGTCCTCTGAGAACGGAAACATGGAAAGCAAAGCTAAGGTTCAGATTAGGGCCTGGGGGCCTGTCCATTTCAACCTTCTGTCTCTGGGGACACTGTCTGAGAGTCTAAGTGGAGATAGTTGCTCCACTGGTGTCAGAGAACCCCTCTTAGTCCAGGGTGGCCTATACTATGGATGGCCTCAGGGACCTTGGAGCTTTTCCCTAACCTGTAGGGTTGTGGTCAATGGATTGGGCACACTTTCCTTGGAGAGGGCAGGCACAATCTTTCGCTGTTTGGTCCAGAGGCCCTGGCCTGGATGTTGTGTGGGTCCAGGCTGTGGGCACAGAAGTCTGAATACACAAACTCAGCTTATGAGTGGCGCCTAGGGTATGGCAGGCCGGATATACAGCCCGAGAGGGAGCTCCTGGGCCTCTGAAACAAGGGCGAGTGGGAGGCGTTCCTTCAGGCTTTTGTCTCTGGATGTTGTGTCCGGGATAGCCGTGGATTGGAGCGGTGGCCTCAGGTACTGTGGACGAGTATCCCTCTCTGGGGATTTGTCCCAGCTCCCAAGAGTTTGGGGTCATTTTGTGGGAAGGGTGGAGTCGTGTTGTCTGGCTCATGGGTCTCTCCAAGAAAGGGATTCCAGAGCAGAGCTCCAGGTACGGGCGGGGCGACTGGAAAATTCAAACCGTGGTGAGGATTGGGTGCATAGGGGCTTGGCAAGCCCCATATGTGGGCTCTTGGTCCAGGCCCTGACAGGCCTTTCTTTGACATGGGGCTCATGCTGAGGGTCACAGTGTGAATTTGTGCCCAAGCAGCACTCAAGTTTGGGCGTGGCATCAGGGGCCATGAAGATTTCTCCCACCCTGAAGGTGTGACTCCATGCCAAGAGCAAGCTTGACAGCCATGGGGAAGGAGGAGTTCTGTTTTGTGCTTGCTATACCCAGCTGTGTGGAGAATTGATATAATGTCTAGGTTCAGATATCTGAAAACCAAGGTTAGGATGAGGTGACGGCATAAGACCATGGCGTGTCCGAAGTGCTGGGTGTGCGGCCAGCTGTCTCCTTGTCTGTCTGGACGTCTGGCTTCAGGCTGTGTCAGGCAGAGCATGAGTGCCCAGAGCAGCCTATCCAGTTCGGGTACCGTCGAGGCCCGAGCAGGTTGATCCTCATCTGGGTTTTCTGGAGAGCCCCACAGGGAAACATTTTTCTTCCGTTGGGCAGACACTGGGCTGGGTTTTGGTTCCGGAGTTCCTAGTCCGGAGGGCTTGTTTGCCAGGAGTGTGAGGAAGGAAGTCTGTAAACACAAGCTAGCGTGAGGTTTGGGACCGAGGGCACGGCAGGCCCACTCTGCAGAGGCTAAATCGAGATCTCCTGCACTGAGGTCATGTCAACTATGAGACGTGCCTCAGGCTAGAGTTCTTGTCCAGCATGGCCTCTTCCTGAAGGGTGTGGGGGCTTCATGAGGCCAGAATGTTTTGCCTACGATGGGATTTGTGAACTGCTCCAAAACTGAAGGTTACCTTCTGCACGACAGTCGAGTCCTATTGGATGGTTCCAAGAGGCCCCATATGGAAAGACTCGAGAGCAGGTGTCTAAGCATGGATGCCTGGGAACGCCACCTCATAATCCCACTCTTTAGTCAGGACAAGGCAGGCTCAATCTGCGGGCTCCTGGGTGAGCTACGCAGAGGGGAGAGTTGAAATGGACTCTCCTGAAGATGAGTCCTACTGTGGCTTGGTGGCCTGGGAGACCTTGGAATGTGGAGGTGACTCAGGGACTCTGCAGGATTCTCCAACATGAGGTGTTTGACACGGCTCCAACAAGGAAACTTCCCATGTGGAGACGAGAGGAGTTCTGTTCCGTGCCTCAGGAAAGCCCCATACCCTGTTCTTCGAACCAAAGCCTCTGAGGAGTGACACCTGGAAACCAAAGCAAGAGTTGAGACTACGGCCTAAAGGCCTGTCCGGCTCAACCTTCTATCTCTGTTGACATCTGTGTGCATGCATTCATGGATGTAGCTGCTCAGCTTGTGTCCGAATGCCCCTGTGAGTCCAGTGAGGCTCCCAGTAGTGGGATGTCCTCGGAGGCCTTGAGGTTTCTCATATTCTGGAGTTGTGTGGCCAAAGGAATGGACACAGGTTCCCAGGAGAGAGCAGGCACGGTCCTGTGGTATGGCTCCAGAGGACCCAGCCTAGAGGCTGTGTTTGCCAGGGCTGTGGGGACAGATGTCTGAGAAAGCACACTTGGCTCAGCTAGGGGCCAATGTAATGGCAGGCCTGATCTCTAGTCCGTGAGGGGAGATCCTCTGGAAATCAAAGTAGGGCAAGTGGGAGGCAGTCACTCAGGATTTTGTCTCTGGGTGTTGCGTTTACAGTGTCCGGTCAGGGTAGGGGTTGTCTCAGAGGCCGAGGAAGAGCCTTCCTCTCGGGGGATTGTCCAAGCTCCCAAGTGTTTGTGTTCATTCTGTGGGAATGAAGAGTACTGTTTTCTGCCACAGGGGACCCCCCAGGAGAGGGACTCTAGAGCACAGCAGTGGGTTCCCTCAACTGGAATACACACCATCTAGTTAGTCCGGGGTGCCTATGGGCATGGCAAGCCACATATGCGGGCTCTTGGTCCAGTCACTGAGAGGCGTTACTTGAATAAGGTACTCACGCTGAGGGTCACAATGTGTGTTTGTGCCCAAGGCGGCCCTCACGCTTGGGCGTGGCCTCATGGGCCATGCATTTTTCTCCTACACTGAAGGTTTGACTCACTGCCAGCAGCAAGGTTTCTTGCCAGGGGGAAGGAGGGGTTCTGACTTGTGCATCAGGTTCCCCCCTGTGCAGGGATTGGAGATAAGGTCTAGGTTCCGATGACTGAAAACCCAGGTAGGGAATGGATGGTGGCCTAAGGCAGTGGCGGGTCCAATGTGCTGGGTGTGCAGCCAGCTGTGTCGGTGTCTGTTGGAAGGTCTGGGCTCAGGCTATTTGCGACAGAGCATCACTGTTTAAGGTAGCCTATGCAATTGGGTGTTGCCGAGGGCCAAGCAGTTTGATCCTCATTTGGGGTTTCTGGGCAGCGCCATAGACAATGGTTTTCTCCTGGGAGGCAGGCACAGTGCTTCATTGTGGCCCCAGAATTCCCAGTAGGGAGGGTTTGTGGGCCAGGAGTGTGAGGACGGAAGTCTGAAAACACAAGCTAGTGTGAGGATTGGAGCCAAGGGCAGAGCAGGCCCACTCTGCAGAGGCTGAATCAAAATCTCCTGCATCTGAAGTCAGGCTGAGGATCAGACGTTGGCTGAGGCTGGAGTATGTGTCCATGATGGCACCTTCATGAAGTGGGGTCTCATGAGGCCAAGGAAGTTTTCCCACGCTGAGTTTGGAGGTTGCCCCAAACCCCAAGGTTTCCTTCTGCGGGACATTCGAGCCCTGTTGCATGGCTCCAGGACATACCATATGGAAGGACTGGAGAGCAGGGTTCGAAGGATGGATCCCTGTACAGCATGCCTCGCATTCCCATTGGCTATTAGCGACAAGATATGTTTGATCTGCTGCCTCTGGAACACGCGACCCAGGGGGCTGAGTTGAAATGGCCTCTCCTGAGGATGCGTCATAATGTGCGTTTGGGTCCATGGAGACCTTGGAATGTGCTGGTTGTTCAGTGGCCCTGCGGAACTCTCCTACCTGAACTGTTTGATACATCCCAGTAAGAAAGCTGCCTATGTGGAGATGAGAGATGTTTGGTTTGGTGCCTCCGAAAATCCCCATGTGCTGGTCTACGAAAACAGTCCTCTGAGAACGGAAACATGGAAACCAAAGCTAAGGTTCAGATTAGGGCCTGGGGGCCTGTCCATTTCAACCTTCTGTCTCTGGGGACACTGTCTGAGAGACTAAGTGGAGATAGTTGCTCCGCTGGTGTCAGAGAGCCCCTCTTAGTCCAGGGTGGCCTATACTATGGATGGCCTCAGGGACCTTGGAGCTTTTCCCTAACCTGTAGGGTGGTGGTCAATGGATTGGGCACACTTTCCTTGGAGAGGGCAGGCACAATCTTTCGCTGTTTGGTCCAGAGGCCCTGGCCTGGATGTTGTGTGGGTCCAGGCTGTGGGCACAGAAGTCTGAATACACAAACTCAGCTTATGAGTGGCGCCTAGGGTATGGCAGGCCGGATGTACAGCCCGAGAGGGAGCTCCTGGGCCTCTGAAACAAGGGCGAGTGGGAGGCGTTCCTTCAGGCTTTTGTCTCTGGATGTTGTGTCCGGGATAGCCGTGGATTGGAGCGGTGGCCTCAGGTACTGTGGACGAGTATCCCTCTCTGGGGATCTGTCCCAGCTCCCAAGAGTTTGGGGTCATTTTGTGGGAAGGGTGGAGTCGTGTTGTCTGGCTCATGGGTCTCTCCAAGAAAGGGATTCCAGAGCAGAGCTCCAGGTATGGGCGGGGCGACTGGAAAATTCAAACCGTGGTGAGGATTGGGTGCATAGGGGCTTGGCAAGCCCCATATGTGGGCTCTTGGTCCAGGCCCTGACAGGCCTTTCTTTGACATGGGGCTCATGCTGAGGGTCACAGTGTTAATTTGTGCCCAAGCAGCACTCAAGTTTGGGCGTGGCATCAGAAGACATGATGGGTGCTCCCACCCTGAAGGTGTGACTCCATGCCAAGAGCAAGCTTGACAGCCATGGGGAAGGAGGAGTTCTGTTTTGTGCTTGCTATACCCAGCTGTGTGGAGAATTGATATAATGTCTAGGTTCAGATATCTGAAAACCAAGGTTAGGATGAGGTGACGGCATAAGACCATGGCGTGTCCGAAGTGCTGGGTGTGCGGCCAGCTGTCTCCTTGTCTGTCTGGACGTCTGGCTTCAGGCTGTGTCAGGCAGAGCATGAGTGCCCAGAGCAGCCTATCCAGTTCGGGTACCGTCGAGGCCCGAGCAGGTTGATCCTCATCTGGGTTTTCTGGAGAGCCCCACAGGGAAACGTTTTTCTTCCGTTGGACAGACACTGGGCTGGGTTTTGGTTCCGGAGTTCCTAGTCCGGAGGGCTTGTTTGCCAGGAGTGTGAGGAAGGAAGTCTGAAAACACAAGCTATCGTGAGGTTTGGGACCGAGGGCACGGCAGGTTCACTCTGCAGAGGCTGAATCGAGATCTCCTGCACTGAGGTCATGTCAACTATGAGACGTGCCTCAGGCTAGAGTTCTTGTCCAGCATGGCCTCTTCCTGAAGG
This sequence comes from Mustela nivalis, assembly GCF_964662115.1. Classification (NCBI taxonomy): domain Eukaryota; kingdom Metazoa; phylum Chordata; class Mammalia; order Carnivora; family Mustelidae; genus Mustela; species Mustela nivalis. The sequence goes on from NW_028136368.1 coordinate 818,360, forward strand.
GTGTGGGGGCTTCATGAGGCCAGAAAGTTTTGGCTACGATGGGATTTGTGAACTGCTCCAAAACTGAAGGTTACCTTCTGCACGACAGTCGAGTCCTATTGGATGGTTCCAAGAGGCCCCATATGGAAAGACTCGAGAGCAGGTGTCTAAGCATGGATGCCTGGGAACGCCACCTCATATTCCCACTCTTTAGTCAGGACAAGGCAGGCTCAATCTGCGGGCTCCTGGGTGAGCTACCCAGAGGGGAGAGTTGAAATGGACTCTCCTGAAGATGAGTCCTACTGTGGCTTGGTGGCCTGGAGACCTTGGAATGTGGAGGTGGCTCAGGGACTCTGCAGGATTCTCCAACATGAGGTGTTTGACACGGCTCCAACAAGGAAACTTCCCATGTGAAGATGAGAGGAGTTCTGTTCCGTGCCTCAGGAAAGCCCCATACCCTGTTCTTCGAACCAAAGCCTCTGAGGAGTGACACCTGGAAACCAAAGCAAGAGTTGAGACTACGGCCTAAAGGCCTGTCCGGCTCAACCTTCTATCTCTGTTGACATCTGTGTGCATGCATTCATGGATGTAGCTGCTCAGCTTGTGTCCGAATGCCCCTGTGAGTCCAGTGAGGCTCCCAGTAGTGGGATGTCCTCGGAGGCCTTGAGGTTTCTCATATTCTGGAGGTGTGTGGCCAAAGGAATGGACACAGGTTCCCAGGAGAGAGCAGGCACGGTCCTGTGCTATGGCTCCAGAGGACCCAGCCTAGAGGCTGTGTTTGCCAGGGCTGTGGGGACAGATGTCTGAAAAAGCAAACTTGGCTCAGCTAGGGGCCAATGTAATGGCTGGCCTGATCTCTAGTCCGTGAGGGGAGATCCTCTGGAAATCAAAGTAGGGCAAGTGGGAGGCAGTCACTCAGGACTTTGTCTCTGGGTTTTGCGTTTAGAGTGTTCGGTCAGGGTAGGGGTTGTCTTTGAGGCCGAGGAAGAGCCTTCCTCTCGGGGGATTGTCCAAGCTCCCAAGTGTTTGTGTTCATTCTGTGGGAATGAAGAGTACTGTTTTCTGTCACAGGGGACCCCCCAGGAGAGGGACTCTAGAGCACAGCAGTGGGTTCCCTCAACTGGAATACACACCATCTAGTTAGTCCTGGGTGCCTATGGGCATGGCAAGCCACATATGCGGGCTCTTGGTCCAGTCACTGAGAGGCGTTACTTGAATAAGGTACTCACGCTAGGGTCACAATGTGTGTTTGTGCCCAAGGCGGCCCTCACGCTAGGGCGTGGCCTCATGGGCCATGCCGTTTTCTCCTACACTGAAGGTTTGACTCACTGCCAGCAGCAAGGTTTCTTGCCATGGGGAAGGAGGGGTTCTGACTTGTGCATCAGGTTCCCACCTGTGCAGGGATTGGAGATAAGGTCTAGGTTCCGATGACTGAAAAACCAGGTTGGGAATGGATGGTGGCCTAAGGCAGTGGCGGGTCCAATGTGCTGGGTGTGCAGCCAGTTGTATCCGTGTCTGTTGGAAGGTCTGGGCTCAGGCTATTTGCGACAGAGCATCACTGTTTAAGGTAGCCTATGCAATTGGGGTGTTGCCGAAGGCCAAGCAGTTTGATCCTCATTTGGGGTTTCTGGGCAGCGCCATAGACAATATTTTTCTCCTGGGAGGCAGGCACAGTTCTTCATTGTGGCCCCAGAATTCCTAGTAGGGATGGTTTGTGGGCCAGGAATGTGAGGACGGAAGTCTGAAAACACAAGCTAGTGTGAGGATTGGAGCCAAGGGCAGAGCAGGCCCACTCTGCAGAGGCTGAATCAAAATCTCCTGCATCTGAAGTCAGGCTGAGGATCAGACGTTGGCTGAGGCTGGAGTATGTGTCCATGATGGCACCTTCATGAAGTGGGGTCTCATGAGGCCAAGGAAGTTTTCCCACGCTGTGTTTGGGGGTTGCCCCAAACCCCAAGGTTTCCTTCTGCGGGACATTCGAGTCCTGTTGCATGGCTCCAGGACATACCATATGGAAGGACTGGAGAGCAGGGTTCGAAGGATGGATCCCTGTACAGCATGCCTCGCATTCCCATTGGCTATTAGCGACAAGATATGTTTGATCTGCTGCCTCTGGAACACGCGACCCAGGGGGCTGAGTTGAAATGGCCTCTCCTGAGGATGCGTCATAATGTGCGTTTGGGTCCATGGAGACCTTGGAATGTGCTGGTTGTTCAGTGGCCCTGCGGAACTCTCCTACCTGAAGTGTTTGATACATCCCAGTAAGAAAGCTGCCCATGTGGAGATGAGAGATGTTTGGTTTGGTGCCTCCGAAAATCCCCATGTGCTGGTCTACGAAAACAGTCCTCTGAGAACGGAAACATGGAAACCAAAGCTAAGGTTCAGATTAGGGCCTGGGGGCCTGTCCATTTCAACCTTCTGTCTCTGGGGACACTGTCTGAGAGACTAAGTGGAGATAGTTGCTCCGCTGGTGTCAGAGAGCCCCTCTTAGTCCAGGGTGGCCTATACTATGGATGGCCTCAGGGACCTTGGAGCTTTTCCCTAACCTGTAGGGTGGTGGTCAATGGATTGGGCACACTTTCCTTGGAGAGGGCAGGCACAATCTTTCGCTGTTTGGTCCAGAGGCCCTAGCCTGGATGTTGTGTGGGTCCAGGCTGTGGGCACAGAAGTCTGAATACACAAACTCAGCTTATGAGTGGCGCCTAGGGTATGGCAGGCCGGATGTACAGCCCGAGAGGGAGCTCCTGGGCCTCTGAAACAAGGGCGAGTGGGAGGCGTTCCTTCAGGCTTTTGTCTCTGGATGTTGTGTCCGGGATAGCCGTGGATTGGAGCGGTGGCCTCAGGTACTGTGGACGAGTATCCCTCTCTGGGGATCTGTCCCAGCTCCCAAGAGTTTGGGGTCATTTTGTGGGAAGGGTGGAGTCGTGTTGTCTGGCTCATGGGTCTCTCCAAGAAAGGGATTCCAGAGCAGAGCTCCAGGTATGGGCGGGGCGACTGGAAAATTCAAACCGTGGTGAGGATTGGGTGCATAGGGGCTTGGCAAGCCCCATATGTGGGCTCTTGGTCCAGGCCCTGACAGGCCTTTCTTTGACATGGGGCTCATGCTGAGGGTCACAGTGTTAATTTGTGCCCAAGCAGCACTCAAGTTTGGGCGTGGCATCAGAAGACATGATGGGTGCTCCCACCCTGAAGGTGTGACTCCATGCCAAGAGCAAGCTTGACAGCCATGGGGAAGGAGGAGTTCTGTTTTGTGCTTGCTATACCCAGCTGTGTGGAGAATTGATATAATGTCTAGGTTCAGATATCTGAAAACCAAGGTTAGGATGAGGTGACGGCATAAGACCATGGCGTGTCCGAAGTGCTGGGTGTGCGGCCAGCTGTCTCCTTGTCTGTCTGGACGTCTGGCTTCAGGCTGTGTCAGGCAGAGCATGAGTGCCCAGAGCAGCCTATCCAGTTCGGGTACCGTCGAGGCCCGAGCAGGTTGATCCTCATCTGGGTTTTCTGGAGAGCCCCACAGGGAAACGTTTTTCTTCCGTTGGACAGACACTGGGCTGGGTTTTGGTTCCGGAGTTCCTAGTCCGGAGGGCTTGTTTGCCAGGAGTGTGAGGAAGGAAGTCTGAAAACACAAGCTATCGTGAGGTTTGGGACCGAGGGCACGGCAGGTTCACTCTGCAGAGGCTGAATCGAGATCTCCTGCACTGAGGTCATGTCAACTATGAGACGTGCCTCAGGCTAGAGTTCTTGTCCAGCATGGCCTCTTCCTGAAGGGTGTGGGGGCTTCATGAGGCCAGAAAGTTTTGGCTACGATGGGATTTGTGAACTGCTCCAAAACTGAAGGTTACCTTCTGCACGACAGTCGAGTCCTATTGGATGGTTCCAAGAGGCCCCATATGGAAAGACTCGAGAGCAGGTGTCTAAGCATGGATGCCTGGGAACGCCACCTCATATTCCCACTCTTTAGTCAGGACAAGGCAGGCTCAATCTGCGGGCTCCTGGGTGAGCTACCCAGAGGGGAGAGTTGAAATGGACTCTCCTGAAGATGAGTCCTACTGTGGCTTGGTGGCCTGGAGACCTTGGAATGTGGAGGTGGCTCAGGGACTCTGCAGGATTCTCCAACATGAGGTGTTTGACACGGCTCCAACAAGGAAACTTCCCATGTGAAGACGAGAGGAGTTCTGTTCCGTGCCTCAGGAAAGCCCCATACCCTGTTCTTCGAACCAAAGCCTCTGAGGAGTGACACCTGGAAACCAAAGCAAGAGTTGAGACTACGGCCTAAAGGCCTGTCCGGCTCAACCTTCTATCTCTGTTGACATCTGTGTGCATGCATTCATGGATGTAGCTGCTCAGCTTGTGTCCGAATGCCCCTGTGAGTCCAGTGAGGCTCCCAGTAGTGGGATGTCCTCGGAGGCCTTGAGGTTTCTCATATTCTGGAGGTGTGTGGCCAAAGGAATGGACACAGGTTCCCAGGAGAGAGCAGGCACGGTCCTGTGCTATGGCTCCAGAGGACCCAGCCTAGAGGCTGTGTTTGCCAGGGCTGTGGGGACAGATGTCTGAAAAAGCAAACTTGGCTCAGCTAGGGGCCAATGTAATGGCTGGCCTGATCTCTAGTCCGTGAGGGGAGATCCTCTGGAAATCAAAGTAGGGCAAGTGGGAGGCAGTCACTCAGGACTTTGTCTCTGGGTTTTGCGTTTAGAGTGTTCGGTCAGGGTAGGGGTTGTCTTTGAGGCCGAGGAAGAGCCTTCCTCTCGGGGGATTGTCCAAGCTCCCAAGTGTTTGTGTTCATTCTGTGGGAATGAAGAGTACTGTTTTCTGTCACAGGGGACCCCCCAGGAGAGGGACTCTAGAGCACAGCAGTGGGTTCCCTCAACTGGAATACACACCATCTAGTTAGTCCTGGGTGCCTATGGGCATGGCAAGCCACATATGCGGGCTCTTGGTCCAGTCACTGAGAGGCGTTACTTGAATAAGGTACTCACGCTAGGGTCACAATGTGTGTTTGTGCCCAAGGCGGCCCTCACGCTAGGGCGTGGCCTCATGGGCCATGCCGTTTTCTCCTACACTGAAGGTTTGACTCACTGCCAGCAGCAAGGTTTCTTGCCATGGGGAAGGAGGGGTTCTGACTTGTGCATCAGGTTCCCACCTGTGCAGGGATTGGAGATAAGGTCTAGGTTCCGATGACTGAAAAACCAGGTTGGGAATGGATGGTGGCCTAAGGCAGTGGCGGGTCCAATGTGCTGGGTGTGCAGCCAGTTGTATCCGTGTCTGTTGGAAGGTCTGGGCTCAGGCTATTTGCGACAGAGCATCACTGTTTAAGGTAGCCTATGCAATTAGGGTGTTGCCGAAGGCCAAGCAGTTTGATCCTCATTTGGGGTTTCTGGGCAGCGCCATAGACAATATTTTTCTCCTGGGAGGCAGGCACAGTTCTTCATTGTGGCCCCAGAATTCCTAGTAGGGATGGTTTGTGGGCCAGGAATGTGAGGACGGAAGTCTGAAAACACAAGCTAGTGTGAGGATTGGAGCCAAGGGCAGAGCAGGCCCACTCTGCAGAGGCTGAATCAAAATCTCCTGCATCTGAAGTCAGGCTGAGGATCAGACGTTGGCTGAGGCTGGAGTATGTGTCCATGATGGCACCTTCATGAAGTGGGGTCTCATGAGGCCAAGGAAGTTTTCCCACGCTGTGTTTGGGGGTTGCCCCAAACCCCAAGGTTTCCTTCTGCGGGACATTCGAGTCCTGTTGCATGGCTCCAGGACATACCATATGGAAGGACTGGAGAGCAGGGTTCGAAGGATGGATCCCTGTACAGCATGCCTCGCATTCCCATTGGCTATTAGCGACAAGATATGTTTGATCTGCTGCCTCTGGAACACGCGACCCAGGGGGCTGAGTTGAAATGGCCTCTCCTGAGGATGCGTCATAATGTGCGTTTGGGTCCATGGAGACCTTGGAATGTGCTGGTTGTTCAGTGGCCCTGCGGAACTCTCCTACCTGAAGTGTTTGATACATCCCAGTAAGAAAGCTGCCCATGTGGAGATGAGAGATGTTTGGTTTGGTGCCTCCGAAAAGCCCCATGTGCTGGTCTATGAAAACAGTCCTCTGAGAACGGAAACATGCTAACCAAAGCTAAGGTTCAGATTAGGGCCTGGGGGCCTGTCCATTTCAACCTTCTGTCTCTGGGGACACTGTCTGAGAGTCTAAGTGGAGATAGTTGCTCCGCTGGTGTCAGAGAGCCCCTCTTAGTCCAGGGTGGCCTATACTATGGATGGCCTCAGGGACCTTGGAGCTTTTCCCTAACCTGTAGGGTGGTGGTCAATGGATTGGGCACACTTTCCTTGGAGAGGGCAGGCACAATCTTTCGCTGTTTGGTCCAGAGGCCCTAGCCTGGATGTTGTGTGGGTCCAGGCTGTGGGCACAGAAGTCTGAATACACAAACTCAGCTTATGAGTGGCGCCTAGGGTATGGCAGGCCGGATGTACAGCCCGAGAGGGAGCTCCTGGGCCTCTGAAACAAGGGCGAGTGGGAGGCGTTCCTTCAGGCTTTTGTCTCTGGATGTTGTGTCCGGGATAGCCGTGGATTGGAGCGGTGGCCTCAGGTACTGTGGACGAGTATCCCTCTCTGGGGATCTGTCCCAGCTCCCAAGAGTTTGGGGTCATTTTGTGGGAAGGGTGGAGTCGTGTTGTCTGGCTCATGGGTCTCTCCAAGAAAGGGATTCCAGAGCAGAGCTCCAGGTATGGGCGGGGCGACTGGAAAATTCAAACCGTGGTGAGGATTGGGTGCATAGGGGCTTGGCAAGCCCCATATGTGGGCTCTTGGTCCAGGCCCTGACAGGCCTTTCTTTGACATGGGGCTCATGCTGAGGGTCACAGTGTTAATTTGTGCCCAAGCAGCACTCAAGTTTGGGCGTGGCATCAGAAGACATGATGGGTGCTCCCACCCTGAAGGTGTGACTCCATGCCAAGAGCAAGCTTGACAGCCATGGGGAAGGAGGAGTTCTGTTTTGTGCTTGCTATACCCAGCTGTGTGGAGAATTGATATAATGTCTAGGTTCAGATATCTGAAAACCAAGGTTAGGATGAGGTGACGGCATAAGACCATGGCGTGTCCGAAGTGCTGGGTGTGCGGCCAGCTGTCTCCTTGTCTGTCTGGACGTCTGGCTTCAGGCTGTGTCAGGCAGAGCATGAGTGCCCAGAGCAGCCTATCCAGTTCGGGTACCGTCGAGGCCCGAGCAGGTTGATCCTCATCTGGGTTTTCTGGAGAGCCCCACAGGGAAACGTTTTTCTTCCGTTGGACAGACACTGGGCTGGGTTTTGGTTCCGGAGTTCCTAGTCCGGAGGGCTTGTTTGCCAGGAGTGTGAGGAAGGAAGTCTGAAAACACAAGCTATCGTGAGGTTTGGGACCGAGGGCACGGCAGGTTCACTCTGCAGAGGCTGAATCGAGATCTCCTGCACTGAGGTCATGTCAACTATGAGACGTGCCTCAGGCTAGAGTTCTTGTCCAGCATGGCCTCTTCCTGAAGGGTGTGGGGGCTTCATGAGGCCAGAAAGTTTTGGCTACGATGGGATTTGTGAACTGCTCCAAAACTGAAGGTTACCTTCTGCACGACAGTCGAGTCCTATTGGATGGTTCCAAGAGGCCCCATATGGAAAGACTCGAGAGCAGGTGTCTAAGCATGGATGCCTGGGAACGCCACCTCATATTCCCACTCTTTAGTCAGGACAAGGCAGGCTCAATCTGCGGGCTCCTGGGTGAGCTACCCAGAGGGGAGAGTTGAAATGGACTCTCCTGAAGATGAGTCCTACTGTGGCTTGGTGGCCTGGAGACCTTGGAATGTGGAGGTGGCTCAGGGACTCTGCAGGATTCTCCAACATGAGGTGTTTGACACGGCTCCAACAAGGAAACTTCCCATGTGAAGACGAGAGGAGTTCTGTTCCGTGCCTCAGGAAAGCCCCATACCCTGTTCTTCGAACCAAAGCCTCTGAGGAGTGACACCTGGAAACCAAAGCAAGAGTTGAGACTACGGCCTAAAGGCCTGTCCGGCTCAACCTTCTATCTCTGTTGACATCTGTGTGCATGCATTCATGGATGTAGCTGCTCAGCTTGTGTCCGAATGCCCCTGTGAGTCCAGTGAGGCTCCCAGTAGTGGGATGTCCTCGGAGGCCTTGAGGTTTCTCATATTCTGGAGGTGTGTGGCCAAAGGAATGGACACAGGTTCCCAGGAGAGAGCAGGCACGGTCCTGTGCTATGGCTCCAGAGGACCCAGCCTAGAGGCTGTGTTTGCCAGGGCTGTGGGGACAGATGTCTGAAAAAGCAAACTTGGCTCAGCTAGGGGCCAATGTAATGGCTGGCCTGATCTCTAGTCCGTGAGGGGAGATCCTCTGGAAATCAAAGTAGGGCAAGTGGGAGGCAGTCACTCAGGACTTTGTCTCTGGGTTTTGCGTTTAGAGTGTTCGGTCAGGGTAGGGGTTGTCTTTGAGGCCGAGGAAGAGCCTTCCTCTCGGGGGATTGTCCAAGCTCCCAAGTGTTTGTGTTCATTCTGTGGGAATGAAGAGTACTGTTTTCTGTCACAGGGGACCCCCCAGGAGAGGGACTCTAGAGCACAGCAGTGGGTTCCCTCAACTGGAATACACACCATCTAGTTAGTCCTGGGTGCCTATGGGCATGGCAAGCCACATATGCGGGCTCTTGGTCCAGTCACTGAGAGGCGTTACTTGAATAAGGTACTCACGCTAGGGTCACAATGTGTGTTTGTGCCCAAGGCGGCCCTCACGCTAGGGCGTGGCCTCATGGGCCATGCCGTTTTCTCCTACACTGAAGGTTTGACTCACTGCCAGCAGCAAGGTTTCTTGCCATGGGGAAGGAGGGGTTCTGACTTGTGCATCAGGTTCCCACCTGTGCAGGGATTGGAGATAAGGTCTAGGTTCCGATGACTGAAAAACCAGGTTGGGAATGGATGGTGGCCTAAGGCAGTGGCGGGTCCAATGTGCTGGGTGTGCAGCCAGTTGTATCCGTGTCTGTTGGAAGGTCTGGGCTCAGGCTATTTGCGACAGAGCATCACTGTTTAAGGTAGCCTATGCAATTGGGGTGTTGCCGAAGGCCAAGCAGTTTGATCCTCATTTGGGGTTTCTGGGCAGCGCCATAGACAATATTTTTCTCCTGGGAGGCAGGCACAGTTCTTCATTGTGGCCCCAGAATTCCTAGTAGGGATGGTTTGTGGGCCAGGAATGTGAGGACGGAAGTCTGAAAACACAAGCTAGTGTGAGGATTGGAGCCAAGGGCAGAGCAGGCCCACTCTGCAGAGGCTGAATCAAAATCTCCTGCATCTGAAGTCAGGCTGAGGATCAGACGTTGGCTGAGGCTGGAGTATGTGTCCATGATGGCACCTTCATGAAGTGGGGTCTCATGAGGCCAAGGAAGTTTTCCCACGCTGTGTTTGGGGGTTGCCCCAAACCCCAAGGTTTCCTTCTGCGGGACATTCGAGTCCTGTTGCATGGCTCCAGGACATACCATATGGAAGGACTGGAGAGCAGGGTTCGAAGGATGGATCCCTGTACAGCATGCCTCGCATTCCCATTGGCTATTAGCGACAAGATATGTTTGATCTGCTGCCTCTGGAACACGCGACCCAGGGGGCTGAGTTGAAATGGCCTCTCCTGAGGATGCGTCATAATGTGCGTTTGGGTCCATGGAGACCTTGGAATGTGCTGGTTGTTCAGTGGCCCTGCGGAACTCTCCTACCTGAAGTGTTTGATACATCCCAGTAAGAAAGCTGCCCATGTGGAGATGAGAGATGTTTGGTTTGGTGCCTCCGAAAAGCCCCATGTGCTGGTCTATGAAAACAGTCCTCTGAGAACGGAAACATGCTAACCAAAGCTAAGGTTCAGATTAGGGCCTGGGGGCCTGTCCATTTCAACCTTCTGTCTCTGGGGACACTGTCTGAGAGTCTAAGTGGAGATAGTTGCTCCGCTGGTGTCAGAGAGCGCCTCTTAGTCCAGGGTGGCCTATACTATTGATGGCCTCAGGGACCTTGGAGCTTTTCCCTAACCTGTAGGGTGGTGGTCAATGGATTGGGCACACTTTCCTTGGAGAAAGCAGGCACAATCTTTCGCTGTTTGGTCCAGAGGCCCTAGCCTGGATGTTGTGTGGGTCCAGGCTGTGGGCACAGAAGTCTGAATACACAAACTCAGCTTATGAGTGGCGCCTAGGGTATGGCAGGCCGGATGTACAGCCCGAGAGGGAGCTCCTGGGCCTCTGAAACAAGGGCGAGTGGGAGGCGTTCCTTCAGGCTTTTGTCTCTGGATGTTGTGTCCGGGATAGCCGTGGATTGGAGCGGTGGCCTCAGGTACTGTGGACGAGTATCCCTCTCTGGGGATCTGTCCCAGCTTCCAAGAGTTTGGGGTCATTTTGTGGGAAGGGTGGAGTCGTGTTGTCTGGCTCATAGATCTCTCCAAGAAAGGTATTCCAGAGCAGAGCTCCAGGTATGGGCGGGGCGACTGGAAAATTCAAACCGTGGTGAGGATTGGGTGCATAGGGGCTTGGCAAGCCCCATATGTGGGCTCTTGGTCCAGGCCCTGACAGGCCTTTCTTTGACATGGGGCTCATGCTGAGGGTCACAGTGTGAATTTGTGCCCAAGCAGCACTCAAGTTAGGGCGTGGCATCAGAAGCCATGAAGGTTTCTCCCACCCTGAAGGTGTGACTCCATGCCAAGAGCAAGCTTGACAGCCATGGGGAAGGAGGAGTTCTGTTTTGTGCTTGCTATACCCAGCTGTGTGGAGAATTGATATAATGTCTAGGTTCAAATATCTGAAAACCAAGGTTAGGATGAGGTGACGGCATAAGACCATGGCGTGTCCGAAGTGCTGGGTGTGCGGCCAGCTGTCTCCTTGTCTGTCTGGACGTCTGGCTTCAGGCTGTGTCAGGCAGAGCATGAGTGCCCAGAGCAGCCTATCCAGTTCGGGTACCGTCAAGGCCCGAGCAGGTTGATCCTCATCTGGGTTTTATGGAGAGCCCCACAGGGAAACGTTTTTCTTCCGTTGGGAGACAATGGGCTGGGTTTTGGTTCCGGAGTTCCTAGTCCGGAGGGCTTGTTTGCCAGGAGTGTGAGGAAGGAAGTCTGAAAACACAAGCTAGCGTGAGGTTTCGGACCGAGGGCACGGCAGGCCCACACTGCAGAGGCTGAATCGAGATCTCCTGCACTGAGGTCATGTCAACTATGAGACGTGCCTCAGGCTAGAGTTTTTGTCCAGCATGGCCTCTTCCTGAAGGGTGTGGGGGCTTCATGAGGCCAGAAAGTTTTGCCTACGATTGGATTTGTGAACTGCTCCAAAACTGAAGGTTACCTTCTGCACGACAGTCGAGTCCTATTGGATGGTTCCAAGAGGCCCCATATGGAAAGACTCGAGAGCAGGTGTCTAAGCATGGATGCCTGGGAACGCCACCTCGTATTCCCACTGTTTAGTCAGGACAAATCAGGCTCAATCTGCAGGCTCCTGGGTGAGCTACCTAGAGGGGAGAGTTGAAATGGACTCTCCTGAAGATGAGTTCTACTGTGGCTTTGTGGCCTGGGAGACCTTGGAATGTGGAGGTGGCTCAGGGACTCTGCAGGGTTTTCCAAACTGAGGTGTTTGACAGAGCTCCAACAAGGAAGCTTCCCATGTGGAGACAAGAGGAGTTCTGTTCAGTGCCTCAGGAAAGCCCCATATCCTGTTCTTCGAACCAAAGCCTCTGAGGAGTAACACCTGGAACCCAAAGCAAGAGTTGAGATTAGGGCCTAATGGCCTGTCCGGCTCAACCTTCTATCTCTGTTGACATCTGTGTGCATGCCTTCGTGGAGGTAGCTGCTCAGCTTGTGTCCGAATGCCCCTGTGTGTCCAGGGAGGCTCCCAGTAGTGGGATGTCCTCGGGGGCCTTGAGGTTTCTCATATTCTGGTGGTGTGTGGCCAAAGGAATGGACACAGTTTCCCAGGAGAGAGCAGGCACGGTCCTGTGGTATGGCTCCAGAGGACCCAGCCTAGAGGCTGTGTTTGCCAGGGCTGTGGGGACTGATGTCTGAAAGAGCAAACTTGGCTCAGGTAGGGGCCAAGGTAATGGCAGGCCTGATCTCCAGTCCGTGAGGGGCGATCCTCTGGATATCAAAGGAGGGCAAGTGGGAGGCAGTCGCTCAGGCTTTTGTCTCTGGGTGTTGCGTTCACAGTGTCCGGTCACGGTAGGGGTTGCCTCAGGGTCTGAGGAAGAGCCTTCCTCTCGGGGGATTGTCCAACCTCCCAAGGGTTTGGGTTCATTCTGTGGTAAGTGAAGAGTACTGTTTTCTGCCACAAAGGACCTCCCCGGATAGGGACTCTAGAGCACAGCAGTGGGTTCCCTCAACTGGAATACACACCATCTAGTTAGTCCTGCGTGACTATGGGCATGGCAAGGACTATATGCAGGATCTTCGTCCCGAACCTGACAGGCCTTTCTTTGTCATTGGGCTCATGCTAGGGTCACAGTGTGAATTTGTGCCCAAGCAGCACTCATGTTTGGGCGTGGCATCAGGGGCCATGAAGGGTTCCCCACGTGAAGGTGTGACTCCATGCGAAGAACAAGCATTAAAGCATTGTGGAAGGCAGAGTTCTGATTGTGATTCTGATACTCAAACTCAGCTTTGGGGACATCGGTATGGCAGGCCCAATCTACAAACCATGAGAAGAACTCATGAAGATTTGAATATAGAGTGAGTCTGAGGCACTTGCTCAGGCATTTGTCTCTGGAATTTGTATCAGCGATCTTCGTGTTATGTCGGAGATGCCTCTTGGGCCATGAACGAATCTACCTCTATAATGATTTCGCCCGATTCCCAATTATTTTTCGTCAATCTGTGGGATGGGAAGCATCCTTTCAGTTATGTTACCTCAGGTGTCCCACGAAAAGAGGAATTCCAAAGCAAAGCCGTGGGGAAGACTGAAGGGACCACCTGAACTATGGTTAAAAATTGGGGCCTAGGGGCATGGCAATCCCAATATGCTATCTCTTCATCCAGCCACTGAGAGGCCTTACTTGAAGACTTTGGTAAGGCTGAGGGTCACAATGTCTGTTTGTGACCAATGTAGCCTGCGAGCATGGAGGGGCCTCATGGGCAACACTGGATTCAACTACACTGAAAGTTGGACAACATGCCAACCACAAGGTTTCTTGCCATGGGGAAGGAGTTCTGATTTCTGCATCACCTTCAACCCTGGGCAGTGATTGGAGATAAGGTCTAGAATCTAAAGCCTGAAGACCGAGGTTGGGAAGAGATGACAACCTAAGGCCATGGCGGCTCGATGTGCTCAGTGTGCGGCAAGCTGTCTGGTTGGGGCCAGGAAGTCCAGGCTCAGGCTGTGTCAGAAAGGGCATTAGTGCCCTGGTCAGCCTATATGTTCAGGGTACAGCCAAGGTAGGTGCAGGATGATCCTCACTTGGGGTTACTGGGTAGCCCCAGAGGGCAATGTTTTTCTTCTGGAGGGCAGGCAGAGTGCTGCATTGTAGTTCTGGATTGCCAAACTGGAGGGCTTGTGGGCCAGTAGTCTGAGGACAGAAGTCTGAGAACACAAGCTCGGCTTAGGTTTCTGGTGGAGGACATGGCAGGCAGAATCTACAGACCGGAATCGAGATCTCGTGCATCTGAAGTCAGGGCGAGGATCAGACGATCGCTCAGGTTGGAGTTTCTGTCCCTTATGGCCCCTTCATGAAGGGGGAGCATCACAAGGCCATGGGGGTTGTCCCACGATGGGATTTGTGAGAAGCTCCAAACTGCAAAGTGTCTTCTGCAGGACAATTGAGACCTGTTGTTTGGCTCCAGGCCAATGATTCTGAGCAGGGTTCTAAGGATGGATCGCTGGTTAGTCCACCTCGCATTCCAATTGTCTCCTAGCAACAAGACAGGTTAGATCTGCTGGATCTGTGGGAGCAACCGAGGAGGCTGAGTTGAAATGGACTCTCCTGGGGTTGGGTCCTAGCGTGCTTTTGTGTGTATCGAGACCTTGGAATGAAGCAGTGGCACTGGGGCCCTGACGGGTTCTCCAAATTGAGGCTTTGACAGAGCTCCAACGTGCAAGTTTCCCATGTGTAGATGAGATGTTTTCTGATGTGTGGGTCAAGAAACAGCTATATGCTGCTTTTGAAATCCAGGCCTCTGAGGAAAGATGCCTGGAAACCAAAGCAATGGATCTGATTAGTGCCTAGGGGCCTGTTCTTTCCTTTTTACCTCTGGGGACATCTGTCTATGGGTCTGAGTGCAGGTAGGTGCACAGATGGGCTCAGATTGCCCCTGTTGTTCCTGGGAAGCCAGCCCTAGTGAGATGGATCAGGTATTGGGTGTTTATTCTATTAGAAGGGTTGTGGCCATTGGAAATGGCAAACACATTTCCCTTACAGAGGGCAAGTACAGTCCTCAGGCTTGGCTCCAGGGGCCTGATCCTGTAGGTTGTGTAGGCCAGGGATGTTTGGACAGTTGTCTGAAAACACAACCTCGGCTTATGTTTCCGGTCATAGTTATGGCAGGACTGATCTACAGACCATGAGGAGAACTCTTCGGGATTTGAAAAAAGAGCGAGTGTGAGGCTCCTGCTCAAGTTTTTGTCTCTGGATATTGTGTCACTCACGGTGGTGAAATTTCTGGGTGACTTCATGGGAAATGGATGAGTCTTACTCTCTGGTGGTTTGGCCCCGTCCAAAGAGTTTGGGGTCATTCTGTGGGATGGAAGACGTCCGTTTTGTTGTTGTTGTTGTTTTCTTTTTTAACCTCAGGTGTCCCACAAAATGAGGGATTCCAGAGTAGAGCCCTGGGGAGGGGCAACTGGACAATCAGAAATCTGGTTAAAAATTAGGGCCTAGGGACATGTCAAGCCCATTATGACATCTAATGGTCCAGCCACTTAGAGGACTTACTAGAGGAGAAGACTCATGCTGAGGGTCACAATGCGTGTTTATGACCCCGTCGCACTTAAGAATGGGCGGGGACTCGGGGTGAATGCTGGTTTCTTCTACTCTGACCGTTGACAATGTGCCAACCATAAGGTTTCTTGCCATGGGTAAGGAGGAGTTCTAATTTCTGCATCACACTCAAACCTGGGCAGTGATTGGCGATAAGGTCTCGGTTCTGAAGCCTGAAAACTGAAGTAGGGAAGAGATGATGACCTAAGGCCATGGCGGGTCTTATGTGCTCAGTGTGCTGTCAGCTTTCTGGGGGTTGGTCTGAGGTCCGGGCTCAGGTTGTGTCCGACAGTGGTTTAGTGCCCACGTTAAACTATATAATTTGGGTAGAGTCGAGTGCAGTGTAGGTTTATTCTCATTTAAGATGCCTGGGCAGCTCCTGAAGCAATAATTTTTTTCTACAGGGCAGGCAGAGTGCTTCACTGTGGGTCCGGAATTGCCAAACTTGAGGGCTTCGGGGCCAGGGGTACAGCCAAGGTCGGTGCAGGTTGATCCTCATTTGGGGTTACTGTTTAGCCCCAGAGGACAATGTTTTTCTTCTGCAGGGCCGGCAGAGTGCTGCATTGTAGTTCTGGATTGCCAAACTGGAGGGCTTGTGGGCCAGTAGTCTGACGAAAAAAGTTTGAGAACACAAGCTAGGCTTAGGTTTCTGGGTGAGGCCATGGCACGCACAATCTAAAGACCTGAATCGAGATCTCGTGCATCTGAAGTCAGGGCTAGGATCAGACGATTGCTCAGGTTGGAGTTTCGGTCCCTGATGGCTCCTTCATGAATGTGGGGGGGGGCATCACGAGGCCATGGGTGTTTTCCCACGATGGGAGTTGTGAGAAGCTCCAAACTGCAGAGAGTCTTCTGCAGGACAATTGAGACCTGTTGTTTGGCTCCAGGCCAATGATTCTGAGCAGGGTTCTAAGGATGGATGGCTGGGTAGCCCACCTCGCATTCCAATTGTCTCCTAGCAACAGGACAGGTTAGATCTCCTGGATCTGTGGGGAGCAACCGAGGACGCTGAGTTGAAATGGACACCCCTGGGGATGGGTCCTAACGTGCTTTTGTGTCTATGGAGACCTTGAAATGAAGCGGTGGCACTGGGGCCCTAAAGGGTTCTCCTAAACAGAGGCTTTGACACAGCTCCAACGTGCAAGTTTCCCATGTGTAGATGAGAATGTGCGGAGCCTCAGGGTGAATGCTGGTTTCTCCAAAACTGAACGTTGCACAACGTGCCAACCACAAGGATTCTTGCCATGGGTAAAGAGGAGTTCTGATTTCTGCATCACTCTCACCCCTGGGCAGTGATTGGAGATAAGGTCTCGTTCTGAAACCTGAAAACTGAGGTAGGGAAGAGATGATGACCTAAGGCCATGGCGGGTTTTATGTTCTCAGTGTGCGGTCAGCTTTCTGGGTGTTGGTCAGGAGGTCCGTGCTCAGGTTGTGTTCGACAGTGCATTAGTGCCCAGGTTAGACTATATAATTTGGGTAAAGTCGAGTGCTGTGTAGGTTTATTTTCATATAAGGTGCCTGGGCAGCTCATGAGGCAATAATTTTTTTTCTAGAGGGCAGGCAGGGTGCTGCATTGTGGGTCCGGAATTGCCAAACTTGAGGGCTTCGGGGCGATGAGTGTGAGGACGGAAGTCTGAGAAGAAAAGCTAGACTTGGGTTTCAGGGCGAGGGCACGGCCGGTACCCCCTGCAGATCTGAACCAATATCTCATGCATCTGAAGTCAGGGCGAGGATCAGACGTTGGCTCAGGTTGGAGTTTCTGAGCATGACGGCCACTTCATGAAGGGAGCGGAATCTCGAGGCCATTGAGGTTTTCCCACGTTGGGAGTTGTGGGATGCCCCCTTCATGGATTCCTTCTGCGGGACAATTGAGACCTGTTGGACAGCTCCAGGACATCCCATATGGAATGACTCCAGAGCACCGTTCGCGGATGGATGCCTGGGAAGCCCGCCTCGCATTCCAATTGTCTCCTAGCAACAAGACAGTTTAGATCTGATGGCTCTGCGGGAGCAACCGGGGTGGCTGAGTTGAAATGGACTTTCCTGAGGATGGGTCCTATGTGTTTTTGTGTCCATGAGGGCCTTGGAATGGGGCGGTGGCACCGGGACCCTGAAGTACTCTCCTAAGCTTTGGACATGGCTCCCATGCACAGGTTTCCTTGTGGAGACGAGATGAGTTCTGATGGGTGCCACAGGAAAACACCTATGCTCGTATTGGAATCAGACTTTTGAGGACACATGCCTGTAACACAAAGCAATGGATCCTATTATGGCCTAGGGTCCTTCTGGTTCAATCTTCTTCTCCGGAGACATCCATCTATGGTATGAGTGGAGGTCGATTATCAGCTGGTGTCAGACAGCCCTTGTTTGTTCCGGGCGACCTACACTATTGGGATGGCCTCAGGGACTTTGGAGGTTTCTCCTAATTTGTACGATTTTGGACCATGGAATGGGCAGAATTCCCATGGATTGGTAGGCACAGTCCGAATGTGTGGCTCCAGGGGCCCAGCCTGGAGGGTGTGTGGCCCAAGACTTTTAGGACAGAAGTCTGAAAACACAAACTCAGCTTAGGTTTGGTGACGTAGGTATGGCAGGCCCGATCTACAAACCATGAGAAGAACTCTTCAGGATATGAAGAAAGTGCGAGTCTGAGGTGCTTGCTCAAACTTTTGTCTCTGGATTTTGTATCAGCGATGGCCGTGGAATGTCGGGGCGGCCTCATGGGCCATGGACGAATCTTCCTCTCTGAGGATTTGGCCCGATTCGCAATTGCTTTTCGTCAATCTGTGGGATCGGAGGACTCATTTCAGTTTTGTTACCTCAGGTGTCCCACCAAAAGAGGAATTCCAAAGCCAAGCCGTGGGGAAGACTGAAGGGACAACCCGAACTATGGTTAAAAATTGGGGCCTAGGGGCATGGCAAGCCCAATATGATATCTCTTCATCCAGCCACGGAGTGGCCTTACTTGAGGATTGGGCTCAGCCTGAGGGTCACAATGTGTGTTTGTGACCAATGTGGCCCGCGAGCATGGGCGGGGCCTCATGGGCCACACTGGTTTCAACTACACTGAACGTTGGACACCATGCCAACCACAAGGTTTCTTGCTTTGGGGAAGGAGTTCTGATTTCTGCATCACCTTCAACCCTGGGCAGTGATTGGAGATAAGGTCTAGGTTCTGAAACCTGAAAACCGAGGGTGGGAAGAGATGACGACCTAAGGCCATGGCGGCTCGATGTGCTCAGTGTGCGGCCAGCTGTCTGGGAGGGGCCAGGGGGTCCAGGCTCAGGCTGTCTCAGAAAGGGCATTAGTGCCCTGGTCAGTCTATGTATTTGGGGTACAGCCAAGGTCGGTGCAGTTTGATCCTCATTTGGAATTACTGGGTAGCCCCAGCGGACAATGTTTTTCTTCTGGAGCGCCGGCAGAGCGCTGCATTGCAGTTCTGGATTGCCAAACTGGAGGGCTTGTGGGCCAGTAGTCTGACGAAAAAAGTTTGATAACACAAGCTAGGCTTAGGTTTCTGGGTGAGGCCATGGCAGGCACAATCTACAGACCTGAATCTAGATCTCGTTCATCTGATGTCAGGGCGAGGATCAGACGATCGCTCAGGTTGGACTTTCTGTCCCTGATGGCCCCTTCATGAATGGGGGGGCATCACGTGGCCATGGGGGTTTTCCCACGATGGGAGTTGTGAGAAGCTCCAAACTGCAGAGAGTCTTCTGCAGGACAATTGAGACCTGTCGTTTGGATCCAGGCCAATGATTCTGAGCAGGGTTCTAAGGATGGATGGCTGGGTAGCCCACCTCGCATTCCAATTGTCTCCTAGCAACAAGACAGGTTAGATCTCCTGGATCTGTGGGGAGCAACCGAGGACGCTGAGTTGAAATGGACACCCCTGGGGATGGGTACTAATGTGCTTTTGTGTCTATGGAGACCTTGGAATGAAGCGGAGGCACTGGGGCCCTAAAGGGTTCTCCTTAACAGAGGCTTTGACACAGCCCCAACGTGCAAGTTTCCCATGTGTAGATGAGATGTTTTCTGATGTGTGGGTCAAGAAACAGCTATATGCTGCTTTTGAAATCCAGGCCTCTGAGGAGAGATGCCTGGAAACCAAAGCAATGGATCTGATTAGTGCCTAGTTGCCTGTTCTTTCCTTTTTACCTCTGGGGACATCTGTCTTGGGTCTGAGTGCAGGTAGATGCTCAGTTGGGCTCAGATTGCCCCTGTGTTTTCTGTGAAGTCACCACTATTGAGATGGATCAGGGACTTTCGAGGTTTATCCTATTAGAAGGGTTGTGGCCATTGGAATGGGCACACACAATTCCCTTGGAGAGGGCAAGTACAGTCCTCAGGTTTGGCTTCAGGGTCCTGAGCCTGTAGGCTGTGTAGGCCTGGGCTGTTTGGACAGTTGTCTGAAAACACACACCCTCCAGGCTAGGGCCCCTGGAACCACACCTCAGGATTGTTCCTTCCCTCTCAAAGGGAATTCTTCATATTCCATTGGCCACAACCATATAAATCAGGAGAAATCTCCAATGTCCCTGGGACCATACCAATATTGTAGGCCGCTTGGAACAAACAGGGGTGATCTGACACTAGCTGAGCAACTAGCTCCACACCAACTCGTAGACAGATGTCCCCAGAGAAGAACATTGAACTGGACAGGCCCCTAGGCCCTAATCAGATCCATTGCTTTGGTTTCCAGGCATCTCTTCTCAGAGGCCTGTTTTCCAATACCAGCCTATGGGGTTTCCAGAGGCCCCTTCAGAGCAAGTCTTGTCTGCACATTGGAAACTTGCTCGTGGAGCTATGTCAGAACCTCAGAGGCCTGGTTTTCAATACCACCATATGGGGGTTTCCTGAGTCATCAGTCAGAACAAATGTCTTCTCCACATGGGAAACGTGCTCTCTCAAGCTGTGTCATAACCTCCGGCTAGGAAAATCCTTCAGGGCCCCGGTGCCACCACCTCATTCCAAGGTCTCCATGGACACAATCCCACATTAGGACCCATCTGCAGGAGAGTCTATTTCAACTCAGTGCCCTTGGGTGCTCCCCTAGAGCCAGCAGATCGAACCTATCTTGTCACTAGGAGACAATTGGAATGTGAGGCGGGCTGGCTAGGCATTCATCTGTAGAAAACTACTCTGAAGTAATTCCATATGGGACGTCCTGGAGCCATCCAACAGGTCACAGCTGTCCTGCAGACGGAATCCTTGCGCTTTGGAGCACCTCACAACTCCCATCATGGGAAAAGCTCTGTGGCCTCGTGGTGCACCGTCCCCTTCATGAAAGAGCCATCTTGGACAGAAACTCCAACCTGAGCCAACGTCTAATCCTCGCCCTGACTTCAGATGCACGAAATCTTGATTCAACTCTGCAGAGTGTGCCTGCCGAAACCCCGCCCCGAAGCAAAACCTAGCTATTGTTCTCAGACTTCGTCCTCACACTCCGAGCCCACCAGCCCTCCAGTTAGGGAATTCTGGAGAGACACAATGCAGCACTCTGACTGCCCTCCAGAAGAGAAACGTTGTCCTATGGGGCTAACCAGAAACACCAAATGAGGATCAACCTGCATGCCACTTGACTCTACCCCAATTATACAGTTTCGCTTCGGCGTTAATGCCCTGTCTTGCACAGCCTGAGGTCTGAATTCCCAACCGACACCCAGACAGCTGGCTGTACACTGAGCACATCAGACCCGCCATGGCTTTAGGTCATCATCTCTTCCCAACCTTGGTTTTCAGGTTTCAGAACCTAGACCTTATATATACTCACTACCCAGGGGTGAACGTGATGCAGAAATGAAACTCCTTCTTCCTCAAGGCAAGAAACCTTGTGGTTGGCATGTTTTCCAATGTTCAGTGTAGGAGAATCCAGTGTAGCCCATGAGTCCCCGCCCATGCTTGAGAACCGCAATGGGCACAAACACATTGGGACCCTCAGTGTGAGCCCTGTCCTCAAGTAAAGCCTCTCAGGGGCTGGACCAAGAACCCGCATTGCCATCCCTAGTCCCCCAATATTAATGAGAGGTTGAGAGGTCTAGTCACCCCTATTCAGGTCTCTGCTCTGGAACCCCTGAGGAAAAAAATGTCGAAGGGTCTCCTCCATCCCCTGAATGAGCCCCAAAACTTGGGATCTGACCAAATCTTAAAAGAGAAAGAATCATCCATGGCCAAAGAGGCCATCCCG
The DNA here is from genome assembly GCF_964662115.1 of Mustela nivalis. Lineage (NCBI taxonomy): Eukaryota > Metazoa > Chordata > Mammalia > Carnivora > Mustelidae > Mustela > Mustela nivalis. The sequence goes on from NW_028136368.1 coordinate 839,474, forward strand.
TCATTCCATGGCCACCATTGACACAAAATCTAGAGACAAAAGCCTGGAGATATGCCTCACACTTGCCCTTTGTTCATAGCCTGAAAAATTCTCCTCACAGGCCTGTCATACCTACGTCCCCAAACCTAAGCTGAGTTTGGGTTTTCAGATTTCTGTCCCCACTGTCCTGGCCCACACACCCTCCAGGCTGGGGCCCCTGAAGCCATGCCTCAGGACTGTGCCTGCCTTCTCCAAGCAAATTCTGCCCATTCCATTGGCCACAACCCTAAAGATTAGGAGAACACTCCAACGTCCCTGAGGCCATCCCAATAGTGTTGGCCACTCAGGGCAAACAGGGTGATCTGTCCCAAGATGAGCAACTACCTCAACTCAGACCCATAGACAGATAACCCCAGAGAAGAAGATTGAACCGGACAGGCACCTAGGACCTAATCAGATCCATTGCTTTTGATTCCAGGCATCTCTCCTCAGAGGCCTGGTTTCCAATACCAGCATATGTGTTCTTCTGGAGGTACCAGTCTGAACAAATCTCATTTCCACATGGGAAACATGCATTTTGGAGCTGTGTCCCAACCTCCAGTTAAGGGAAACCTTCAGGTCCCAGCAGCCAACACCCCATTCCAAGGTCTCCATGGACACAAACCCACATTATGACCCATCCGCAGGCGAGTCCATTTCAACACATCCCCTTTGGTTGCTCCCCAAAAGAAGCAGATCGAACCTGCCTTGTCACTAGGAGACAATAGGAATGTGAGGTGGGCACTCCAGGAATCCATCCTGAGAACCCTGCACTGCCGTGGTTCCGCATGGGACGTCCTGGAGCAATATGACCGGTCTCGACTGTCCTGTAGAAGGAATCCTTGCCGATTGGAGCAACATACAATGCCAATAGTGGGAAAGTCTCCATAGCCCCATGATGCCCCCCACCATCATTAAGGGGCCATCCTGAACAGAAACTTCAACCTGAGCCTACGTCTGATCCTCGCCCTGACTTCAGATGCATGAGATTTAGATTTAGCTCTACAGAGTGTGCCTGCCATGATCTTGACCCAAAACCTAAGCCTAGCTTGTGTTCTCACACTTCCTTCCTCACAATTCTGGCCCACAAGCCCTCCAGTGTGAGAATTCCGTCGCCACAATGCAGCACTCTTCCTTCCCTCCAGAAGAAAAACGTTGCCCCTGGGGCTACCCAGAAACGCCAAATGAGGATCAACCTGCATGCCACTCAACTTTACTCCAATTATACAGTCTAAGCTTGGCACTAATGCCCTGTCTGACACAGCCTGAGCCTGGACCTCCTGGATGACACCCAGAAAGGTTGCGTCACACCTAAGGACTGTGCCAGTGCTCTCCAAGGGAACTCTGCCCGTTTCATTTGCCACAACCTTACAGATTAGGAGAAACCTCCAATTCCCAAGACCAGTCCAATAGTGTTGGCCTCCCCCAACAAACATGGGTGATCTGACACAAGCTGAGCAGTGACCTCCATTCTGAATCTTAGACAGAGACACTCAGAGGAGAATATTGAAAAGGACAGGCCCCTAGACCGTAATCAGATCCATTGCTTTGGATTCCAGGCATTGTTCCCCAGATGCTTGGTTTCCAATACCAGGTTGTGGGGGTTTCAGAACAAATCTCGTCTCTACATGGGAAACTTGCTCTTTGGAGCTGCATCAAAACCTCAGGTTAGGAGAATTCTTCAGGGCAACAGAGCCACTGCCCCATTCCAAGGGATCCATGGACACAAATCCACATCATGACTGATCCTCATGAGAGTCCATTTCAATTCAGCCCCCTCGGTTGTTCCCCCAGTGACAGCAGATCAAATCCTCCTTTTCACTAGGACACAACTGGAATGCAAGTTGGACTGCCCAGGCATCCATCATTAGAACTGTGCTTTGGAGCATTTCTTATGGGACGTCCTTGATCCATCCAAAAGGTCGTGACTGTCCCGCTGACGGAATCCTTGTGGTTTGGAGCATCACACACTCACAAAGTTGGAAATCTTCCATGGTTTCCTGATGCCCCCCCACCTTCATGAAGGGGACATCATGTACAGAAACTCCAACCTAAGCCAACATCTGATCCTCGCCCTGACTTCAGATGCACGAGATCTCATTTCAGGTCTGTAGAGTGTGCCTGCCATGTCACCGCTGCGAATTCTAAGCTGAACTTGTGTTCTCAGACTTCTGTCCAAAAACACCTGGCCCACAAGCCCTGAAGTTGGCATTTCTGGAGCCAGAATGCAGCACTCTGCCTGCCCTCCAGAAGAAAATCTTTGCCCTATGGGGCCAACCAGAAACCCCAAATGAGGACCAACCTTCACATCACTCGACTGTATCCCAATTATACAGTCTAGCCTGGGGACTAATGCCCTGCCTGACACAGCCTGAGCCCAGACCTCATGATGGACACAGACATCTGGCCGCACACTAAGTGCATCGGACCCACCATGGCCTTAGGTCGTCATCTCTTACCAACCTCGGTTTTCAGGCTTCAGAATCTAGGCCTTATCTCTACTCACTGCCATGCCGTGTACGTGATGCAGAAATCAGAACTCCTCCTTCCCCATGACCAGAAACCCTGTGGTTGGCATGTTGTCCAACGTGCAGTGTAGGAGAAACCAGCATGGCCCATGAGGCCCCAGACATGCTTGAGGGCTGCGATGGGCACAAACACACATTAGGATCCTAAGCATGATCCCTGGCCTCAAGTAAAGCCTCTCCGGGGATGGACCAAGAGCCCACATATGGAGATTACCATGCCCCTACTCCCCAAGCCTTAACCAGTGCTTGAGAAGTCTAGTCACCCCTACTCAGATCTCTTCTCTAGAATCCCTCCTTGGTGGGACACATGAGGTTAAAAAAAAAATAGAGAAAGGACTCCTACCGTCCAAAGAATGACCGCAAACACTTGGAATTGGGCCAAATTCACAGAGAGAAATACTCGTCCATGGCTGATGAGGCCATCCTGACATTCCACGGCCACCATTGACACAAAATCCGGAGACAAAAGCCTGAAAAAGCGACACACACTCGCCCTTTGTTCAAAGCCTGAAAAATTCTCACGGTCTGTAGATCGGGCCTGCCATACCTATGTCCCCAAACCTAAGCCACGTTTGTGTTTTCAGACTTCTGTCTCCATTGTCCTGGCCCACACACCCTCAAGGCTTGGCCCCATGGAGCCACACCTCAGGACTGTGCCTGCCCTCTCCATGGGAATTCTGCTCATTCCTTTGGCACAACCTGACAGATTAGGAGAAACATCCGAAGTCCCCGAGGCCACCCCAATATTGTAGGATGTCCGGGACAAACAGGGACCATCTGCCACAAGTTGAGCCACTACCTCCAATCAGACCTGTAGATAGATATCCATAGAAAAGAAGATTGAACAGGACAGGCACCTAGGCCCTAAACGGATCCATTGCTTTTGTTTTCACGTATCTCTCCTCAGAGGCCTGGATTCCAATACCAGCACATGGGGGTTTCTGGAGCTACCAATCAGAACAAATCGCATGCCACATGGGAATCATGCTATATGGAACTGTGTCAAAACCTCCAGTTAGGAGAAAATTTCACGTCACTGGAGCCACCGCCCCATTCCAATGTCTCAATGGACACAATCCCACATTATGACCCATCCTCAGGAGAGTCCATTTCAACTCAAACCTGGCGGTTGCTCACCCAGTGCCAGCAGATCAAACCTGCTTTGTCACTAGGAGACAATTGGAATGCGAGTTCGTTGCCCAGGTATCCGTTGTTAGAACTCTGCTCTGGAGAAATTCCTAATGGGGTGTCCTTGATCCATTCAACAGGTCTCAACTGTCCTGCAGAAGGAATCCTTGTGGTTTGCAGCATCACACACTCGCACCGTGGGAAAACCTCCATGGCCTCGTGATGCCTCCACCTTCAGGTAGAGGACATCATGGACAGAAACTCCCGTCTGATCCTCGCCCTGACTTCAGATGCATGAGATCTCAATTCAGCTCTGCAGAGTGTGCCTGCCTTGCCCTCGCCCCAAAACCTAAGCCAGCTCGCATTCTCAGACTTCCGTCCTCACACTCCTGGCCCACAAGCCTTCCACTTTGGGAATTCTGGAGACAAAATGCAGCACTCTGCCTGCCCTCCAGAAGAGAGACTTTGCCCTAGGGGTCTACCCAGAAACATCAAATGAGGATCAACCTGCAATTCTCTAGACTGTACCCCAATTATACAGTCTAGCCTGGGCACTAATGCCCTGTCTGACACAGCCTGATCCCAGACCTCGTGACCGACACCCAGACACCTGGCCTCACACTGAACACATCGAACATGCCATGGCCTTTGGTCATCATCTCTTCCCAACCTTGGTCTTCAGGCTTCAGAACCTAGACATTATCTCCACTCACAACTAAGTGATGTACGTGATGCAGAAATCAGAACTTCACCTTCCCCATGACCAGAAACCTTGTGGTTGGCATGTTGTCCAACGTTCAGTATATGAGAACCCAGCATGGCCCATGAGGCCTCAGACATGCTTGAGGGCTGCGATGGGCACAAACACACATTAGGACCCTAAGCATGAACCCTGGCCTCAAGTAAAGCCTCTCCGGGGCTGGACCAAGAGCCTGCATATGGGACTTGCCATGCCCCTACTCCCCCAATCCTAGCCAGAGCTTGAGAAGTCTAGTCAACCTTATTCAGAGCTCTTTTCTGGAATCCCTCTTTGGTGGGACACATAAGGTAAAAATAAATAAATAAAAAAAAAAAACCAAGATAAAGAAAAAAAAAAAGTAAGGACTCCTACCATCCAAAGAATGACCCCAAACACTTGGAATCTGGCCAAATCCACAGAGAGAAATACTCGTCCATGGTTGATGAGGGCAGCCTGACATTCCACGGCCACCATTGACACAAAATCCGGAGACAAAAACCTGAAAAAGCGCCACACACTTGCCCTTTGTTCAGAGCCCCCAAAATTCTCAAGGTCTGTAGATCGGGCCTGCCATACCTATGTCCCCAAACCTAAGCCGAGTTTGTGTTTTCAGACTTCTGTCTCCATTGTCCTCACCCACACATTCTAAAGGCTGGGCCCCATGGAGCCACACCTCAGGACTGTGCCTGCCCTCTCCAAGGGAATTCTGCTCATTCATGTGGCACAACCTGACAGATTAGGAGAATCATCCAAAATCTCTGAGGCCATCCCAATAGTGTAGGATGTCCTGGACATACAGGGACCCTCTGGCACAAGCTGAGCCACTACCTCCAATCAGAACCTTAGACAGATATCCATAGAAAAGAATATTGAACAAGACAGGCACCTAGGCCCTAATTGGATCCATTGCTTTTGTTTTCAGGCATCTCTCCTCAGAGGCCTGGATTCCAATACCAGCATAAGGGGGTTTCCAGAGCTACCTATCAGAAAAAATCTCGTCTCCACATGGGAATCTTGCTCTATGGAGCTGTGTCATAACCTCCAGTTAGGAGAAAACTTCAGGTCACTGGAGCCACTGCCCCATTTGAATATCTCCATGGACACAATCCCAAATTATGACCCATCCTCAGGAGAGTCCATTTCAACTAAACCCCCTCGGTTGCTACTCCAGAGCCAGCAGATTGAACCTGCCTTGTCGCTAGGAGACAATTGAAATGCGAGTTGGGCTCCTCAGGCATCCATCCTTAGAACCCTGCTCTTGCGTCATTCCTTATGGGACATCCTTGAGCCATCCAACAGGTCTCGACTGTCCCACAGGAGTCCTTGTGCATGGACCACCTAACAACTCATATCATGGAAAGCTTCCAAGGTCACATGATGCCCCCAATCTTCATGAAGGCAGATCATGGAAAGAAACTCCAACCTGAGCCAACAGCTGATCTTCGCCTTGACTTCAGATGCACGAGATCTTGATTCAGCTCTTCAGAGTGTACCTGCTGTGCCCTCACCCCAAAACCTAAGCGTAGCTAGTGTTCTCCGACTTCCGTCCTCACTCTCCTGGACCACACGCCCTCTATTTTGGCATTTCTGATGACACAGTGCTGCACTCTGCCTGCCCTCTAGAAGAAAAATATTGCCCTATGGGTCTACCCAGAAACCTCAAATGAGGATAAACCTGCACGTCACTCAACTGTACACCAATTATATAGTCTAGCCTGTGCACTAATGCCCTGTCTGACAGAACCTGAGGCCTGAATTCCCAACCGACACCCAGACAGCTTGCAGTACACTGAGAACATCTGAACCGCCATGGCCTTAGGTCGCCATCTCTTTCCAACTTCGGTTTTCAGGCTACAGAATCCTAGACCTTATCTCTATCACTTCCCATGGGTGAACGTGATGCAGAAATCAGAACTCCTCCTTCCCTCTCGCCAGAATCTTGTGGTTGGCATCTTGTCCAACGTTCAGTGTAGGACCCCTGTAGGGCCTACAGGGGTAGTAGTAGGGCCCCTGAGGGTAGTGTAGGGTCCCTGAGGCCCTGCCTATGCTTAAGAGCTGCGGTGGGCTTAAACACACATTGGGACCCTCAGTTTGAGCCCTGTCCTCAAGTAAAGCCTCTCAGTGGCTGGACCATGAGCCCACATATGGGGCCTGCCATGCCCCAAGTCACCCAATCTTAACCAGAGGTAGAGACATCTAGTCACTCCTACTCAGGGCTCTGCTCTGGAATCCCTCTTTGGTGGGACATTTGAGGTAAATAAACACAGAAAGGACTCCTCCCACTCACAGAATGACCCCAATCACTTGGGTTGGGCCATCCCAAGTGATTGGGGTCCAGAGAGAAAGACTCGTCCATGGCCCATGAGGCCAGCCCGACATTCCACGGCCACTATTGACACAAAATCCAGAGACATAAGCTTCAGCAAGTGTTCACACTCACCCTTAGGTCATAGCCCAAAAAATTCTCCTCATAGTCTGTAGATTGGGCCTGCCATACCTACGTCCCCAAACCTAAGCCGAGTTTGTGTTTTCAGACTTCTATCCTGACATCCCTGTCCCACACACCCTCCAGACTGAGGCCCCTGGAGCCACACCTCAGGACTGTGCCTGCCCTCTCCAAGGAAATTCTTCCCATTCCATTGGCCACAACCCTACAGATAAGGAGAAACCTCCAAAGTCCCAGAGGCCATTCCAATAGTGTAGGCCACCCAGGACAAAGAGGGGCGATCTCTCACAAGCTGAGCAACGACGACAACTCACCCCTAGACAGATAACCCAAGAGAAGAATATTAAACTGGACTGGCCCCTAGAATGTAATTGGTTCCATTGCTTTTTTTTCTAAGCATCTCTCCTCAGAGGCCTGTTTTCCAATACCAGCATATGGGGGATTCCAGAGATACCAATCAGAACAAATCTTGTCTTCACATGGGAAACTTATCCTTTGGAGCTCTGTAAAAGCCTCCAGTTAGGAGAAACCTTCAGGTAGCCGGAGCAACCGCCCTATTCCAAGGTCTCCATGGACACATACCCGCATTATGACCATTCGGCAGGAGAGTACATTTCAACTCAGCCCCGTCGATTACTCCCCCAGAGGCAGAATATCAAACCTGCCTTGTCGCTAGGAGACAACTGGAATGCAAAGCAGACTCTCTAGGCATCCATCCTTGGAATCCTGCTCTGGCGCCGTTCCATATGGGATGTCCTGGAGCCTTCCAACAGGTCTTGACTGTCCCACAGAAGGAATCCTTGCAGATTGGAGCATCTCACAACTCCTATCGTGGGAAAACCTACATGGCCTCATGAGAGGCTCCCCTTTATAAAGGGGCCATCATGGACAGAAACTCCAACCTGAGCCAACTTCTGATGCATTGCTTTGGTTTCTAGGTATCTCTCCTCAGAGGCCTGGTTTCCAATATCAGAATATGGGGGCTTCCTAAGGAAACAATCAGGACAGATCTCATCTCCACATGGGAAACTTGCTCTTTGGAGCTGTGTCAATACCTCAGGTTAGGAGGATCCTTCAGGGAGCTGGCACCATGGCCCAATCCCAAGGTCTCCAAGGACACAAACTTACATTATGAACCATTCTCAGGAGAGTCCATTTCAAATCAGCCCACTCGGCTGCTCACCCAGAGCCAGCAGATCAAACCTTCCTTGTCACTAGGAGACAGTTAGAATGGGAGGCGGGCTGCCCAGGCATCCATCCTTAGAACCCTGCTCTGGAGAACTTCTTTATGGGATGTCTTGAATCCAACCAACCTGTCTTGACTGTCTCGCAGAATGAATCCTTGTGGTTTGAAGCATCACACAATAACACTGTGAGAAAACCTCCATTTCCTCATGATGCCCCACACCTTCATAAATGGCCCATCATGGACAGAAACTCCATCCTAAGCCAAAGTCTGATCCTCGCCCTGAATTCAGAAGCATGAGATCTCGATTCAGCACTTGAGAGTGTGCCTGCTGGGCCCTCGCCTTGAAACCTAAGCCTATCTTGTGTTCTCAGACATCCGTCCTCAGAATCCTGGCCACACCCCTGCAGTTTGGAAATTCTGGAGACACAATGCAGCACTCTGCCTGGCCTCCAGAAGAAAAATGCTGCCCTATAGGGCTAACCAGAAACGCCAAATGAGTAACAACCTGCATGCCACTCGACCATACCCCAATTATACAGTCTAGCCTGTGCACTAAAGCCCTGTCTGACACAGCCTGGGGGCATACCTCCAGTCCAACACCAGGACAGCTGGCCGTACACTGAGCATATCATACCCACAATGGCTTTAGGCCATCATCTCTACCCAACCTCAATTTTCACCTTCAGAACCTAGACCTTATCTACACTCACTGCTCATGAGTGAACGTGATGCAAGAATCAGAACTTCTCCTTCGCCATGGCAAGAAACCTTGTGGTTGGCATGTTGTCCAACGTTCATTGTAGGAGAAAGCAGCATGGACTATAAGGTCCCACCTATCCCTGAGGACCACAATTTGCACAAACACATATTGTGACCCTCAGCGTGAGCCCTATCCTCATGTGAAGCCTCTTAGTGACTGGAACAACAGCCCACATATGGGGCTTGCCAAGCCCCTAGTCACCCAATCTCAACCAGAGTTCGAGATGTCTAGTCACCCAACTCAGGGCTCTGCTCTGATTTCCCTCTTTGGTGGGACACCTGAGGTAAAAAAAAAAAAAATGCAGAAAGGACTTTTCCCATCCACAGAATGATCCCAACCCCTTGGGATCAGGCCAAATCACCAGAGAAAGAATTGTCCATGGCCCTTGAGGACACCCCGACATTCCACGGCCACCGTTGACAAAAAATCCAGAGACAAAAGCCTGAGCAAGCGCCACATACTCACCCTTTGTTCATAGCCCGGAAAATTCTCACGTTCTGTAGATCGAGCCTTCATACATACATCCCCAAACCTAAGCTGAGTTTGTGTTTTCAGACTTCTGTCCCCACAGTCCTGGCCCACACACCATCCAAGCTGGGGCCCCTGGAGCCACACCTCAGGACTGTGGCTTCCCTCTCCAGGGGAATTCTGCCATTTCCATTGGCCACAACCTTATAGATTAGGAGAAACCTCCAAACTCCCTGAGGCCATCCGAATAGTGTTGGCTGCCCAGGACAAACAGGGATGATCTTTCACAAGTTAGGAAACTACCTCCACTCAGACCCAGAGACAAATATCCCCAGAGAATAAGATTGAACTGGACAGGCACTTAGGCCCTAATCAGATCCATTGCTTTTGTTTCCAGGCATCTCTCCTCAGAGGCCTGGTTTCCAATACCAGCATAGGGGGATTACTGAGGCACTCATCAGAAAAATCTCGTCTCCACATAGGAAATGTACTCTTTGGAGCTCTATAAAAACCTCTGTTTAGGAGAATCTTTCAGGGCCCCGGATCAAGCGCCCCATTCCAAGGTCTCCATGGACTTAAACCCATATTATGATCTATCCTCGGGAGCGTCCATGTCAACTCAACACCCTTGGTTTCTCCCCCAGGGCCTGCAGATCAAACCTGCCTTGTCGCTAGGAGACAACTAGAATGGGAGGTGGGCTGCCTAGGCATCAATCCTTAGAACCCTACTCTGGAGTCATTCCATATGGGACATCCTAGAGCCATCCAACAGGTCTCAAATGTCCCACAGAAGGAATCTTTGCAGTCGGGAGCATCTCAGAACTCCCATTGTGGGAAAATCTACATGGACTCTTGAGACGCTCCACTTTATAAAGTGGCCATCATGGACAGAAACTCCAACCTGAGCAAACGTCTGATATTCGCCCTGACTTCAGGTGCATGAGATCATGATTCAGCTCTGCAGAGTGTGCCTTCTGTGCCCTCACCCCAAAAACTAAGCCTAGCTTGTATTCTCAGACTACAGTCCTCACACCGCTGGCCCAAAAGCCCTACAGTTTGGCAATACTGGGGCCACAATGCAGCACTCTGCCTGCCCTCCCAGAGAAAAAACGTTGCCTTATGGAACTACCTAGAGACCCGAATGAGGATCAATTGAACGCCACTCGACTGCACCCCAAATATTCAGTCTACCCTGTCTAATGCCTTGTCTGACACAGCATGAGCCCACACCTCCAGACCTACGCTCAACAGCTGGCCGCACACTGAGCTCATTGGACCCAACAGGTCCTTAGGTCTTCATCTCTACACAACCTCGGTTTTCGGGTTTCAGAACCTAGACCTAAACTCCAATCACTGTCCAGGGGTTAACGTGATGCAGAAGTCAAAACTCTTCCTTCGCCATGGCCAGAAACTTTGTGGTTGGCATATTCTCCAACGTTCAGTGTCGGAGAATCCAGCGTGGCCCATGAGGCCCTTCCCATGCTTGAGGGCCTTGTTGGCACAAATAGGCATTGTGACCCTCAGAATGAGCCCTGTCCTCAAGGAGGGCCTCTCAGTGTCTGAATCAAGAGCCCACTTATTGGACTTGCCATGCCCCTAGGCCCCCAAACTAAAACAGAGGTGAGGTTGTCCAGTTATCCCTCCCGAGGACTCTGCTCTGGAATCCCTCCTTTATTGGGACACATGAGGTACAAAAAATAAAATAAAATAAAATAAAATAAAAAACAGAAAGGACTCCTCCCATCCAACAGAACATACACAAACTCTTGGGATGGGTCAAATCCTCAGAGAAGGAAAGCCGTCCACAACCCATGAGGCCACGCCAGCATTCCACCCACATTGTTGACACAAATCCAGAGACAAAATCTGAGCAAGCACCTCAAACTCACACTTTTTCATATCCTGAAGTGTTATCACGGTCTGTAGATTGGGCGTGCCATAACTATGTCCCCAATCCTAAGCGGAGTTTGTGTTTTCAGATTTTTGCTCCACAGGCCTGGCCCACACACCCTCAAGGTTGGGCCCCTAGAGCCAAACTCAGAACTTTGCCTGCCCTCTCCAGGGAATTTCTGCCCATTCCATTGACCACAACCCTATAGATTAGGAGATACTCAAAAGTCCCGAGGCCATTCCAATATTATAGGTCGCCCAGGACAAACAGGGGCGATCTGACACAATCTGAGCAACTACCTCACCTCAGATACTTAGACACGTATCCCCAGCAAAGAGATTGAACCGAACAGGCACCTAGGCTCTAATCATATCCATTGCTTTTGTTTCCAGTCATCTCTCCTCAGAGGCCTGTTTTCCAATACCAGCATATGGGAGATTCCTTAGGCACTCATCAAAACAATTCTCTTCTCTACATAGGAAACATACTCTTTAGAGCTCCATCAAAACCTCCGGTTATGAACATCCCTCAAGGACCCGGATCAGACCCCATTCCAAGGTCTCCATGGACACAAATGCACATTATGACCCATCCTCAACTCACCCATTTCAACACACCCGATTCGGTTGCTCCACTAGATCAGGCAGATCGAACTTGCCTTGGCTCTATGAGACACCTGGAATGGGAGGCAGGCTGCCCAGGCATCCATCCTTAGAACCCTGCTCTGGATAACTTCCTTATGGGATGTCCTGGAGCCATCCACCGGTCTCACCTGTCCCACAGAAGGAATCATTGCGGTTTGGAGCATCTCACAATTCAAATGGTGGGAAAACCTCCATGTCCTCGTGACACCCTCTTCTTCATGAAGGGGCCGTTATGGACAGAAACTCCGACCTAAGCCAACGTCTGATCCTAGCTCTGTCTTCAGGTATACGGGATCTCGAATCATCTCTGCAGAGGGTGCCTGCCGTCCCTTCACCCCGAAATCTAAGTCTGGCTTGTGTTCTCAGAATTTTTTCCTCACACTCCTGGCCCACAAGACTTCCAGTTTGGGAATTCTGGAGCCAGTATGTGACACTGTGTCTTCCCTCCAGAAGAAAAACGTTGCCCTCTGGGGCTACCCAGTAACCACAAATGAGTACCATCCTGCACGAAACTCGACTGCACCCCAATGATACAGTCTAGCCTGGGCACTAATTCCCTGTCTGCCACAGCCAGAGCCTGCACCTCCCAACCCACACTCAACAGCTGGCCGAACACTGAGCACATCAGACACACCATGGCCTTAGGGCTTCATTTCTTCCCAACCACAGTTTTCAGGCTTCAGAACCTAGACCTTAAATCCAATCATAGTCCAGGAGTGAAAGTGTTGCAGAAATTAGAACTCCTTCTTCCCCATGGCCAGAAAACTTGTGGTTGCCATTGTGCAACGTTAAGTGTAGGAGAAACCAGCATGGTACATTAGGCCACGCCCTGACTTGAGGGGCTCCTTGAGCACAAAAACACATTGTGAAACTCAGTGTGAGACCTATCGTCAAGGAAGGCCTCTCAGTGTCTGGAGCAAGAGCCCAAATATGGGGCTTGCCATGTTCTTAGGTCCCAATGTTAACCAGAGGTCTGGTTGTCCAGTCGCCCCTCCCCAGGACTCTGCTCTGGAATGCCACTTTTGGTGGTCCACCTGAGGTAAAAAAAAAAAAAAAAAAAAAAAAAAAAAACAGAAAGACCTCCTCCCTTCAGACAGAATGACCCCAAACACTTGGGATCGGGTCAAATCCCCAGAAAGGGAGCCTCATCGATGGCCCATGAAGACCCACCGACATTCCATGGCAATCGGTGACACCTTTCCAGAAAAAAAAAAAAAAGCATGAGCAAGCACCTCACATTCGCCCTTTGTTCATATCCCGAAGAGTTCTCCTCATGGTCTATAGATCGGGCCGGCCATACCTACATTTTCCAACCTAAGTGGAGTTTGTGGTTTCAGACTTTTATTCCAAATAACCCTGGACCACACACGCTCCACACTTGGGTCCCTGGAGCCACACCTCAGGACTGTGCTTCCCTTTCAAGGGAATTCTTCCCATTCAATTGGCCACAACCTTGCAAATTAGGAAAAACCTCCAAAGTCACCGAGGCCATCCCAATAGTTTAGGCCAACCAGGACAAACAGGGGTGATCTCAAACCACCTGAGCAACTACCTCCACTCAGACAACAGATGTCCCAGGAGAAAAATATTGAACCGGACAGGCCCGTAGGCCCTAATCAGATCCATTGCTTTGGTTTCCAGGCATCTCTCCTCAGAGGCCTCGTTTCCAATACCAGCATATGGTGGTTTCCTGAGGCACCAATAAGAACAAATCTCGTCACCCCATGGAAAACTTGCTCATTGGAGCTTTGTCATAACCTCTGGTTAGGAGAATCCTTCAGGGCCCTGGTGCCACTGCCCCATACCAAGGTCTCCATGGCTCAATCCAACATTAAGACCATCCTCAGGAAAGTCCATTCAACTCAGCCCCCTCTGTTGCTACCCCAAGCCAGCAGATCAAACGTTTCTTGTTGCTAGGAGACAATTGGAATGTGAGGCTGCTGCCCAGGCATCCATACGTAGAACCCTGTTCTGGAAAAATACCTTATAAGACGTCCTGGAGCCATCCAACAAATCTTAATTGTCCCACAGAAGGAATCCTTGCGGTTTGGAGCATCTCACAACTCCAATAGTGGCAAAACCCCCATGGCCTCATAATCCCCCCTCTTCTTGAAGGGGCCAAAATGGAAAGAAACTCAAACCTGAGCCAAAGTCTGATCCTCGACCTAACTTCAGACGCATGAGATCTCAATTCAGCTCTGCAGAGTGTGCCTGCCATACCCTTGCCCCGAAACCTAAGCCTAGCTTGTGTTCTCAGCTTCCGTCCTCACTCCCCTGGCCCAAAAGCCCTCCAATTTGGGAATTCCGAAGCCACAATGCAGCACTCTGCCTGCCCTCAAGAAGAAAAACTTTGCCCTATGCTGCTAATAAGAAACCCCAAATGATTTTCTAATGCATGCCACTCGATGGTAAAGCAATTATACAGCCTACCCTGTATACTAATGCCCTGTCTGGCACAGCCTGAGACAAGACATCCCAAACGACACCCAGACAGCTGGCCCCAACCTGGACACATAGGACCCGCTATTGCTGTAGGTCGTCATCTCTTCCCAACCTCGGTTTTCAGGCTTCAGAACCTAGACCTTAAATCCAATCAGAGTCCTGGAGTGAAAGAGTTGCAGAAAATAGAACTCCTTCTTCCCCATGGCCAGAAAACTTTTGGTTGCCATATTGTGCAACGTTCAGTGTAGGAGAAACCAGCATGGTACATTAGGCCACGCCCTGACTTGAGGGGCTCCTTGGGCACAAAAACGCATTGTGAAACTCAGTGCGAGACCTATCCTCAAGGAAGGCCTCTCAGTGTCTGGACCAAGAGCCCACATATGGGGCTTGCCATGTTCTTAGGTCCCAATGTTAACCAGAGTTCTGGTTGTCCAGTTGCCCCCACCCACGACTCTGCTCTGGAATCCCTCTTTTGGTGGTCCACCTGAGGTAAAAAAAAAAAATAAATGAATAAAAATAAACAAAAAAAAAACAGAAAGGCCTCCTCCCTTACGACAGAATGACCCCAAACTCTTGGGATCTGGTCAAATCCCCAGAAAGGGAGCCTCATCGATGGCCCATGAGGACACCCCGACATTCGATGGCAATCGGTGACACATTTCCAGGAAAAAAAAAAAAAAAAAAGCATGAGCAAGCACCTCACATTCGCCCTTTGTTCATATGCCGAAGAGTTCTCCTCACGTTCTATAGATCGGGCCGGCCATACCTACATCCCCCAACCTAAGTGGAGTTTGTGTTTTCAGACTTTTGACCAAATAGCCCTGGACCACACACGCTCCACACTTGGGTCCCTGGAGCCACACCTCAGGACTGTGCTTCCCTTTCAAGGGAATTCTTCCCATTCCATTGGCCACAACCTTGCAAATGTGGAAAAACCTCCAAAATCACCGAGGCCATCCCAATAGTGTAGGCCGCCCAGGACAAACAGGGGTGATCTCAAACCAGCTGAGCAACTACCTCCACTCAGACAACAGATGTCCCCAGAGAAGAATATTGAACCGGACAGGACCCTAGGCCCTAATCAGATCCATTGCTTTGGTTTCCAGGCATCTCTCCTCAGAGGCCTCGTTTCCAATACCAGCATATGGTGGTTTCCTGAGGCACCAATGAGAACAAATCTCGTCTCCCCATGGAAAACTTGCTCATTGGAGCTTTGTCATAACCTCTGGTTAGGAGAATCCTTCAGGGCCCTGGTGCCACTGCCCCATACCAAGGTCTCCATGGCTCAATCCAACATTAAGACCATCCTCAGGAAAGTCCATTTCAACTCAGCCCCCTCTGTTGCTACCCTAAGCCAGCAGATCAAACGTTTCTTGTTGCTAGGAGACAATTGGAATGTGAGGCTGGCTGCCCAGGCATCCATACTTAGAACGCTGTTCTGGAAAAATACCTTATAAGACGTCCTGGAGCCATCCAACAAATCTTAATTGTCCCACAGAAGAAATCCTTGTGGTTCGGAGCATCTCACAACTCCAATAGTGGGAAAACCCCCATGGACTCATAATGCCCCCCCTTCCTGAAGGGGCCAACATGGACAGAAACTCAAACCTGAGCCAAAGTCTGAACCTCGACCTGACTTCAGAAGCATGAGATCTCAATTCAGCTCTGCAGAGTGTGCCTGCCATGTCCTTGCCCCGAAACCTAAGCCTAGCTTGTGTTCTCTGACTTCCGTCCTCACTGTCCTGGCCCATAAGCCCTCCAGTTTGGGAATTCCGAAGCCACAATGCAGCATGCTGCCTGCCCTCCAGAAGAAAAACTTTGCCCTATGCTGCTAATAAGAAACCCCAAATGATTTTCTAATGTATGCCACTCGATTGTAAAGCAATTACACAGCCCACCCTGTATACTAATGCCCTGTCTGGCACAGCCTGAGACAAGACATCCCAAACGACACCCAGACAGCTGGCCCCAACCTGGACACATAGGACCCGCTATTGCTGTAGGTCGTCATCTCTTCCCAACCTCGGTTTTCAGGCTTCAGAACCTAGACCTTATCTCCAATCACTGCCCAGGGGTGAACGTGATGCAGAAATTAGAATTCCTCCTTCCCCATGGCCAGAAACCTTGTGGTTGGCATGTTGTCCAACGTTCAATGTGGGAAAACCTGCATTGTCTGAAAGGCCACGCCAGTGCTTGAGGGTCGCCTAGGGCACAGACATGCATTGTGACCTGCAGCGTGAGTCCCGTATTAAAGTAACGCCTTTCAGTGGCTGGTCCAAGATCCTGCATATGGGGCTTGTCATATCCATAGGCCCCCAGGCTTAACCAGAGGGCGAGTATTCCAGTTGTCAGTACCCACTGCTATGCTCTAGAATCCCTCTACTGGGGGGACACATGAAGCAGAAAACAGGACACTTCCCTTCCCACAGAAGGACCCCAAACTCTTGGGGGCTGGACAAACTACCAGAGAGGGAGACTTCTACGACCCATGAGGCAACTCCTACATTAAACGGCCATTGTGGACAAAACATCCAGAGACAAAAGCCGGAGCGACTGCCTCCCTCTCACCCTTCTTTCATATCCAGAGGAACTCCCCTCATGGACTGTAGATCAGGCCTGCCGTAACCTCGGCCCCAAACCTGAGCTGAGTTAGGATTTTTGGATGTCTGTCTGCACAGCCACGTCCCACACAGCCTCCAGGCTGGGGTCTCTGGAGCCACACCACAGTACTGTGCCTGCTCTCTCCTAAGAAACTGCCCATTCCATTGGTCACAACTCTACAAAATAGTAGAAACCTCAAGGTCCCCAAGGACATCCCACTACCGCAAGCCGCACTGGACAAATAGGGGCATTATGACACAAGTTGAGCAACTACTACCTCCATGCAGACACACATATAGATATCCGCAGAGACAGAAGATTGAACCAGACAGGCCCCTAGGCCCTATTATGAACTCTTGCTTTGGTGTCCAGGTATCACTCCTCAGAGGCCTGGGTTCGAAGACCAGCATACGGGGCTTTCCTGAGGCACCAGACAGAAGACCTCTCATCTCCACATGGGAATCTTCCTTGTTGGGGTTGTGTCAAGTCCTTCGGGTTGGAGAATCCTGCAGAGTCCCTTAGCTACTGCCACATTCTAAGGTCTCCATGGCCACCAACCCACATTATGACTCATCCTCAGGAGAGTCCATTTAAACTCAGCCTTCTGGGTAGCTCACCCAAGAGCCCGCAGATTGAGCGTGCTTTGTCTCGACCAGGCAAAGGGAAGGTGAGTTGGCGTTTCTTGGCATCCATGCTTACGGCCCTGCTCTCGAGTGTTTCTGTATGGGGCATCCTGGAACCATCCAATAGTACTCGACTGTCCTGAAGAAGGAAACTTTGAAGTTTGGAGCAGCTCACAACTCCCAGCGTGGGAAACCTCCCTGGCCTCATGACGCCCCACCCTCTTCAGGAAGGGGCCGTCATTGACACAAATTCCAGCTTGAGGCAACATCTGATACTCGCCCTGAACTCAATGCAGGAGATCTCGATTCAGCCTCTGCAGAGTGGGCCTGCCATGCTCTTGGCCCAAAACTCGTGCTAGCTTGTGTTTTCAGACTTCCTTCCTCACAATCCTGGCCACACCCCTCCAGTTTGGCAATTCTGGAGACACAATGCAGCACTCTGCCTGCCCTCCAGAAAAAAAATGTTGCCCTATAGGGCTAACCAGAAACGCCAAATGAGTAACAACCTGCATGCCACTCGACCATACCCCAATTATACAGTCTAGCCTGTGCACTAAAGCCCTGTCTGACACAGCCTGAGGGCAGACCTCCAGTCCAACAGCCAGACAGCTGGCCGTACACAGAGCATATCACACCCACAATGGCTTTAGGCCATCATCTCTACCCAACCTCAGTTTTCACCTTCAGAACCTAGACCTTATCTCCACTCACTGCTCAGGAGTGAACGTGATGCAAGAATCAGAACTTCTCCTTCACCTTGGCAAGAAACCTAGTGGTTGGCATGTTGTCCAATGTTCATTGTAGGAGAAAGCAGCATGGTCTATGAGGCCCCACCTATCCCTGAGGGCCACAATGTGCACAAACACACATTGTGACCCTAAGCGTGAGCCCTATCCTCATGTAATGACTCTTAGTGACTGGAACAACAGCCCACATATGGGACTTGCCAAGCCCCTAGTCCCCCAATCTCAACCAGAGTTCGAGATGTCTAGTCACCCCTACTAAGGGCTCTACTCTGGAATCCCTCTTTGGTGGGACATCTGAGGTAAAAAAAAAAAATACCGAAAGGACTCTTCCCATCCACAGAATGATCCCAACCACTTGGGATCAGGCCAAATCATCAGAGAAAGAATTGTCCATGGCCCTTGAGGACACCCCGACATTCCGCGGCCACCGTTGATACAAAATCCAGAGACAAAAGCCTGAGCAAGCGCCACATACTCGCCCTTTGTTCATAGCCCGGAAAATTCTCACGGTCTGTAGATCGAGCCTTCATACATACATCCCCAAACCTAAGCTGAGTTTGTGTTTTCAGACTTCTGTCCCCACAGTCCTGGCCCACACACCATCCACGTTGGGGCCCCTGGAGCCACACCTCAGGACTGTGGCTTCCCTCTCCAGGGGAATTCTGCCATTTCCATTGGCCACAACCCTATAGATTAGGAGTATCCTCCAATCTCCCCGAGGCCATCCGAATAGTGTTGGCTGCCCAGGACAAACAGGGATGATCTCTCACAAGTTAGGAAACTACCTCCACTCAGACCCAGAGACAGATATCCCCATAGAATAAGATTGAACTGGACAGGCACTTAGGCCCTAATCAGATCCATTGCTTTTGATTCCAGTCATCTCTCCTCAGAGGCCTGGTTTCCAATACCAGCATATGGGAGATTCCTTAGGCACTCATCAAAACAATTCTCTTCTCTACATAGGAAACATACTCTTTAGAGCTCCATCAAAACCTCCGGTTATGAACATCCCTCAAGGTCCCGGGTCATGCACCCCATTCCAAGGTCTACATGGACACAAATGCACATTATGACCCATCCTCAACTCACCCATTTCAACACACCCACCTCGGTTGCTCCCCTATATCCAGCAGATCGAACTTGCCTTGGCTCTATGAGACACCTGGAATGGGAGGCAGGCTGCCCAGGCATCCATCCTTAGAACCCTTCTCTGGATAACTTCCTTATGGGATGTCCTGTAGCCATCCAACAGGTCTCGACTGTCCCACAGAAGGAATCATTGCGGTTTGGAGCATCTCACAATTCCCATCGTGGGAAAACCTCCATGTCCTCGTGACACCCTCCCCTTCATGAAGGGGCCGTCAGGGACAGAAACTCCGACCTAAGCCAACTTCTGATCCTAGCTCTGTCTTCAGGTATACGGGATCTCGAATCATCTCTGCAGAGGGTGCCTGCCATCCCCTCACCCCGAAATCTAAGTCTGTCTTGTGTTCTCAGAATTTTTTCCTCACACTCCTGGCCCACAAGCCTTCCAGTTTGGGAATTCTGGAGCCACTATGTGGCACTGTTTCTTCCCTCCAGAAGAAAAACGTTGCCCTCTGGGGCTACCCAGTAACCACAAATGAGTACCATCCTGCACGAAACTCGACTGCACCCCAATGATACAGTCTAGCCTGGGCATTAATTCCCTGTCTGCCACAGCCTGAGCCTGCACCTCCCAACCCACACTCAACAGCTGGCCGAACACTGAGCACATCAGACACACCATGGCCTTAGGTCTTCATCTCTTCGTAACCTCAGTTTTCAGGCTTCAGAACCTAGACCTGAAATTGAATCACAGTCCATGTTGGCCCCTTCAAGAAGAGGGGGGATTATGAGGCCATGGGGGTTTTGCAACTATTGGAGTTGTGAGATGCTCCAAACCGCAAGGATTCCTTCTTTGGGACAATTAAGATTTGTTGGATGGCTCCAGGACGTCTTTTAAGGTATTTTTTCAGAACAGGGTTCTACGTATGGATGCCTGGGCAGCAGCCTCACATTCCAATTGTCTCCTAGCAATGAGAAACGTTTGATCTGCTGTCCTGGGGTAGCAACAGAGGTGGCTGAGTTGAAATGGACTTTCCTGAGGATGGTCTTAATGTTGGTTTGAGTCCATGGAGACCTTGGTATGGGGCAGTGGCACCAGGGCCCTGAAGGATTCTCCTAACCAGAGGTTATGACAAAGCTCCAATGAGCAAGTTTTCCATGGGGAGACGAGATTTGTTCTTATTGGTGCCTCAGGAAACCACCATATGCTGGTATTGGAAATGAGGCCTCTGAGGAGAGATGCCTGGAAACCAAAGCAATGGATTTGATTAGGGCCTAGGGGCCTGTCCGGTTCAATATTCTTCTCTGGGGACATCTGTTGTCTGAGTGGAGGTAGTTGCTCAGCTGGTTTGAGATCACCCCTGTTTGTCCTGGGCGGCCTACAATATTGGGATGGCCTCGGTGACTTTGAGGTTTTTCCTCATTTGCAAGGTTGTGGCCAATGGAATGGGAAGAATTCCCTTGAAAGGGAAGCACAGTCCTGAGCTGTGGCTCCAGGGACCCAAGTGTGGAGTGTGTGTGGTCCAGGGCTATTTGGACAAAAGTCTGAAAACACAAACTCCACTTAGTTTGGAGGATGTAGGTATGGCCGGCTCGATTTATAGACCGTGAGGAGAACTCTTCGGGATATGAAAAAAGGGCGAATGTGAGGTGCTCTCTTGCTTTTTTTTTTTTTTTCTGGAAATGTGTCACCGAATGCCATGGAATGTCGTGGTGTCCTCATGTGCCATCGATGAGGCTCCCTTTCTGGGGATTTGACCCGATCCCAAGAGTTTGGGTTCATTCTGTCGGAAGAGAGGAAGTCTTTCTGTTTTTTTTGTTTATTTTTTTTGTTTTTGTTTTTGTTTTTTTTTTTACCTCAGGTGGACCACCAAAAGAGGGATTCCAGAGCAGAGTCGTGGGTTGGGGCAACTGGACAACCAGACCTCTTGTTAACATTGGGACCTAAGAACATGGCAAGCCCCATATGTGGGCTCTTGGTCCAGACACTGAGAGGCCTTCCTTGAGGATAGGTCTCACACTGAGTTTCACAATGTGTTTTTGTGCCCAAGGAGCCCCTCAAGGCAGGGCGTGGCCTAATGTACCATGCTGGTTTCTCCTACACTGATCGTTGCACAATATGGTAACCACAAGTTTTCTGGCCATGGGGAAGAAGGAGTTCTATTTTCTGCAACTCTTTCACTCCTGGACTGTGATTGGATTTAAGGTAGGTTCTGAAGCCTGAAAACTAAGGTTGGGAAGAGATGAAGACCTAAGGCCATCGTGTTTCTGATGTGCTCAGTGTTCGGCCAGCTGTTGAGTGTGGGTTAGGAGGTGCAGGCTCAGGCTGTGGCAGACAGGAAATTAATGCCCAGGCTAGACTGTATATTGGGGTGCAGTCGAGTTTCGTGCAGGATGGTACTCATTTGTGGTTACTGGGTAGCCCCAGAGGGCAACGTTTTTCTTTGGAGGGAAGACACAGTGCCACATAGTGGCTCCATAATTCCCAAACTGGAAGGCTTGTGGGCCAGGAGTGTGAGGAAAAAATTCTGAGAACACAAGCCAGACTTAGATTTCGGGGTGAGGGGACGGTAGGCACCCTCTGCAGAGATGATTCGAGATCCTGTATACCTGAAGACAGAGCTAGGATCAGACGTTGGCTGAGGTCGGAGTTTCTGTCCATGACGGCCCCTTCATGAAGGGGAGGGTGTCACGAGGACATGGAGGTTTTCCCAGGATGGGAATTGTGAGATGATCCAAACCGCAATGATTCCTTCTGTGGGACAGTCGAGACCTGTTGGATGGCTCCAGGACATCCCATAAGGAAGTTATCCAGAGCAGGGTTCTAAGGATGGATGCCTGGGCAGCCTGCCTCCCATTCCAGGTGTCTCATAGAGCAAAGGCAAGTTCGATCTGCTGGATATAGGGGAGCAACCGAGGCGGGTGTGTTGAAATGGGTGAGTTGAGGATGGGTCATAATGTGCATTTGTGTCCATGTAGACCTTGGAATGGGATGCTTGATCCGTGGCCTTGAGGGATGTTCATAACCGGAGGTTTTGATGGAGCTCTAAAGAGTATGTTTCCTATGTAGAGAAGAGAATTGTTTTGATGAGTGCCTAAGGAATCTCCCATATGCTGGTATTGGAAACCAGGCCTCTGAGGAGAGATGACTGGAATCAAAAGCAATGGATCTAATTAGGGCCTAAGTGCCTGTCCAGTTCAATCTTATTCTCTGGGGATATCTGTCTCTGGGTCTGAGTGGAGGTAGTTTCCTAACTTGTGAGAGATCATCCCTGTTTGTCCTGGGCAGCCAACACTATTCGGATGGCCTCGGGGAGATTGGAGGATACTCCTAATCTATAGGGTTGTGGCCAATGGAAATGGCAGAATTCCCCTGGAGAGGGAAGCCACAGTCCTGAGGTGTGGCTCCAGGGGCCCCAACTTGGATGGTGTGTGTGCCAGGACTGTGGGGACAGAAGTCTGAAAACACAAACTCAGCTTAGGTTTGGGGATGTATGTATGAAGGCTCGATCTACAGACCGTGAGAATTTTCCGGGCTATGAACAAAGGGCTAGTATGTGGCGCTTGCTCAGGGTTTTGTCTCTGGATTTTGTGTCAGGGTGGCCGCGGAATGTCGGGGTGTCCTCAAGGGCCATGGACAATTCTTTCTCTGATGATTTGGCCTGATTCCAAGTGGTTGGGATCATTCTGTGGATCGGAAGAGTCCTTTCTGTATTTTTTTTTTTTACCTCAGGTGTCCCACCAAAGAGGGATTCCAGAGTAGAGCCCTGAGTAGGGGTGACTAGACATCTCGAACTCTGGTTGAGATTGGGGGACTAGGGGCCTGGTAAGCCCCATATGTGGGCTGTTGTTCCAGTCACTAAGAGGCTTTACATGTGGATAGGGCTCACGCTGAGGGTCACAATGTGTGTTTGTGCACATTGTGGCCCTCAGGGATAGGTGGGGCCTCATAGTCCATGCTGCTTTCTCCTACAATGAACATTGGACAACATGCCAACCACTAGGTTTCTTGCCAAGGCGAAGGAGAAGTTCTGATTCTTGCATCACGTTCACTCCTGAGCAGTGAGTGGAGATAAGGTCTAGGTTCTGACGTGAAAACTGAGGTTGGGTAGAGATGATGGCCTAAAGCCATTGTGGGTGTGATATGCTCTGTGTACGGCCAGCTGTCTGGGTGATGGACTGGAGGTCTGCCCTCAGGCTGTGTCAGGCAGGGCTTTAGTGCACAGGCTAGACTGTATAATTGGGGTATGGTCGAGTGGCGTGCAGGTTGTTACTCATTTGGCGTTTCTAGTTAGCCCTATAGAGCAACATATTTCTTCTGGAGGGCAGGTAGAGTGCTGCATTGTGTCTCCAGAATTGCCAAACTGGAGGGGTGTGGCCAGGATTGTGAGGAAGGAAGTCTGAAAACACAAGCTAGCACGAGTTTTGGGGCCAAGAGCATGGCAGGCCCACTCTGCAGAGGCTGAATCGAGATCTCCTGCAGGTGAGGTCAGGGCGAGTATCAGATGTTGCCTCAGGCTGCAGTTTGTGTCCATGACGGCCCCTTCCTGAAGGGGGTGGGGCGTCATGAGGCCAGGGAGGTTTCCCTATGCTGGGAGTTGTGAGCTGCTCCAAACTTCAAAGTTTCCTTCTTCAGGACAGTCGAGTACTATTGGATGGTTCCAGGATGCCCCACACAGAAAGACTCGAGGGGAGGGCCGTAAGCATGGATGCCGAGAAACGCCAACTCACCTTCCCATTGCCTGGTCGAGACAAGGCACGCTCAATCTGCGGGCTCTTGGGTGAGCTACCCAGAAGGCTGAGTTTAAATGGACTCTCCTGAGGATGAGTCATAATGTGGGTTGGTGGCCATGGCGACCTTGGAATGTGGCAGTAGCTAAGGGACTCTGCAGGATTCTCCAACCCGAAGGGCTTGACACAACCCCAACAAGGAAGCTTCCCATGTGGAGATGAGAGGTCTTCTGTCTGGTGCCTCAGGAAAGCCCCGTATGCTGGTCTTCGAACCCAGGCCTCTGAGGAGTGATAACTGGACACCAAAAAAAGAGTTCATAACAGGGCCTAGGGGCCTGTCTGGTTCAATCTTCTGTCTCTGCGGATATCTGTCTGTGTGTCTGCGTGGAGGTAGTAGTTGCTCAGCATGTGTCATAATGCCCCTATTTGTCCAGTGCGGCTTGCGGTAGTGGGATGTCCTTGGGGACCTTGAGGTTTCTACTATTTTGTAGAGTTGTGGCCAATGGAATGGGCAGTTTCTTAGGAGAGAGCAGGCACAGTACTGTGGTGTGGCTCCAGAGACCCCAGCCTGGAGGCTGTGTGGGCCATGGCTGTGCAGACAGACATCCAAAAACCCTAACTCAGCTCAGGTTTGGGGCCGAGGTTACGGCAGGCCTGATCTACAGTCCATGAGGGGAGTTCCTCTGGATATGATAGAAGGGTGAGAGGGAGGCAGTCGCTCCGGCTTTTGTCTCTGGATGTTTTGTCCACAATGGCCGTTTAATGTAGGAGTTGCCTCATGGGTCGTAGAAGTCTCCCTCTCTGGTAGTTTGTCCAGCCCCCAAGAGTTTTGGGTCCTTCTGTGGGAAGGGAAGTGTCCTGTTTTCTGCTTCATGTGTCCCCCCAGTAGAGGGATTCTAGAGCATAGCAGTGGGTACTGACAACTGGAATACTCGCCCTCTCGTTAAGCCTGGGAGCCTATGGATATGACAAGCCCCATATGTAGGATATTGATCCAGCCACTGAAAGGCGTTACTTTAATACGGGACTCACGCTGCAGGTCACAATGCATGTCTGTGCCCTAGGCGGCCCTCAAGCACTGGCGTGGCCTTTCGGACAATGCAGGTTTTCCCACATTGAACGTTGGACAACAAGCCAACCACAGGGTTTCTGGCCATGGGGAAGGAGGAATTCTAATTTCTGCATCACGTTCACCCCTGGGCAGTGATTGGAGATAAGGTCTAGGTTCTGAAGCTTGAAAACCGAGGTTGGGAAGAGATGACGACCTACAGCCATAGCGGGTCCTATGTGTCCAGGTTGGGGCCAGCTGTCTGGGTGTCGTTTGGGATGTATTGTCTCAGGCTCTGCCAGACAGGGCATTAGTATACAGGGTGGGCTGTATAATTGCTTTACAATCGAGTGGCATACATTAGAAAATCATTTGGGGTTTCTTATTAGCAGCATAGGGCAAAGTTTTTCTTCTGGAGGGCAGGCAGCATGCTGCATTGTGGCTTCGGAATTCCCAAACTGGAGGGCTTATGGGCCAGGAGAGTGAGGACGGAAGTCTGAGAACACAAGCTAGGCTTAGGTTTCGGGGCAAGGACATGGCAGACACACTTTGCAGAGCTGAATTGAGATCCCATGCGTCTGAAGTCAGGTCGAGGTTCAGACTTTGGCTCAGGTTTGAGTTTCTGTCCATGTTGGCCCCTTCAGGAAGGGGGGGCATTATGAGGCCATGGGGGTTTTCCCACTATTGGAGTTGTGAGATGCTCCAAACCGCAAGGATTCCTTCTGTGGGACAATTAAGATTTGTTGGATGGCTCCAGGACGTCTTATAAGGTATTTTTCCAGAACAGCGTTCTAAGGATGGATGCCTGGGCAGCCAGCCTCACATTCCAATTGTCTCCTAGCAACAAGAAACGTTTGATCTGCAGGCTTGGGGTAGCAATAGAGCAGGCTGAGTTGAAATGGACTTTCCTGAGGATGGTCTTAATGTTGGATTGAGTCCATGGAGACCTTGGTATGGGGCAGTGGCACCAGGGCCCTGAAGGATTCTCCTAACCAGAGGTTATGACAAAGCTCCAATGAGCAAGTTTTCCATGGGGAGATGAGATTTGATCTCATTGGTGCCTCAGGAAACCACCATATGCTGGTATTGGAAACGAAGCCTCTGAGGAGAGATGCCTGGAAACCAAAGCAATGGATCTGATTAGGGCCTAGGGTCCTGTCCGGTTCAATATTCTTCTCTGGGGACATCTGTTGTCTGAGTGGAGGTAGTTGCTCAGCTGGTTTGAGATCACCCCTGTTTGTCCTGGGCGGCCTACACTATTGGGATGGCCTCGGTGACTTTGGAGGATTTTCCTCATTTGCAAGGTTGTGGCCAATGGAATGGGAAGAATTCCCTTGAAAGGGAAGCACAGTCCTGAGGTGTGGCTCCAGGGACCCAAGTGTGGAGCGTGTGTGGTTCAGGGCTATTTGGTCAAAAGTCTGAAAACACAAACTCCACTTAGGTTGGGGGATGTAGTTATCGCCGGCCCGATCTATAGAACGTGAGGAGAACTCTTCGGCATATGAACAAAGGGCGAATGTGAGGTGCTTGCTCATGCTTTTTTTTTTTTTTTTCTGGAAAAGTGTCACCGATTGCCATGGAATGTCGGGGTGTCCTCATGGACCATCGATGAGGCTCCCTTTCTGGGGATTTGACCAGATCCCAAGAGTTTGGGGTCATTCTGTCGTAAGGGAGGAGGCCTTTCTGGTTTTTTTTTTTGTTTATTTTTATTCATTTATTTTTTTTTTTTTACCTCAGGTGGACCACCAAAAGAAGGATTCCAGAGCAGAGTCGTGGGTGGGGGCAACTGGACAACCAGACCTCTGGTTAACATTGGGACCTAAGAACATGGCAAGCCCCATATGTGGGCTCTTTGTCCAGACACTGAGAGGCCTTCCTTGAGGATAGGTCTCGCACTGAGTTTCACAATGCGTTTTTGTGCCCAAGGAGCCCCTCAAGTCAGGGCGTGGCCTAATGTACCATGCTGGTTTCTCCTACACTGAACGTTACACAATATGGCAACCAAAAGTTTTCTGGCCATGGGGAAGAAGGAGTTCTATTTTCTGCAACTCTTTCTCTCCTGGACTGTGATTGGATTTAAGGTCTACGTTCTGAAGCCTGAAAACTGAGGTTGGGAAGAGATGAAGACCTAAGGCCATGGTGTGTCTGATTGCACAGTGTTCGGCCAGCTGTTGAGTGTGGGTTGGGAGGTGCAGGCTCAGGCTGTGGCAGACAGGGAATTAATGCCCAGGCTATACTGTATCATTGGGGTGCAGTCGAGTTTCATGCAGGATGGTACTCATTTGTGGTTACTGGGTAGCCCCAAAGGGCAAAGTTTTTCTTCTGGAGGGAAGACACAGTGCCACATAGTGGCTCCAGAATTCCCAAACTGGAAGGCTTGTGGGCCAGGAGTGTGAGGAAAAAATTCTGAGAACACAAGCCAGACTTAGATTTCGGGGTGAGGGGACGGCAGGCACCCTCTGCAGAGATGATTCGAGATCCCGTATACCTGAAGACAGAGCTAGGATCAGAAGTTGGCTTAGGTCGGAGTTTCTGTCCATGACGGCCCCTTCATGAAGGGGAGGGTGTCACGAGGACATGGAGGTTTTCCCACGATGGGAATTGTGAGATGCTCCAAACCGCAATGATTCCTTCTGTGGGACAGTCGAGACCTGTTGGATGGCTCCAGGACATCCCATAAGGAAGTTATCCAGAGCAGGGTTCTAAGGATGGATGCCTGGGCAGCCTGCCTCCCATTCCAGGTGTCTCATAGAGCCAAGGCAAGTTCGATCTGCTGGATCTAGGGGAGCAACCGAGGCGGGTGTGTTGAAATGGGTGAGTTGAGGATGGGTCATAATGTGCATTTGTGTCCATGTAGACCTTGGAATGGGATGCTTGATCCGGGGCCTTGAGGGATGTTCATAACCGGAGGTTTTGATGGAGCTCTAAAGAGTATGTTTCCTATGTAGAGAAGAGAATTGTTTTGATGAGTGCCTAAGGAATCTCCCATATGCTGGTATTGGAAACCAGGCCTCTGAGGAGAGATGACTGGAATCAAAAGCAATGGATCTGATTAGGGCCTAAGTGCCTGTCCAGTTCAATCTTATTCTCTGGGGATATCTGTCTCTGGGTCTGAGTGGAGGTAGTTTCCTAACTTGTGAGAGATCATCCCTGTTTGTCCTGGGCAGCCAACACTATTCGGATGGCCTCGGGGAGATTGGAGGATACTCCTAATCTATAGGGTTGTGGCCAATGGAAATGGCAGAATTCCCCTGGAGAGGAAAGCCACAGTCCTGAGGTGTGGCTCCAGGGGCCCCAACTGGATGGTGGGTGGGCCAGGACTGTGAGGACAGAATCTGAAAACACAAACTCAGCTTAGGTTTGGGGATGTATGTATGAAGGCTCGATCTACAGATCGAGAGAATTTTCCGGGCTATGAACAAAGGGCGAGTATGTAGCGCTTGCTCAGGCTTTTGTCTCTGGATTTTGTGTCAACGGTGGCCGCGGAATGTCGGGGTGTCCTCAAGGGCCATGGACAATTCTTTCTCTGATGATTTGGCCTGATCCCAAGTGGTTGGGATCATTCTGTGGATGGGAAGAGTCCTTTCTGTATTTTTTTTTTTTTTTTACCTCAGGTGTCCCACCAAAGAGGGATTCCAGAGTAGAGCCCTGAGTAGGGGTGACTAGACATCTTGAATTCTGGTTGAGATTGGGGGACTAGGGGCTTGGCAAGCCCCATATGTGGGCTGTTGTTCCAGTCACTAAGAGGCTTTACATGAGGATAGGGCTCACGCTGAGGGTCACAATGTGTGTTTGTGCACATTGTGGCCCTCAGGGATAGGTGGGGCCTCCTAGTCCATGCTGCTTTCTCCTACAATGAACATTGGACAACATGCCAACCACTAGGTTTCTTGCCAAGGCGAAGGAGAAGTTCTGATTCTTGCATCACGTTCACTCCTGAGCAGTGAGTGGAGATAAGGTCTAGGTTCTGAAGGTGAAAACTGAGGTTGGGTAGAGATGATGGCCTGAAGCCATTGTGGGTGTGATATGCTCTGTGTACGGCCAGCTGTCTGGGTGTTGGACTGGAGGTCTGCCCTCAGGCTGTGTCAGACAGGGCTTTAGTGCACAGGCTAGACTGTATAATTGGGGTATGGTCGAGTGGCATGCAGGTTGTTACTCATTTGGCGTTTCTGGTTAGCCCTATAGGGCAACATTTTTCTTCTGGAGGGCAGGCAGAGTGCTGCATTGTGTCTCCAGAATTGCCAAACTGGAGGGGTGTGGCCAGGATTGTGAGGAAGGAAGTCTGAAAACACAAGCTAGCACGAGTTTTGGGGCCAAGAGCATGGCAGGCCCACTCTGCAGAGGCTGAATCGAGATCTCCTGCAGGTGAGGTCAGGGCGAGTATCAGATGTTGCCTCAAGCTGGAGTTTGTGTCCATGACGGCCCCTTCCTGAAGGGGGTGGGGGCGTCATGAGGCCAGGGAGGTTTCCCTACGCTGGGAGTTGTGAGCTGCTCCAAACTTCAAAGTTTCCTTCTTCAGGACAGTCGAGTACTATTGGATGGTTCCAGGATGCCCCATACAGAAAGACTCGAGAGCAGGGCCGTAAGCATGGATGCCGAGAAACGCCAACTCACCTTCCCATTGCCTGGTCGAGACAAGGCACGCTCAATCTGCGGGCTCTTGGGTGAGCTACCCAGAAGGCTGAGTTTAAATGGACTCTCCTGAGGATGAGTCATAATGTGGGTTGGTGGCCATGGAGACCTTGGAATGTGGCAGTAGCTAAGGGACTCTGCAGGATTCTCCAACCCGAAGGGCTTGACACAACCCCAACAAGGAAGCTTCCCATGTGGAGATGAGAGTTCTTCTGTCTGGTGCCTCAGGACAGCCCCGTATGTTGGTCTTCGAACCTAGGCCTCTGAGGAGTGATACCTGGACACCAAAGCAAGAGTTCATAATAGGGCCTAGGGGCCTGTCTGGTTCAATCTTCTGTCTCTGCGGATATCTGTCTTTGTGTCTGCATGGAAGTAGTAGTTGCTCAGCTTGTGTCATAATGCCCCTATTTGTCCAGTGCCACTTGCGGTAGTGGGATGTCCTTGGGGACCTTGAGGTTTCTACTATTTTGTAGAGTTGTGGCCAATGGAATGGGCAGTTTCTTAGGAGAGAGCAGGCACAGTACTGTGGTGTGGCTCCAGAGACCCCAGCCTGGAGGCTCTGTGGGCCATGGCTGTGCAGACAGACATCCAAAAACCCTAACTCAGCTCAGGTTTGGGGCCGAGGTTACGGCAGGCCTGATCTACAGTCCATGAGGGGAGTTCCTCTGGATATGAAAGAAGGGTGAGAGGGAGGCTGTCGCTCAGGCTTTTGTCTCTGGATGTTTTGTCCACAATGGCCGTTTAATGTAGGAGTTGCCTCATGGGTCGTAGAAGTCTCCCTCTCTGGTAGTTTGTCCAGCCCCCAAGAGTTTTGGGTCCTTCTGTGGGAAGGGAAGTGTCCTGTTTTCTGCTTCATGTGTCCCCCCAGTAGAGGGATTCTAGAGCATAGCAGTTGGTACTGACAACTGGAATACTCGCCCTCTGGTTAAGCCTGGGGCCTATGGATATGACAAGCCCCATATGCAGGATCTTGGTCCAGCCACTGAAAGGCGTTACTTTAATACGGGACTCACGCTGCAGGTCACAATGCATGTCTGTGCCCTAGGCGGCCCTCAAGCACTGGCGTGGCCTTTCAGACAATGCGGGTTTTCCCACATTGAACGTTGGACAACATGCCAACCACAAGGTTTCTGGCCATGGGGAAGGAGGAATTCTAATTTCTGCATCACGTTCACCCCTGGGCAGTGATTGGAGATAAGGTCTAGGTTCTGAAGCCTGAAAACCGAGGTTGGGAAGAGATGACGACCTACAGCCATAGCGGGTCCTATGTGTCCAGGTTGGGGCCAGCTGTCTGGGTGTCGTTTGGGATGTCTTGTCTCAGGCTGTGCCAGACAGGGCATTAGTATACAGGGTTGGCTGTGTAATTGCTTTACAATCGAGTGGCATACATTAGAAAATCATTTGGGGTTTCTTATTAGCAGCATAGGGCAAAGTTTTTCTTCTGGAGGGCAGGCAGCATGCTGCATTGTGGCTTCGGAATTCCCAAACTGGAGGGCTTATGGGCCAGGACAGTGAGGACGGAAGTCTGAGAACACAAGCTAGGCTTAGGTTTCGGGGCAAGGACATGGCAGGCACACTTTGCAGAGCTGAATTGAGATCTCATGCGTCTGAAGTCAGGTCGAGGTTCAGACTTTGGCTCAGGTTTGAGTTTCTGTCCATGTTGGCCCCTTCAGGAAGGGGGGGCATTATGAGTCCATGGGGGTTTTCCCACTATTGGAGTTGTGAGATGCTCCAAACCACAAGGATTCCTTCTGTGGGACAATTAAGATTTGTTGGATGGCTCCAGGACGTCTTATAAGGTATTTTCCAGAACAGAGTTCTAAGTATGGATGCCTGGGCAGCCAGCCTCACATTCAAATTGTCTCCTAGCAACAAGAAACGTTTGATCTGCTGGCTTAGGGTAGCAACAGAGGGGGCTGAGTTGAAATGGACTTTCCTGAGAATGGTCTTAATGTTGGATTGAGTCCATGGAGACCTTGGTATGGGGCAGTGGCACCAGGGCCCTAAAGGATTCTCCTAACCAGAGGTTATGACAAAGCTCCAATGAGCAAGTTTTCCATGGGGAGATGAGATTTGTTCTTATTGGTGCCTCAGGAAACCACCATATGCTGGTATTGGAAACGAGGCCTCTGAGGAGAGATGCCTGGAAACCAAAGCAATGGATCTGATTAGGGCCTTGGGTCCTGTCCGGTTCAATATTCTTCTCTGGGGACATCTGTTGTCTGAGTGGAGGTAGTTGCTCAGCTGGTTTGAGATCACACCTGTTTGTCCTGGGCGGCCTACAATATTGGGATGGCCTCGGTGACTTTGGAGGTTTTTCCTCATTTGCAAGGTTGTGGCCAATGGAATGGGAAGAATTCCCTTGAAAGGGAAGCACAGTCCTGAGGTGTGGCTCCACGGACCCAAGTGTGGAGCGTGTGTGGTCCAGGGATATTTGGTCAAAAGTCTGAAAACACAAACTCCACTTAGGTTGGGGGATGTAGGTATGGCCGGCCTGATCTATAGACCGTGAGGAGAACTCTTCGGCATATGAACAAAGGGCGAATGTGAGGTGTTTGCTCATGATTTTTTTTTTTTTTCTGGAAATGTGTCACCGATTGCCATGGAATGTCGGGGTGTCCTCATGGGCCATCGATGAGGCTCCCTTTCTGGGGATTTGACCAGATCCCAAGAGTTTGGGGTCATTCTGTCGTAAGGGAGGAGGCCTTTCTGGTTTTTTTTTGTTTATTTTTATTTATTTATTTATTTATTTTTTACCTCAGGTGGACCACCAAAAGAGGGATTCCAGAGCAGAGTCGTGGGTGGGGGCAACTGGACAACCAGACCTCTGGTTAACATTGGGACCTAAGAACATGGCAAGCCCCATATGTGGGATCTTGGTCCAGACACTGAGAGGCTTTCCTTGAGGATAGGTCTCGCACTGAGTTTCACAATGTGGTTTTGTGCCCAAGGAGCCCCTCAAGTCAGGGGGTGGCCTAATGTACCATGCTGGTTTCTCCTACACTGAACGTTGCACAATATGGCAACCAAAAGTTTTCTGGCCATGGGGAAGAAGGAGTTCTATTTTCTGCAACTCTTTCACTCCTGGACTGTGATGGATTTAAGGTCTAGGTTCTGAAGCCTGAAAACTGAGGTTGGGAAGAGATGAAGACCTAAGGCCATGGTGTGTCTGATGTGCTCAGTCTTCGGCCAGCTGTTGAGTGTGGGTTGGGAGGTGCAGGCTCAGGCTGTGGCAGATAGGGAATTAATGCCCAGGCTAGACTGTATCATTAGGGTGCAGTCGAGTTTCATGCAGGATGGTACTCATTTGTGGTTACTGGGTAGCCCCAAAGGGCAACGTTTTTCTTCTGGAGGGAAGACACAGTGCAACATAGTGGCTTCAGAATCCCCAAACTGGAAGGCTTGTGGGCCAGGAGTGTGAGGAAAAAATTCTGAGAACACCAGCCAGACTTAGATTTCGGGGTGAGGGGACGGCAGGCACCCTCTACAGAGATGATTCGAGATCCCGTATACCTGAAGACAGAGCTAGGATCAGAAGTTGGCTTAGGTCGGAGTTTCTGTCCATGACGGCCCCTTCATGAAGGGGAGGGTGTCACGAGGACATGGAGGTTTTCCCACGATGGGAATTGTGAGATGCTCCAAACCGCAATGATTCCTTCTGTGGGAGAGTCGAGACCTGTTGGATGGCTCCAGGACATCCCATAAGGAAGTTATCCAGAGCAGGGTTCTAAGGATGGATGCCTGGGCAGCCTGCCTCCCATTCCAGGTGTCTCATAGAGCCAAGGCAAGTTCGATCTGCTGGATCTAGGGGAGCAACCGAGGCGGGTGTGTTGAAATGGGTGAGTTGAGGATGGGTCATAATGTGCATTTGTGTCCATGTAGACCTTGGAATGGGGTGCTTGACCCGGGGCCTTGAGGGATGTTCACAACCGGAGGTTTTGATGGAGCTCTAAAGAGTATGTTTCCTATGTAGAGAAGAGAATTGTTTTGATGAGTGCCTAAGGAATCTCCCATATGCTGGTATTGGAAACCAGGCCTCTGAGGAGAGATGACTGGAATCAAAAGCAATGGATCTGATTAGGGCCTAAGTGCCTGTCCAGTTCAATCTTATTCTCTGGGGATATCTGTCTCTGGGTCTGAGTGGAGGTAGTTTCCTAACTTGTGAGAGATCATCTCTGTTTGTCCTGGGCAGCCAACACTATTCGGATGGCCTCGGGGAGATTGGAGGATACTCCTAATCTATAGGGTTGTGGCCAATGGAAATGGCAGAATTCCCCTGGAGAGGGAAGCCACAGTCCTGAGGTGTGGCTCCAGGGGCCCCAACATGGATGGTGTGTGTGCCAGGACTGTGGGGACAGAAGTCGGTAAACACAAACTCAGCTTAGGTTTGGGGATGTATGTATGAAGGCTCGATCTACAGACCGTGAGAATTTTCCGGGCTATGAACAAAGGGCGAGTATGTGGCGCTTGCTCAGGCTTTTGTCTCTGGATTTTGTGTCAACGGTGGCCGCGGAATGTCGGGATGTCCTCAAGGGCCATGGAAATTCTTTCTCTGATGATTTGGCCTGATCCCAAATCATTCTGTGCATGGGAAGAGTGTTGGGATCACTCTGTGGATGGGAAGAGTCCTTTATGTATTTTTTTTTTTTTTACCTCAGGTGTCCCACCAAAGAGGGATTCCAGAGTAGAGCCCTGAGTAGGGGTGACTAGACATCTCGAACTCTGGTTGAGATTGGGGGACTAGGGGCCTGGCAAGCCCCATATGTGGGCTGTTGTTCCAGTAACTAAGAGGCTTTACATGAAGATAGGGCTCACGCTGAGGGTCACAATGTGTGTTTGTGCACATTGTGGCCCTCAGGGATAGGTGGGGCCTCCTAGTCCATGCTGCTTTCTCCTACAATGAACATTGGACAACATGCCAACCACTAGGTTTCTTGCCAAGGCGAAGGAGAAGTTCTGATTCTTGCATCACGTTCACTCCTGAGCAGTGAGTGGAGATAAGGTCTAGGTTCTGAAGGTGAAAACTGAGGTTGGGTAGAGATGATGGCCTAAAGCCATTGTGGGTGTGATATGCTCTGTGTACGGCCAGCTGTCTGGGTGTTGGACTGGAGGTCTGCCCTCAGGCTGTGTCAGACAGGGCTTTAGTGCACAGGCTAGACTGTATAATTGGGGTATGTTCGAGTGGCATGCAGGTTGTTACTCATTTGACGTTTCTGGTTAGCCCTATAGGGCAACATTTTTCTTCTGGAGGGCAGGCAGAGTGCTGCATTGTGTCTCCAGAATTGCCAAACTGGAGGGGTGTGGCCAGGATTGTGAGGAAGGAAGTCTGAAAACACAAGCTAGCACGAGTTTTGGGGCCAAGAGCATGGCAGGCCCACTCTGCAGAGGCTGAATTGAGATCTCCTGCAGGTGAGGTCAGGGCGAGTATCGGATGTTGCCTCAAGCTGGAGTTTGTGTCCATGACGGCCCCTTCCTGAAGGGGGTGGGGGCGTCATGAGGCCAGGGAGGTTTCCCTACGCTGGGAGTTGTGAGCTGCTCCAAACTTCAAAGTTTCCTTCTTCAGGACAGTCGAGTACTATTGGATGGTTCCAGGATGCCCCATACAGAAAGACTCGAGAGCAGGGCCGTAAGCATGGATGCCGAGAAACGCCAACTCACCTTCCCATTGCCTGGTCGAGACAAGGCACGCTCAATCTGCGGGCTCTTGGGTGAGCTACCCAGAAGGCTGAGTTTAAATGGACTCTCCTGAGGATGAGTCATAATGTGGGTTGGTGGCCATGGAGACCTTGGAATGTGGCAGTAGCTAAGGGACTCTGCAGGATTCTCCAACCCGAAGGGCTTGACACAACCCCAACAAGGAAGCTTCCCATGTGGAGATGAGAGTTCTTCTGTCTGGTGCCTCAGGAAAGCCCCGTATGTTGGTCTTCGAACCTAGGCCTCTGAGGAGTGATACCTGGACACCAAAGCAAGAGTTCATAATAGGGCCTAGGGGCCTGTCTGGTTCAATCTTCTGTCTCTGCGGATATCTGTCTTTGTGTCTGCATGGAGGTAGTAGTTGCTCAGCTTGTGTCATAATGCCCCTATTTGTCCAGTGCGGCTTGCGGTAGTGGGATGTCCTTGGGGACCTTGAGGTTTCTACTATTTTGTAGAGTTGTGGCCAATGGAATGGGCAGTTTCTTAGGAGAGAGCAGGCACAGTACTGTGGTGTGGCTCCAGAGACCCCAGCCTGGAGGCTCTGTAGGCCATGGCTGTGCAGACAGACATCCAAAAACCCTAACTCAGCTCAGGTTTGGGGCCGAGGTTACGGCAGGCCTGATCTACAGTCCATGAGGGGAGTTCCTCTGGATATGAAAGAAGGGTGAGAGGGAGGCTGTCGCTCAGGCTTTTGTCTCTGGATGTTTTGTCCACAATGGCCGTTTAATGTAGGAGTTGCCTCATGGGTCGTAGAAGTCTCCCTCTCTGGTAGTTTGTCCAGCCCCCAAGAGTTTTGGGTCCTTCTGTGGGAAGGGAAGTGTCCTGTTTTCTGCTTCATGTGTCCCCCCAGTAGAGGGATTCTAGAGCATAGCAGTGGGTACTGACAACTGGAATACTCGCCCTCTGGTTAAGCCTGGGGGCCTATGGATATGACAAGCCCCATATGCAGGATCTTGGTCCAGCCACTGAAAGGCGTTACTTTAATACTGGACTCACGCTGCAGGTCACAATGCATGTCTGTGCCCTAGGCGGCCCTCAAGCACTGGCGTGGCCTTTCAGACAATGCAGGTTTTCCCACATTGAACGTTGGACAACATGCCAACCACAAGGTTTCTGGCCATGGGAAAGGAGGAATTCTAATTTCTGTATCACGTTCACCCCTGGGCAGTGATTGGAGATAAGATCTAGGTTCTGAAACCTGAAAACCGAGGTTGGGAAGAGATGACGACCTACAGCCATAGCGGGTCCTATTTGTCCAGGTTGGGGCCAGCTGTCTGGGTGTCTTTTGGGATGTCTTGTCTCAGGCTGTGCCAGACAGGGCATTAGTATACAGGGTGGGCTGTATAATTGCTTTACAATCGAGTGGCATGCATTAGAAAATCATTTGGGGTTTCTTATTAGCAGCATAGGGCAAAGTTTTTCTTCTGGAGGGCAGGCAGCATGCTGCATTGTGGCTTCGGAATTCCCAAACTGGAGGGCTTATGGGCCAGGAGAGTGAGGACGGAAGTCTGAGAACCCAAGCTAGGCTTAGGTTTCGGGGCAAGGACATGGCAGGCACACTCTGCAGAGCTGAATTGAGATCTCATGCGTCTGAAGTCAGGTCGAGGTTTAGACTTTGGCTCAGGTTTGAGTTTCTGTCCATGTTGTCCCCTTCAGGAAAGGGGGGGCATTATGAGGCCATGGGGCTTTTCCTACTATTGGAGTTGTGAGATGCTCCAAACCGCAAGGATTCCTTCTGTGGGACAATTAAGATTTGTTGGATGGCTCCAGGACGTCTTATAAGGTATTTTTCCAGAACAGGGTTCTAAGTATGGATGCCTGGGCAGCCACCCTCACATTCCAATTGTCTCCTAGCAACAAGAAACTTTTGATCTGCTGGCTTGGGGTAGCAACAGAGGGGGCTGAGTTGAAATGGACTTTCCTGAGGATGGTCTTAATGTTGGATTGAGTCCATGGAGACCTTGGTATGGGGCAGTGGCACCAGGGCCCTGAAGGATTCTCCTAACCAGAGGTTATGACAAAGCTCCAATGAGCAAGTATTCCATGGGAAGACGAGATTTGTTCTCATTGGTGCCTCAGGAAACCACCATATGCTGGTATTGGAAACGAGGCCTCTGAGGAGAGATGCCTGGAAACCAAGGAATGGATCTGATTAGGGCCTAGGATCATGGTCGGTTCAATATTCTTCTCTGGGGACATCTGTTGTCTGAGTGGAGGTAGTTGCTCAGCTGGTTTGAGATCATCCCTGATTGTCCTGGGCGGCCTACACTATTGGGATGGCCTCGGTGACTTTGGAGGTTTTTCCTCATTTGCAAGGTTGTGGCCAATGGAATGGGAAGAATTCCCTTGAAAGGGAAGCACAGTCCTGAGGTGTGGCTCCAGGGACCCAAGTGTGGAGCGTGTGTGGTCCAGGGCTATTTGGACAAAAGTCTGAAAACACAAACTCCACTTAGGTTGGGGGATGTAGGTATGGCCGGCCCGATCTATAGACCGTGAGGAGAACTCTTCGGCATATGAACAAAGGGCGAATGTGAGGTGCTTGCTCATGCTTTTTATTTTTTTTTTCTGGAAATGTGTCACCGATTGCCATTGAATGTCGGGGTGTCTTCATGGGCCATCGATGAGGCTACTTTCTGTGGATTTGACCAGATCCCAAGAGTTTGGGGTCATTCTGTCGTAAGGGAGGAGGCCTTTCTGGTTTTTTTTGTTTATTTTTATTTATTTATTTATTTTTTTTACCTTAGGTGGACCACCAAAAGAGGGATTCCAGAGCAGAGTCGTGGGTGGGGGCAACTGGACAACCAGACCTCTGGTTAACATTGGGACCTAAGAACATGGCAAGCCCCATATGTGGGCTCTTGGTCACGACACGGAGAGGCCTTCCTTGAGGATAGGTCTCGCAATGAGTTTCACAATGTGTTTTTGTGCCCAAGGAGCCCCTCAAGTCAGGGCGTGGCCTAATGTACCATGCTGGTTTCTCCTACACTGAACGTTGCACAATATGGCAACCAAAAGTTTTCTGGCCATGGGGAAGAAGGAGTTCTATTTTCTGCAACTCTTTCACTCCTGGACTGTGACTGGATTTAAGGTCTAGGTTCTGAAGCCTGAAAACTGAGGTTGGGAAGAGATGAAGACCTAAGGCCATGGTGTGTCTGATGTGCTCAGTGTTCGGCCAGCTGTTGAGTGTGGGTTGGGAGGTGCAGGCTCAGGCTGTGGCAGACAGGGAATTAATGCCCAGGCTAGACTGTATCATTAGGGTGCAGTCGAGTTTCGTGCAGGATGGTACTCATTTGTGGTTACTGGGTAGCCCCAAAGGGCAACGTTTTTCTTCTGGAGGGAAGACACAGTGCCACATAGTGGCTCCAGAATTCCCAAACTGGAAGGCTTGTGGGCCAGGAGTGTGAGGAAAAAATTCTGAGAACACAAGCCAGACTTAGATTTCGGGGTGAGGGGACGGCAGGCACCCTCTGCAGAGATGATTCGAGATCCCGTATACCTGAAGACAGAGCTAGGATCAGAAGTTGGCTTAGGTCGGAGTTTCTGTCCATGACGGCCCCTTCATGAAGGGGAGGGTGTCACGAGGACATGGAAGTTTTCCCACGATGGGAATTGTGAGATGCTCCAAACCGCAATGATTCCTTCTGTGGGACAGTCGAGACCTGTTGGATGGCTCCAGGACATCCAATAAGGAAGTTATCCAGAGCAGGGTTCTAAGGATGGATGCCTGGGCAGCCTGCCTCCCATTCCAGGTGTCTCATAGAGCCAAGGCAAGTTCGATCTGCTGGATCTAGGGGAGCAACCGAGGCGGGTGTGTTGAAATGGGTGAGTTGAGGATGGGTCATAATGTGCATTTGTGTCCATGTAGACCTTGGAATGGGATGCTTGATCCGGGGCCTTGAGGGATGTTCATAACCGGGGGTTTTGATGGAGCTCTAAAGAGTATGTTTCCTATGTAGAGAAGAGAATTGTTTTGATGAGTGCCTAAGGAATCTCCCATATGCTGGTATTGGAAACCAGGCCTCTGAGGAGAGATGACTGGAATCAAAAGCAATGGATCTGATTAGGGCCTAAGTGCCTGTCCAGTTCAATCTTATTCTCTGGGGATATCTGTCTCTGGGTCTGGGTGGAGGTAGTTTCCTAACTTGTGAGAGATCATCTCTGTTTGTCCTGGGCAGCCAACACTATTCGGATGGCCTCGGGGAGATTGGAGGATACTCCTAATCTATAGGGTTGTGGCCAATGGAAATGGCAGAATTCCCCTGGAGAGGGAAGCCACAGTCCTGAGGTGTGGCTCCAGGGGCCCCAACTTGGATGGTGTGTGTGCCAGGACTGTGGGGACAGACGTCGGTAAACACAAACTCAGCTTAGGTTTGGGGATGTATGTATGAAGGCTCGATCTACAGACCGTGAGAATTTTCCGGGCTATGAACAAAGGGCGAGTATGTGGCGCTTGCTCAGGCTTTTGTCTCTGGATTTTGTGTCAACGGTGGCCGCGGAATGTCGGGATGTCCTCAAGGGCCATGGAAATTCTTTCTCTGATGATTTGGCCTGATCCCAAATCATTCTGTGGATGGGAAGAGTGTTGGGATCACTCTGTGGATGGGAAGAGTCCTTTATGTATTTTTTTTTTTTTACCTCAGGTGTCCCACCAAAGAGGGATTCCAGAGTAGAGCCCTGAGTAGGGGTGACTAGACATCTCGAACTCTGGTTGAGATTGGGGGACTAGGGGCCTGGCAAGCCCCATATGTGGGCTGTTGTTCCAGTAACTAAGAGGTTTTACATGAGGATAGGGCTCACGCTGAGGGTCACAATGTGTGTTTGTGCACATTGTGGCCCTCAGGGATAGGTGGGGCCTCCTAGTCCATGCTGCTTTCTCCTACAATGAACATTGGACAACATGCCAACCACTAGGTTTCTTGCCAAGGCGAAGGAGAAGTTCTGATTCTTGCATCACGTTCACTCCTGAGCAGTGAGTGGAGATAAGGTCTAGGTTCTGAAGGTGAAAACTGAGGTTGGGTAGAGATGATGGCCTAAAGCCATTGTGGGTGTGATATGCTCTGTGTACGGCCAGCTGTCTGGGTGTTGGACTGGAGGTCTGCCCTCAGGCTGTGTCAGACAGGGCTTTAGTGCACAGGCTAGACTGTATAATTGGGGTATGGTCGAGTGGCATGCAGGTTGTTACTCATTTGGCGTTTCTGGTTAGCCCTATAGGGCAACATTTTTCTTCTGGAGGGCAGGCAGAGTGCTGCATTGTGTCTCCAGAATTGCCAAACTGGAGGGGTGTGGCCAGGATTGTGAGGAAGGAAGTCTGAAAACACAAGCTAGCACGAGTTTTGGGGCCAAGAGCATGGCAGGCCCACTCTGCAGAGGCTGAATCGAGATCTCCTGCAGGTGAGGTCAGGGCGAGTATCAGATGTTGCCTCAAGCTGGAGTTTGTGTCCATGACGGCCCCTTCCTGAAGGGGGTGGGGGCGTCATGAGGCCAGGGAGGTTTCCCTATGCTGGGAGTTGTGAGCTGCTCCAAACTTAAAATTTTCCTTCTTCAGGACAGTCGAGTACTATTGGATGGTTCCAGGATGCCCCATACAGAAAGACTCGAGAGCAGGGCCGTAAGCATGGATGCCGAGAAACGCCAACTCACCTTCCCATTGCCTGGTCGAGACAAGGCACGCTCAATCTGCGAGCTCTTGGGTGAGCTACCCAGAAGGCTGAGTTTAAATGGACTCTCCTGAGGATGAGTCATAATGTGGGTTGGTGGCCATGGAGACCTTGGAATGTTGCAGTAGCTAAGGGACTCTGCAGGATTCTCCAACCCGAAGGGCTTGACACAACCCCAACAAGGAAGCTTCCCATGTGGAGATGAGAGTTCTTCTGTCTGGTGCCTCAGGAAAGCCCCGTATGCTGGTCTTCGAACCTAGGCCTCTGAGGAGTGATACCTGGACACCAAAGCAAGAGTTCATAATAGGGCCTAGGGGCCTGTCTGGTTCAATCTTCTGTCTCTGCGGATATCTGTCTTTGTGTCTGCATGGAGGTAGTAGTTGCTCAGCTTGTGTCATAATGCCCCTATTTGTCCAGTGCGGCTTGCGGTAGTGGGATGTCCTTGGGGACCTTGAGGTTTCTACTATTTTGTAGAGTTGTGGCCAATGGAATGGGCAGTTTCTTAGGAGAGAGCAGGCACAGTACTGTGGTGTGGCTCCAGAGACCCCAGCCTGGAGGCTGTGTGGGCCATGGCTGTGCAGACAGACATCCAAAAACCCTAACTCAGCTCAGGTTTGGGGCCGAGGTTACGGCAGGCCTGATCTACAGTCCATGAGGGGAGTTCCTCTGGATATGAAATAAGGGTGAGAGGGAGGCTGTCGCTCAGGCTTTTGTCTCTGGATATTTTGTCCACAATGGCCGTTTAATGTAGGAGTTGCCTCATGGGTCGTAGAAGTCTCCCTCTCTGGTAGTTTGTCCAGCCCCCAAGAGTTTGGGGTCCTTCTGTGGGAAGGGAAGTGTCCTGTTTTCTGCTTCATGTGTCCCCCCAGTAGAGGGATTCTAGAGCATAGCAGTTTGTACTGACAACTGGAATACTCGCCCTCTGGTTAAGCCTGGGGGCCTATGGATATGACAAGCCCCATATGCAGGATCTTGGTCCAGCCACTGAAAGGCGTTACTTTAATACGGGACTCACGCTGCAGGTCACAATGCATGTCTGTGCCCTAGGCGGCCCTCAAGCACTGGCGTGGCCTTTCAGACAATGCGGGTTTTCCCACATTGAACGTTGGACAACATGCCAACCACAAGGTTTCTGGCCATGGGGAAGGAGGAATTCTAATTTCTGCATCACGTTCACCCCTGGGCAGTGATTGGAGATAAGGTCTAGGTTCTGAAGCCTGAAAACCGAGGTAGGGAAGAGATGACGACCTACAGCCATAGCGGGTCCTATGTGTCCAGGTTGGGGCCAGCTGTCTGGGTGTCGTTTGGGATGTCTTGTCTCAGGCTGTGCCAGACAGGGCATTAGTATACAGGGTGGGCTGTGTAATTGCTTTACAATCGAGTGGCATACATTAGAAAATCATTTGGGGTTTCTTATTAGCAGCATAGGGCAAAGTTTTTCTTCTGGAGGGCAGGCAGCATGCTGCATTGTGGCTTCGGAATTCCCAAACTGGAGGGCTTATGGGCCAGGACAGTGAGGACGGAAGTCTGAGAACACAAGCTAGGCTTAGGTTTCGGGGCAAGGACATGGCAGGCACACTTTGCAGAGCTGAATTGAGATCTCATGCGTCTGAAGTCAGGTCGAGGTTCAGACTTTGGCTCAGGTTTGAGTTTCTGTCCATGTTGGCCCCTTCAGGAAGGGGGGGCATTATGTGTCCATGGGGGTTTTCCCACTATTGGAGTTGTGAGATGCTCCAAACCACAAGGATTCCTTCTGTGGGACAATTAAGATTTGTTGGATGGCTCCAGGACGTCTTATAAGGTATTTTCCAGAACAGAGTTCTAAGTATGGATGCCTGGGCAGCCAGCCTCACATTCAAATTGTCTCCTAGCAACAAGAAACGTTTGATCTGCTGGCTTAGGGTAGCAACAGAGGGGGCTGAGTTGAAATGGACTTTCCTGAGGATGGTCTTAATGTTGGATTGAGTCCATGGAGACCTTGGTATGGGGCAGTGGCACCAGGGCCCTAAAGGATTCTCCTAACCAGAGGTTATGACAAAGCTCCAATGAGCAAGTTTTCCATGGGGAGATGAGATTTGTTCTTATTGGTGCCTCAGGAAACCACCATATGCTGGTATTGGAAACGAGGCCTCTGAGGAGAGATGCCTGGAAACCAAAGCAATGGATCTGATTAGGGCCTAGGGGCCTGTCCGGTTCAATATTCTTCTCTGGGGACATCTGTTGTCTGAGTGGAGGTAGTTGCTCAGCTGGTTTGAGATCACACCTGTTTGTCCTGGGCGGCCTACACTATTGGGATGGCCTCGGTGACTTTGGAGGTTTTTCCTAATTTGCAAGGTTGTGGCCAATGGAATGGGAAGAATTCCCTTGAAAGGGAAGCACAGTCCTGAGGTGTGGCTCCACGGACCCAAGTGTGGAGCGTGTGTGGTCCAGGGCTATTTGGACAAAAGTCTGAAAACACAAACTCCACTTAGGTTGGGGGATGTAGGTATGGCCGGCCCGATCTATAGACCGTGAGGAGAACTCTTCGGCATATGAACAAAGGGCGAATGTGAGGTGCTTGCTCATGATTTTTTTTTTTTTTTCTGTGAATGTGTCACCGATTGCCATGGAATGTCGGGGTGTCCTCATGGGCCATCGATGAGGCTCCCTTTCTGGGGATTTGACCAGATCCCAAGAGTTTGGGGTCATTCTGTCGTAAGGGAGGAGGCCTTTCTGTTTTTTTTTTTTGTTTATTTTTATTTATTTATTTATTTTTTTTTACCTCAGGTGGACCACCAAAAGAGGGATTCCAGAGCAGAGTCGTGGGTGGGGGCAACTGGACAACCAGACCTCTGGTTAACATTGGGACCTAAGAACATGGCAAGCCCCATATGTGGGCTCTTGGTCCAGACACTGAGAGGCCTTCCTTGAGGATAGGTCTCGCACTGAGTTTCACAATGTGTTTTTGTGCCCAAGGAGCCCCTCCAGTCAGGGCGTGGCCTAATGTACCATGCTGGTTTCTCCTACACTGAACGTTGCACAATATGGCAACCAAAAGTTTTCTGGCCATGGGGAAGAAGGAGTTCTATTTTCTGCAACTCTTTCACTCCTGGACTGTGATTGGATTTAAGGTCTAGGTTCTGAAGCCTGAAAACTGAGGTTGGGAACAGATGAAGACCTAAGGCCATGGTGTGTCTGATGTGCTCAGTGTTCGGCCAGCTGTTGAGTGTGGGTTGGGAGGTGCAGGCTCAGGCTGTGGCAGACAGGGAATTAATGCCCAGGCTAGACTGTATCATTGGGGTGCAGTCGAGTTTCATGCAGGATGGTACTCATTTGTGGTTACTGGGTAGCCCCAAAGGGCAACGTTTTTCTTCTGGAGGGAAGACACAGTGCCACATAGTGGCTCCAGAATTCCCAAACTGGAAGGCTTGTGGGCCAGGAGTGTGAGGAAAAAATTCTGAGAACACAAGCCAGACTTAGATTTCGGGGTGAGGGGACGGCAGGCACCCTCTGCAGAGATGATTCGAGATCCCGTATACCTGAAGACAGAGCTAGGATCAGAAGTTGGCTTAGGTCGGAGTTTCTGTCCATGACGGCCCCTTCATGAAGGGGAGATTG
The DNA here is from genome assembly GCF_964662115.1 of Mustela nivalis. NCBI lineage: Eukaryota > Metazoa > Chordata > Mammalia > Carnivora > Mustelidae > Mustela > Mustela nivalis. The sequence continues at coordinate 884,145 of NW_028136368.1, forward strand.
TCACGAGGACATGGAGGTTTTCCCACTTTGGGAATTGTGAGATGCTCCAAACCGCAATGATTCCTTCTGTGGGACAGTCGAGACCTGTTGGATGGCTCCAGGACATCCAATAAGGAAGTTATCCAGAGCAGGGTTCTAAGGATGGATGCCTGGGCAGCCTGCCTCCCATTCCAGGTGACTCATAGAGCCAAGGCAACTTCGATCTGCTGGATCTAGGGGAGCAACCGAGGCGTGTGTGTTGAAATGGGTGAGTTGAGGATGGGTCATAATGTGCATTTGTGTCCATGTAGATTTTGGAATGGGGTGCTTGACCCGGGGCCTTGAGGGATGTTCAAACCGGAGGTTTTGATGGAGCTCTAAAGAGTATGTTTCCTATGTAGAGAAGAGAATTGTTTTGATGAGTGCCTAAGGAATCTCCCATATGCTGGTATTGGAAACCAGGCCTCTGAGGAGAGATGACTGGAATCAAAAGCAATGGATCTGATTAGGGCCTAAGTGCCTGTCCAGTTCAATCTTATTCTCTGGGGATATCTGTCTCTGGGTCTGAGTGGAGGTAGTTTCCTAACTTGTGAGAGATCATCTCTGTTTGTCCTGGGCAGCCAACACTATTCGGATGGCCTCGGGGAGATTGGAGGATACTCCTAATCTATAGGGTTGTGGCCAATGGAAATGGCAGAATTCCCCTGGAGAGGGAAGCCACAGTCCTGAGGTGTGGCTCCAGGGGCCCCAACTTGGATGGTGTGTGTGCCAGGACTGTGGGGACAGAAGTCGGTAAACACAAACTCAGCTTAGGTTTGGGGATGTATGTATGAAGGCTCGATCTACAGACCGTGAGAATTTTCCGGGCTATGAACAAAGGGCGAGTATGTGGCGCTTGCTCAGGCTTTTGTCTCTGGATTTTGTGTCAACGGTGGCCGCGGAATGTCGGGATGTCCTCAAGGGCCATGGAAATTCTTTCTCTGATGATTTGGCCTGATCCCAAATCATTCTGTGGATGGGAAGAGTGTTGGGATCACTCTGTGGATGGGAAGAGTCCTTTATGTATTTTTTTTTTTTTTACCTCAGGAGTCCCACCAAAGAGGGATTCCAGAGTAGAGCCCTGAGTAGGGGTGACTAGACATCTCGAACTCTGGTTGAGATTGGGGGACTAGGGGCCTGGCAAGCCCCATATGTGGGCTGTTGTTCCAGTAACTAAGAGGCTTTACATGAAGATAGGGCTCACGCTGAGGGTCACAATGTGTGTTTGTGCACATTGTGGCCCTCAGGGATAGGTGGGGCCTCCTAGTCCATGCTGCTTTCTCCTACAATGAACATTGGACAACATGCCAACCACTAGGTTTCTTGCCAAGGCGAAGGAGAAGTTCTGATTCTTGCATCACGTTCACTCCTGAGCAGTGAGTGGAGATAAGGTCTAGGTTCTGAAGGTGAAAACTGAGGTTGGGTAGAGATGATGGCCTAAAGCCATTGTGGGTGTGATATGCTCTGTGTACGGCCAGCTGTCTGGGTGTTGGACTGGAGGTCTGCCCTCAGGCTGTGTCAGACAGGGCTTTAGTGCACAGGCTAGACTGTATAATTGGGGTATGGTCGAGTGGCATGCAGGTTGTTACTCATTTGGCGTTTCTGGTTAGCCCTATAGGGCAACATTTTTCTTCTGGAGGGCAGGCAGAGTGCTGCATTGTGTCTCCAGAATTGCCAAACTGGAGGGGTGTGGCCAGGATTGTGAGGAAGGAAGTCTGAAAACACAAGCTAGCACGAGTTTTGGGGCCAAGAGCATGGCAGGCCCACTCTGCAGAGGCTGAATCGAGATCTCCTGCAGGTGAGGTCAGGGCGAGTATCAGATGTTGCCTCAAGCTGGAGTTTGTGTCCATGACGGCCCCTTCCTGAAGGGGGTGGGGGCGTCATGAGGCCAGGGAGGTTTCCCTACGCTGGGAGTTGTGAGCTGCTCCAAACTTCAAAGTTTCCTTCTTCAGGACAGTCGAGTACTATTGGATGGTTCCAGGATGCCCCATACAGAAAGACTCGAGAGCAGGGCCGTAAGCATGGATGCCGAGAAACGCCAACTCACCTTCCCATTGCCTGGTCGAGACAAGGCACGCTCAATCTGCGGGCTCTTGGGTGAGCTACCCAGAAGGCTGAGTTTAAATGGACTCTCCTGAGGATGAGTCATAATGTGGGTTGGTGGCCATGGAGACCTTGGAATGTGGCAGTAGCTAAGGGACTCTGCAGGATTCTCCAACCCGAAGGGCTTGACACAACCCCAACAAGGAAGCTTCCCATGTGGAGATGAGAGTTCTTCTGTCTGGTGCCTCAGGACAGCCCCGTATGCTGGTCTTCGAACCCAGGCTTCTGAGGAGTGATACCTGGACACCAAAGCAAGAGTTCATAATAGGGCCTAGGGGCCTGTCTGGTTCAATCTTCTGTCTCTGCGGATATCTATCTGTGTGTCTGCATGGAGGTAGTAGTTGCTCAGCTTGTGTCATAATGCCCCTATTTGTCCAGTGCGGCTTGCGGTAGTGGGATGTCCTTGGGGACCTTGAGGTTTCTACTATTTTGTAGAGTTGTGGCCACTGGAATGGGCAGTTTCTTAGGAGAGAGCAGGCACAGTACTGTGGTGTGGCTCCAGAGACCCCAGCCTGGAGGCTGTGTGGGCTATGGCTGTGCAGACAGACATCCAAAAACCCTAACTCAGCTCAGGTTTGGGACCGAGATTACGGCAGGCCTGATCTACAGTCCATGAGGGGAGTTCCTCTGGATATGAAAGAAGGGTGAGAGGGAGGCATTCGCTCCGGCTTTTGTCTCTGGATGTTTTGTCCACAATGGCCGTTTAATGTAGGAGTTGCCTCATGGGTCGTAGAAGTCTCCCTCTCTGGTAGTTTGTCCAGCCCCCAAGAGTTTGCGGTCCTTCTGTGGGAAGGGAAGTGTCCTGTTTTCTGCTTCATGTGTCCCCCCAGTAGAGGGATTCTAGAGCATAGCAGTGGGTACTGACAACTGGAATACTCGCCCTCTGGTTAAGCCTGGGGGCCTATGGATATGACAAGCCCCATATGCAGGATCTTGGTCCAGCCACTAAAAGGCGTTACTTTAATACTGGACTCACGCTGCAGGTCACAATGCATGTCTGTGCCCTAGCCGACCCTCAAGCACTGGCGTGGCCTTTCGGACAATGCAGGTTTTCCCACATTGAACGTTGGACAACATGCCAACCACAAGGTTTCTGGCCATGGGGAAGGAGGAATTCTAATTTCTGTATCACGTTCACCCCTGGGCAGTGATTGGAGATAAGATCTAGGTTCTGAAACCTGAAAACCGAGGTTGGGAAGAGATGACGACCTACAGCCATAGCGGGGCCTATGTGTCCAGGTTGGGGCCAGTGTCTGGGTGTCTTTTGGGATGTCTTGTCTCAGGCTGTGCCAGACAGGGCATTAGTATACAGGGTGGGCTGTATAATTGCTTTACAATCGAGTGGCATGCATTAGAAAATCATTTGGGGTTTCTTATTAGCAGCATAGGGCAAAGTTTTTCTTCTGGAGGGCAGGCAGCATGCTGCATTGTGGCTTCGGAATTCCCAAACTGGAGGGCTTATGGGCCAGGAGAGTGAGGACGGAAGTCTGAGAACACAAGCTATGCTTAGGTTTCGGGGCAAGGACATGGCAGCCACACTCTGCAGAGCTGAATTGAGATCTCATGCGTCTGAAGTCAGGTCGAGGTTCAGACTTTGGCTCAGGTTTGAGTTTCTGTCCATATTGGCCCCTTCAGGAAAGGGGGGGCATTATGAGGCCATGGGGCTTTTCCCACTATTGGAGTTGTGAGATGCTCCAAACCGCAAGGATTCCTTCTGTGGGACAATTAAGATTTGTTGGATGGCTCCAGGACGTCTTATAAGGTATATTTTCCAGAACAGGGTTCTAAGTATGGATGCCTGGGCAGCCACCCTCACATTCCAATTGTCTCCTAGCAACAAGAAACTTTTGATCTGCTGGCTTGGGGTAGCAACAGAGGGGGCTGAGTTGAAATGGACTTTCCTGAGGATGGTCTTAATGTTGGATTGAGTCCATGGAGACCTTGGTATGGGGCAGTGGCACCAGGGCCCTGAAGGATTCTCCTAACCAGAGGTTATGACAAAGCTCCAATGAGCAAGTTTTCCATGGGGAGACGAGATTTGTTCTCATTGGTGCCTCAGGAAACCACCATATGCTGGTATTGGAAACGAGGCCTCTGAGGAGAGATGCCTGGAAACCAAGGAATGGATCTGATTAGGGCCTAGGATCATGGCCGGTTCAATATTCTTCTCTGGGGACATCTGTTGTCTGAGTGGAGGTAGTTGCTCAGCTGGTTTGAGATCATCCCTGATTGTCCTGGGCGGCCTACACTATTGGGATGACCTCGTTGACTTTGGAGGTTTTTCCTCATTTGCAAGGTTGTGGCCAATGGAATGGGAAGAATTCCCTTGAAAGGGAAGCACAGTCCTGAGGTGTAGCTCCAGGGACCCAAGTGAGGAGCGTGTGTGGTCCAGGGCTATTTGGACAAAAGTCTGAAAACACAAACTCCACATAGGTTGTGGGATGTAGGTATGGCCGGCCCGATCTATAGACCGTGATGAGAACTCTTCGGCATATGAACAAAGGGCGAATGTGAGGTGCTTGCTCATGCTTTTTATTTTTTTTTTTCTGGAAATGTGTCACCGATTGCCATGGAATGTCGGGGTGTCCTCATGGGCCATCGATGAGGCTACTTTCTGTGGATTTGACCAGATCCCAAGAGTTTGGGGTCATTCTGTCGTAACGGAGGAGGCCTTTCTGGTTTTTTTTGTTTATTTTTATTTATTTATTTATTTTTTTTGCCTTAGGTGGACCACCAAAAGAGGGATTCCAGAGCAGAGTCGTGGGTGGGGGCAACTGGACAACCAGACCTCTGGTTAACATTGGGACCTAAGAACATGGCAAGCCCCATATGTGGGCTCTTGTTCCCGACACGGAGAGGCCTTCCTTGAGGATAGGTCTCACACTGAGTTTCACAATGTGTTTTTGTGCCCAAGGAGCCCCTCAAGTCAGGGCGTGGCCTAATGTACCATGCTGGTTTCTCCTACACTGAACGTTGCACAATATGGCAACCAAAAGTTTTCTGGCCATGGGGAAGAAGGAGTTCTATTTTCTGCAACTCTTTCACTCCTGGACTGTGACTGGATTTAAGGTCTAGGTTCTGAAGCCTGAAAACTGAGGTTGGGAACAGATGAAGACCTAAGGCCATGGTGTGTCTGATGTGCTCAGTGTTCGGCCAGCTGTTGAGTGTGGGTTGGGAGGTGCAGGCTCAGGCTGTGGCAGACAGGGAATTAATGCCCAGGCTAGACTGTATCATTAGGGTGCAGTCGAGTTTCGTGCAGGATGGTACTCATTTGTGGTTACTGGGTAGCCCCAAAGGGCAACGTTTTTCTTCTGGAGGGAAGACACAGTGCCACATAGTGGCTCCAGAATTCCCAAACTGGAAGGCTTGTGGGCCAGGAGTGTGAGGAAAAAATTCTGAGAACACAAGCCAGACTTAGATTTCGGGGTGAGGGGACGGCAGGCACCCTCTGCAGAGATGTTTCGAGATCCCGTATACCTGAAGACAGAGCTAGGATCAGAAGTTGGCTTAGGTCGGAGTTTCTGTCCATGACGGCCCCTTCATGAAGGGGAGGGTGTCACGAGGACATGGAAGTTTTCCCATGATGGGAATTGTGAGATGCTCCAAACCGCAATGATTCCTTCTGTGGGACAGTCGAGACCTGTTGGATGGCTCCAGGACATCCCATAAGGAAGTTATCCAGAGCAGGGTTCTAAGGATGGATGCCTGGGCAGCCTGCCTCCCATTCCAGGTGTCTCATAGAGCAAAGGCAAGTTCGATCTGCTGGATCTAGGGGAGCAACCGAGGCGGGTGTGTTGAAATGGGTGAGTTGAGGATGGGTCATAATGTGCATTTGTGTCCATGTAGACCTTGGAATGGGATGCTTGATCCGGGGCCTTGAGGGATGTTCATAACCGGGGGTTTTGATGGAGCTCTAAAGAGTATGTTTCCTATGTAGAGAAGAGAATTGTTTTGATGAGTGCCTAAGGAATCTCCCATATGCTGGTATTGGAAACCAGGCCTCTGAGGAGAGATGACTGGAATCAAAAGCAATGGATCTGATTAGGGCCTAAGTGCCTGTCCAGTTCAATCTTATTCTATGGGGATATCTGTCTCTGGGTCTGAGTGGAGGTAGTTTCCTAACTTGTGAGAGATCATCCCTGTTTGTCCTGGGCAGCCAACACTATTCGGATGGCCTCGGGGAGATTGGAGGATACTCCTAATCTATAGGGTTGTGGCCAATGGAAATGGCAGAATTCCCCTGGAGAGGGAAGCCACAGTCCTGAGGTGTGGCTCCAGGGGCCCCAACTTGGATGGTGTGTGTGCCAGGACTGTGGGGACAGACGTCGGTAAACACAAACTCAGCTTAGGTTTGGGGATGTATGTATGAAGGCTCGATCTACAGACCGTGAGAATTTTCCGGGCTATGAACAAAGGGCGAGTATGTGGCGCTTGCTCAGGCTTTTGTCTCTGGATTTTGTGTCAACGGTGGCCGCGGAATGTCGGGGTGTCCTCTAGGGCCATGGACAATTCTTTCTCTGATGATTTGGCCTGATCCCAAGTGGTTGGGATCATTCTGTGGATCGGAAGAGTCCTTTCTGTATTTTTTTTTTTTTTTACCTCAGGTGTCCCACCAAAAATGGATTCCAGAGTAGAGCCCTGAGTAGGGGTGACTAGACATCTGGAACTCTGGTTGAGATTGGGGGACTAGGGGCCTGGCAAGCCCCATATGTGGTCTGTTGTTCCAGTCACTAAGAGGTTTTACATGAGGATAGGGCTCACGCTGAGGGTCACAATGTGTGTTTGTGCACATTGTGGCCCTCAGGGATAGGTGGGGCCTCCTAGTCCATGCTGCTTTCTCGTACAATGAACATTGGACAACATGCCAACCACTAGGTTTCTTGCCAAGGCGAAGGAGAAGTTCTGATTCTTGCATCACGTTCACTCCTGAGCAGTGAGTGGAGATAAGGTCTAGGTTCTGAGGGTGAAAACTGAGGTTGGGTAGAGATGATGGCCTAAAGCCATTGTGGGTGTTATATGCTCTGTGTACGGCCAGCTGTCTGGGTGTGGGACTGGAGGTCTGCCCTCAGGCTGTGTCAGACAGGGCTTTAGTGCACAGGCTAGACTGTATAATTGGGGTATGGTCGAGTGGCATGCAGGTTGTTACTCATTTGGCGTTTCTGGTTAGCCCTATAGGGCAACATATTTCTTCTGGAGGGCAGGCAGAGTGCTGCATTGTGTCTCCAGAATTTCCAAACTGGAGGGGTGTGGCCAGGATTGTGAGGAAGGAAGTCTGAAAACACAAGCTAGCACGAGTTTTGGGGCCAAGAGCATGGCAGGCCCACTCTGCAGAGGCTGAATTGAGATCTCCTGCAGGTGAGCTCAGGGCGAGTATCAGATGTTGCCTCAAGCTGCAGTTTGTGTCCATGACGGCCCCTTCCTGAAGGGGGTGGGGGCGTCATGAGGCCAGGGAGGTTTCCCTACGCTGGGAGTTGTGAGCTGCTCCAAACTTCAAAGTTTCCTTCTTCAGGACAGTCGAGTACTATTGGATGGTTCCAGGATGCCCCACACAGAAAGACTCGAGAGGAGGGCCGTAAGCATGGATGCCGAGAAACGCCAACTCACCTTCCCATTGCCTGGTCGAGAAAAGGCACGCTCAATCTGCGGGCTCTTGGGTGAGCTACCCAGAAGGCTGAGTTTAAATGGACTCTCCTGAGGATGAGTCATAATGTGGGTTGGTGGCCATGGAGACCTTGGAATGTGGCAGTAGCTAAGGGACTCTGCAGGATTCTCCAACCCGAAGGGCTTGACACAACCCCAACAAGGAAGCTTCCCATGTGGAGATGAGAGGTCTTCTGTCTGGTGCCTCAGGAAAGCCCCGTATGCTGGTCTTCGAACCCAGGCCTCTGAGGAGTGATACCTGGACACCAAAGCAAGAGTTCATAATAGGGCCTAGGGGCCTGTCTGGTTCAATCTTCTGTCTCTGCGGATATCTGTCTGTGTGTCTGCGTGGAGGTAGTAGTTGCTCAGCATGTGTCATAATGCCCCTATTTGACCAGTGCGGCTTGCGGTAGTGGGATGTCCTTGGGGACCTTGAGGTTTCTACTATTTTGTAGAGTTGTGGCCAATGGAATGGGCAGTTTCTTAGGAGAGAGCAGGCACAGTACTGTGGTGTGGCTCCAGAGACCCCAGCCTGGAGGCTGTGTGGGCCATGGCTGTGCAGACAGACATCCAAAAACCCTAACTCAGCTCAGGTTTGGGGCCGAGGTTACGGCAGGCCTGATCTACAGTCCATGAGGGCAGTTCCTCTGGATATGAAAGAAGGGTGAGAGGGAGGCAGTCGCTCCAGCTTTTGTCTCTGGATGTTTTGTCCACAATGGCCGTTTAATGTAGGAGTTGCCTCATGGGTCGTAGAAGTCTCCCTCTCTGGTAGTTTGTCCAGCCCCCAAGAGTTTGGGTCCTTCTGTGGGAAGGGAAGTGTCCTGTTTTCTGCTTCATGTGTCCCCCCAGTAGAGGGATTCTAGAGCATAGCAGTGGGTACTGACAACTGGAATACTCGCCCTCTGGTTAAGCCTGGGGGCCTATGGATATGACAAGCCCCATATGCAGGATCTTGGTCCAGCCACTGAAAGGCGTTACTTTAATACGGGACTCACGCTGCAGGTCACAATGCATGTCTGTGCCCTAGCCGACCCTCAAGCACTGGCGTGGCCTTTCGGACAATGCAGGTTTTCCCACATTGAACGTTGGACAACATGCCAACCACAAGGTTTCTGGCCATGGGGAAGGAGGAATTCTAATTTCTGCATCACGTTCACCCCTGGGCAGTGATTTGAGTAAGGTCTAGGTTCTGAAGCCTGAAAACCGAGGTTGGGAAGAGATGACGACCTACAGCCATAGCGGGTCCTATGTGTCCAGGTTGGGGCCAGCTGTCTGGGTGTCGTTTGGGATGTCTTGTCTCAGGCTGTGCCAGACAGGGCATTAGTATACAGGGTGGGCTGTATAATTGCTTTACAATCGAGTGGCATGCATTAGAAAATCATTTGGGGTTTCTTATTAGCAGCATAGGGCAAAGTTTTTCTTTTGGAGGGCAGGCAGCATGCTGCATTGTGGCTTCGGAATTCCCAAACTGGAGGGCTTATGGGCCAGGAGAGTGAGGACGGAAGTCTGAGAACACAAGCTAGGCTTAGGTTTCGGGGCAAGGACATGGCAGGCACACTCTGCAGAGCTGAATTGAGATCTCATGCGTCTGAAGTCAGGTCGAGGTTCAGACTTTGGCTCAGGTTTGAGTTTCTGTCCATGTTGGCCCCTTCAGGAAGGGGGGGCATTATGAGTCCATGGGGGTTTTCACACTATTGGAGTTGTGAGATGCTCCAAACCGCAAGGATTCCTTTTGTGGGACAATTAAGATTTGTTGGATGGCTCCAGGACGTCTTATAAGGTATTTTTCCAGAACAGCGTTCTAAGTATGGATGCCTGGGCAGCCAGCCTCACATTCCAATTGTCTCCTAGCAACAAGAAACGTTTGATCTGCAGTCTTGGGGTAGCAACAGAGCGGGCTGAGTTGAAATGGACTTTCCTGAGGATGGTCTTAATGTTGGATTGAGTCCATGGAGACCTTGGTATGGGGCAGTGGCACTAGGGCCCTGAAGGATTCTCCTAACCAGAGGTTATGACAAAGCTCCAATGAGCAAGTTTTCCATGGGGAGACGAGATTTGTTCTTATTGGTGCCTCAGGAAACCACCATATGCTGGTATTGGAAACGAGGCCTCTGAGGAGAGATGCCTGGAAACCAAAGCAATGGATCTGATTAGGGCCTAGGGTCCTGTCCGGTTCAATATTCTTCTCTGGGGACATCTGTTGTCTGAGTGGAGGTAGTTGCTCAGCTGGTTTGAGATCACCCCTGTTTGTCCTGGGCGGCCTACACTATTGGGATGGCCTCGGTGACTTTGGAGGTTTTTCCTCATTTGCAAGGTTGTGGCCAATGGAATGGGAAGAATTCCCTTGAAAGGGAAGCACAGTCCTGAGGTGTGGCTCCAGGGACCCTGGTGTGGAGCGTGTGTGGTCCAGGGCTATTTGGTCAAAAGTCTGAAAACACAAACTCCACTTAGGTTGGGGGATGTAGTTATGGCCGGCCCGATCTATAGACCGTGAGGAGAACTCTTCGGCATATGAACAAAGGGCGAATGTGAGGTGCTTGCTCATGATTTTTTTTTTTTTTTCTGGAAATGTGTCACCGATTGCCATGGAATGTCGGGGTGTCCTCATGGGCCATTGATGAGGCTCCCTTTTTGGGGATTTGACCAGATCCCAAGAGTTTGGTGTCATTCTGTCGTAAGGGAGGAGGCCTTTATGGTTTTTTTTTTGTTTGTTTATTTTTATTCATTTATTTATTTTTTTTTACCTCAGTTGGACCACGAAAAGAGGGATTCCAGAGCAGAGTCGTGGGTGGGGGCAACTGGACAACCAGACCTCTGGTTAACATTGGGACCTAAGAACATGGCAAGCCCCATATGTGGGCTCTTGGTCCAGACACTGAGAGGCCTTCCTTGAGGATAGGTCTCGCACTGAGTTTCACAATGCGTTTTTGTGCCCAAGGAGCCCCTCAAGTCAGGGCGTGTCCTAATGTACCATGCAGGTTTCTCCTACACTGAACGTTGCACAATATGGCAACCAAAAGTTTTCTCGCCATGGGGAAGAAGGAGTTCTATTTTCTGCAACTCTTTCTCTCCTGGACTGTGATTGGATTTAAGGTCTAGGTTTGAAGCCTGAAAACTGAGGTTGGGAAGAGATGAAGACCTAAGGCCATGGTGTGTCTGACTGCTCAGTGTTCGTCCAGCTGTTGAGTGTGGGTTGGGAGGTGCAGGCTCAGGCTGTGGCAGACAGGGAATTAATGCCCAGGCTAGACTGTATCATTGGGGTGCAGTCGAGTTTCGTGCAGGATGGTACTCATTTGTGGTTCCTGGGTAGCCCCAAAGGGCAACGTTTTTCTTCTGGAGGGAAGACACAGTGCAACATAGTGGCTCCAGAATTCCCAAACTGGAAGGCTTGTGGGCCAGGAGTGTGAGGAAAAAATTCTGAGAACACAAGCCAGACTTAGATTTCGGGGTGAGGGGACGGCAGGCACCCTCTGCAGAAATGATTCGAGATCCCGTATACCTGAAGACAGAGCTAGGATCAGAAGTTGGCTTAGGTCGGAGTTTCTGTCCATGACGGCCCCTTCATGAAGGGGAGGGTGTCACGAGGACATGGAAGTTTTCCCACGATGGGAATTGTGAGATGCTCCAAACCGCAATGATTCCTTCTGTGGGACAGTCGAGACCTGTTGGATGGCTCCAGGACATCCCATAAGGAAGTTATCCAGAGCAGGGTTCTAAGGATGGATGCCTGGGCAGCCTGCCTCCCATTCCAGGTGTCTCATAGAGCAAAGGCAAGTTCGATCTGCTGGATCTAGGGGAGCAACCGAGGCGGGTGTGTTGAAATGGGTGAGTTGAGGATGGGTCATAATGTGCATTTGTGTCCATGTAGACCTTGGAATGGGATGCTTGATCCGGGGCCTTGAGGGATGTTCATAAACGGAGGTTTTGATGGAGCTCTAAAGAGTATGTTTCCTATGTAGAGAAGAGAATTGTTTTGATGAGTGCCTAAGGAATCTCCCATATGCTGGAAACCAGGCCTCTGAGGAGAGATGACTGGAATCAAAAGCAATGGATCTGATTAGGGCCTAAGTGCCTGTCCAGTTCAATCTTATTCTCTGGGGATATCTGTCTCTGGGTCTGAGTGGAGGTAGTTTCCTAACTTGTGAGAGATCATCCCTGTCTGTCCTGGGCAGACAACCCTATTCGGATGGCCTCGGGGAGATTGGAGGATACTCCTAATCTATAGTGTTGTGGCCAATGGAAATGGCAGAATTCCCCTGGAGAGGAAATCCAAAGTCCTGAGGTGTGGCTCCAGGGGCCCCAACTGGATGGTGTGTGGGCCAGGACTGTGGGGACAGAAGTCTGAAAACACAAACTCAGCTTAGGTTTGGGGATGTATGTATGAAGGCTCGATCTACAGACCGTGAGAATTTTCCGGGCTATGAACAAAGGGCGAGTATGTAGCGCTTGCTCAGGCTTTTGTCTCTGGATTTTGTGTCAACGGTGGCCGCGGAATGTCGGGGTGTCCTCAAGGGCCATGGACAATTCTTTCTCTGATGATTTGGCCTGATCCCAAGTGGTTGGGATCATTCTGTGGATGGGAAGAGTCCTTTCTGTATTTTTTTTTTTTACCTCAGGTGTCCCACCAAAGAGGGATTCCAGAGTAGAGCCCTGAGTAGGGGTGACTAGACATCTCGAACTCTGGTTGAGATTGGGGGACTAAGGGCTTGGCAAGCCCCATATGTGGGCTGTTGTTCCAGTCACTAAGTATCCTGCCACATTATTGAGTTGCTGTATGAGTTCTGGTAGTTTGGAGGTGGGGTGTTTTGAGTTTTCCATATAAATTATGTCATCTGTGAGGAGAGAGTGTTTGACTTCTTCATTACCAATTTGGATACCTTTTATTTCTCATTGTTGTCTGATTGCTGTTGCTAGGATTTCAAATAGTTTGTAGAACAAGAGTGGTGAGAGTGGGCATCCTTGTCATGTTCCTGATCTCAAAGGGAAGCCTGTCAGCTATTACCCATCGAGGATAATATTCACTGTGGGTTTTTCATAGACATTTTATGAAGTTGACTAATGTTCCCTCTATCCCTATAATTTGAAGCATTTTAATCAGGACCGGATGCTGGATTTTGTATAATGCTTTTTCTTCTTCAATGGAGAGGACCATGTGGTTCTCCTCTCCACGCTTCATAATTTGTTCTATGACATTGATTGATTTGTGAATGCTGAACCATCCTTGCAACCCAGGGATAGATCCCACCTGGTCATGGTGGATCATCTTTTGAATGTACTGTTGGATCCTGTGAGCTAGGATCTTGTTGAGAATCTTAGTATCCATATTCATCAGTGATATTGGTCTGAAATTCTCCTTTTGGTGAGGTCTTTGCCTGGTTTGTGGAGCAGGGTAATGCTGCCTTCATAAAAAGGGTCTGGAAGTTTTCTTTCTGCTTAATTTTTGGAACGAGCTTCAGGAGAAGACATGTTATTTCTTCTATTAAAGTCTGGTAGATTTCTCCTGTGAATCCATCAAGTCCTGGGCTCTTGTGTATTGGGAGGTTTTTGAACACTGCTTCAATCTTGTTACTGGGTAAAAGTCTATTTATGTAGTGAATTTCTTCCCGGTTCAATTTTGGGATTATACTTTTCTAAAAATGCATCTATTTCACAAAGTTTGCTTAGCATATTGGCATACAACTGTTTAATTTTTTTAATTATTTTCAGTGTAACCATATTCAATGTTTTAGTACAACTCCCAGTGTTCCATGCACTCCATACCATCTCTAATAAGCACCACTTGGTTCCCCCAAACTCCCACCCAACCCATGCAAAGACCTCAGATTCTTTTACAGAGTCCATAGTCTCTCATGGTTCACCTCCGCTTCCAGTTTCCCTCAACTCCCTTCTCCTCTCCATCTCCCCTTGTCCTCCATGGTATTGTTTATGCTCCACACTTAAGTAAAACAATATGATAACTGACTCTGTCTGCTTATCTTATTCCACTAAGTATAATCTCTTTCAGTCCTGTCCATGTTGCTGCAAAATTTGGGTATTCAACCTTTCTGATGGAGGCATAATACTCCATTGTGTATATGGACTACATCTTCCTTATCCATTCATCTTTTGAAGTTCATCTTCGTTTTTTCCACAGTTTGTTGACCATGGCCATTGCTGCTATAAACATTGGGGTACAGATGACCCTTCGTTTCACTCCATCTGTATCTTTGGGGTAAATACCCAGTAGTGCAATTGCAGGGTCATAGGATAGCTCTGTTTTTAATTTCTTGAGGAATCTCCACACTGTTTTCCAAAGTAGCTGCACCAACTTGCATCCCCACCAACAGTGTAAGAGGGTTTCCCTTTCTCCACATCCTCTCCAACACATGTTGTTTCCTGTATTGCTTATTTTGGCTGTTCTAACTGGTGTAAGGTGGTATCTCAATGCGGTTTTAATGTGCATCAGTCTGATGGCTAATGATGATGAACCTTTTTTTTTCATGTGTCTGATAGCCATTTGTATGTCTTCATTGGAGAAGTGTCTCTTCATATCTTCTGCCCATTTTTAAAATATGATTGTCTGTTTTGTGTGTGTTGAGTTTGAGGAGTTCTTTATAGGTCCTGGATATCAACCATTTGTCTGTCCTGTCATTTGCAAGTATCTTCTCGCAATCCTTGGGTTGCTCTTTGTTTTGTTGACTGTTTCCTTTGCTATGCAGAAGGTTTAGATTTTGACGAAGTCCCAGAAGTTTATTTTGGCTTTTGTTTCCTTTCCCTTTGGAGACATATCTTGAAAGAAGTTGCTGTGGCTGACATCGAAGAGATTACTGCTTATATTCTCCTCTATGATTCTGATGGATTTTGTCTCACATTGAGGTCTTTTATCCATTTTGAGTTTATCTTTGTGTGCGGTGTAAGACAATGGTCCAGTTTCATTCTTCTACGTATAGTTGCCCAGTTTTCTCTGCACCATTTATGGAAGAGACTGTCTTTTTTCCACTGTATATTTTTTCCTGTTTTGTCTAAGATTATTTGACCATAGAGTTGAGGGTCCATATCAGGGCTCTCTACTCTGTTCCACTGGTCTATATGTCTATTTTTTTGCCAGTACCATGCTGTCTTGGTTATCATAGCTTTGTAGTAAAGCTTAAAATCAGGAAATGTGATGCCCCCATTTGCTTTTTTTTTTCTTTTCCAATTGATTTATTTTCAGAAAAAAAGTACTTATTATTTTTTCACCACACCCAGTGCTCCATGCAATTTGTGCTCTCTATAATGCCCACCACCTGGTACCCAACCTCCCACACCCCCGCCACTTCAAAACCCTAAGATTGTTTTTCAGAGTCCATAGTCTCTCATGGTTCACCTCCCCTTCCAATTTCCCCAAACTCCCTTTTCCTCTCTAACTCCCCTTGTCCTCCATGCTATTTGTTATGCTCCATACATAAGTGGAACCTTATGATAATTGATTCTCTCTGCTTGACTTATTTAACTTATTTCACTCAGCACAATCTTTTCCAATCCCATTCATGTAGCTACATATGTTAGGTATTCATCCTTTCTGATGGAGGCCTAATACTCCGTAGTGTATATGGACCACATATTCCTTATCCAATCATCCATTGAAGGGCATCTTGGTTCTATCCACTCTTTGACGACCATGGACATTGCTTCTATAAATTTGGGGGTAGAGATGGCCCTTCTTTTCACTCCATCTGTTTCTTTGGGGGTAAATACCCAGTAGTGCAATTGCAGGGTCTTAGGGAAGTTCTATTTTTAATTTCTTGAGTAATCTCCACACTGTTCTCCAGAGTGGCTGCACCGACTTGCTTTCCCACCATCAGTGTAAGAGGGTTCCCCTTTCTCTACATCCTCTCCAACACATGTTGATTCCTATCTTTCTAAGGCCATTCTAACTGGTGTAAGGTGATATCTCAATGTGGTTTTAGTTTGCATCTCCCTGATGGCTAGTGATGACAAACATTTTTTAATGTGTCTGATAGCCATTTGTATGTCTTCATTGGAGAAATGTCTCTTTGTATCTTCTGCCCATTTTTTAATAGGATTATCTGTGTTGTGTGTGTTGAGTTTCAGGAATTCTTTATAGATCCTGGATAAAAGGTTTTGTCAGTACTGTCATTTGCAAATATCTACTCGAATTCCGTGGGTTGCCTCATTGTTTTGTTGACTGTTTCCTTTGCTGTGTAGAAGCTTTTGATCTTTATAAAGTCCCAAACGTTCATCTTCACATTTTTTTCCTTTGCCTTTGGAGACACATTTTGAAAGAAGTTGCTATGGCCAATGTTGAAGAGGTTTCTGCCTATTTTCTCCTCCAAGATTCTGATGGATTCCTGCCTCAGGTTGAGGTCTTTTATCCATTTCGAGTTTCTCTTTGTGTATGGTGTCAGAGAATGGTCTAGTTTCATTCATCTACACAAAGCTGTCCCAATTTTCTCAGCAGCATTTATTGAAAAGACGTTTTTTTTTCCTTTGTATATTTTTTCCTGCTTTCTTGAAAATTATTTGACTATAGATTGATGGTCCATATCTGAGCTCTCTACTCTGTTACACTGGTCTAATGGCCTGTTTTTATGCCAGTCCCCTGCTGTCTTGGTGGTCACAGCTTTGTAGTAACCCTTGAAACCAGGCAACAGGGTGCACCCAGTTTTGTTCTTTCCTTTTTGCCATTTCCTTAGCAATAGGGGATCTCCTCTGATTCCACACCAATTTTAGGCTTCTGTTTGCTCCAGCTCTTTGAAAAATACCGGAGGAATTTTGATCAGAATGGCATTAAAAGGATAGATTTCTCTAGGTTGTATAGACTTTTAAAGACTGTTTATTCTTCTGATCCACGAGTATGGAATGGTCTTCCATCTTTATGGTTTTCTTCCATTTATTTCATGAGTGTTCTGTAGTTCCCTGAGTATAGATTGCTTATCACTTTGGTTTGGATTATTCCCAGGTATCTTATGGTTTTGGAGCTGTAGTAAATGGAATTGATTCTCTAATTTCCCTTTCTGTATTTTCATTGTTAAAGGATAAGAAAACCACTGATTTTTGTACAAAGATTTTGTATCCTCCCACATTATTGAAGTGCTGTATGCGTTCTAGTAGTTTTGGGGTGGAGTCTTTTGGGTTTTCCATATAAAGTATGTCATCTGTGAAGAGAGAGTTTGACTTCTTCATTGCCAATTTGGATACATTTTATTTCTCCTTGTTGTCTGATTGCTGTTGCTAGGACTTCAAATACTATGTTGAATAAGAGTGGAGAGAGTGGGCAACCCTGTCATGATATCCCATGGACCCATGAGATCACACCTGTATTCCGAGGCCATCCTGGACACACAATTCAGATAGAAAAGCCTGTGCTACCGCCTTTGAGTCACCCTAATAACAATTCCTCACAAGCTGCCCTCAAGGTCTATGCATTGGGCCTGTGATCACAGTGCCACTAACCCTAACCGGAATTTGTGTTTGAAGACTTCATTCCCAAAACCATGGCTCACCTGCCTCCAGGATGGTGTCTCTGGAGCCACACCAGAGGACTGTGCCTGCCATCCCCATGGAAGCTCTGACGGTCACAATTGCCCAACCCCTCCAGATTAGGAGAAACCTGTAAGGCCCCTGAGCCAATCAGCATATTGGTGAACCCTCTGAATGCAATGCCCAGTCTGATACACCCTCATCACCTACATCCAGGCAGGAAGCCATGTCAATGGTCCTGAGTCAGAAGTTTTACACTGACATGTCCCTAGGACCTCATTGGAACCCTAGATGAGGTTTTCAGGCACCTGTCCTCAGTGACCTGTTCTGGAATACCAACCTATGATAAAACATGTCATCCCTGAGCCCCACAAAAGAACATCTAGTGTCCCCAGAAGAAAGACTTGCTCTTGGACCTGTGTCAAACTGTCAGGGTAGATGAACTCTGCATGGCCCCTTAGCCACCAGCACATTCTAAGATCTCCCTGGTAACAAACCAGCATTGTGCCCAATTTACATGAGACTCCATGTCAACTCAAGGCCTTGGAACTACACCCCATAGCCACCACAACAAACCTGCCATGTTCTTCAGCTGCAATGGTCAATGCAGGTGTGCTTTCCAGGAATCCATGAGGGAGTGCTCTGCTACACAAAGTTCCCTCATGGGGGACCCTGGAGGAAAAAAAAAAAACAGACTCCCCCTGTCTGGTAGAAGGAAACCTTGCTGTTTGGATCATCTCAGAAGCCCTAGCGTGGTAAATCCTCCATTGCCTCTTGACGCCACCCCTCCATTTGTTGGTCATCATAGACAAAAACTCCAGTGTGAGCAAACATCTGACATCCGCCCTTACTCAGGTGTTGGATATCTCCAATCAGCCACTGCACATTGGAACTGTTTTTCGCTTGGCACTGAATTTAACATTAGCGTGTGTTTACCATTCCATCCTCATGCTCCTGGTCCACAAACACTCTTGATAGGAAATTCTGTAGCCACAACGCAGCATTCTGCCTGCCACAAGAAAGAAGAATAGCCTGGTAAGTCTGCCCAGTAACCCCACATGAGGATCCACCTGCAGGGCCCTCGACGACACCCTAATGTCATAGGCCACCATGGGAACTAAGGCTCTGTCTGACACAGCCTGCACCACGATCTTTAGTCAGCCACCCAGACAGTGGGTCCCATATACTACAGATGGGACTTGTTGTGGCCCAAAGCCGTCATCTCTACTCAACCTGGATATTCAGGCATCTGTGCCTAGCACTTAGCTCAAATCCTACCCTATGAGGGAACCTGAAGAACAAGGGTACACCTCCTTCCTAATGGCAGGAAATCTGGCTGGTGAGATGGGTGTTTCACCCTCAGAGTGGGAACCAGCTGCATGGACATGAGACCACGACCACACATGGGAGCCGCCCTGGGCACAAACAGGCTTTGTGATCCTCAGCATGAGCCTGCTTTCCAACAAACCCCCATGGTAGCTGGACCAGGAGCCGGCAGAGTGGGCCTTCCAGGTGCCTAGAGGCAAATCTTCACACTTGGTGGTGTTTTCTGGCGCTGAGACCCAGAAACTGTCTCTGGAATCGCTCTAGTGGGGATCCATTGAGACGGAAAACAGCAGTCTTCCCTTCCCCCAGAGACACAAACTCTTGGGAGCTGGGCAGAAACCCCAGAGATGAAGAATGTTCCATGGCCCCATGAAGCCATCCCTACATTTGGCCACCGTTCTGGACACACAATCCAGACAGAAAAGTCTACCCACCGCCTCCATGATACCTTAATTTCACTACACAATGAGCTGCCCTCAGATCCTACAGATCAGGGCTGTGATCACCTCGGGCCTGACCCTAACCCTAGTTCGCATTGGCAGATTTCTGTCTCCAAAATCCTGCCCTCATGCCATCCAGACTTGGGCCTCTGGTGCCACACCAGAAGACTGTGACTACCCTCCCAAAGGAAACTCTGCCTTTCACTGTTGCCCAAACCCTGAAGATTAGGAGCAAAGTACAAAGCCCCTGAGCCCACCTCAAATTCAAAGAAAGCTCTGGAACCAAATGCACATTCTGACACACAATGAGCACTTGTCTCCAGGCAGACATTCAAGTCAAAAGCCCTGAGTAGAAGTTTGAATCTGACATACACCAAGGACTTCATTGACCCTAGCTTAGGTTTTCAGGCGCCCATCCTGAGAGGCCTGTTCTCTAATACCAACTTATATTCCAACATCTGGTCCCTGAGAAACACAACAGAACCCCTGCTGTTCCCAGAAAGATACCTTGCTCTTGGTAGCTGTGTCCAAGACTCAGTGTAGGAGAATCCTGCATGGCCCCTGACCACCCCAACTTTCTAACGTCTCCCTGGATACAAACCAGCATTGTGATCCAACAGCATGAAACTCCATGTCAACTCAGCCCCCTTGGAACTTGGCTCCAGGGCCAGCAGATCGAACCTGCCATGTTCCTCAACTACAATGGTCAATGAAGGTGTGCTTTCCAGTCATCCATGAGGGAGTACTCTGCTACCCAACCTTTCCATATTGGGGACCCTGGAGCAAACAAACCAGACTCCTCTGTCTGGTTGAAGGAGACCTTGCTGTTTGGAGCATCTCACAAGCCCCAGTGTGGGAAATCCTCCATGGCTTCTTGATGCCATTGCTCCATTTCTTGGTCATCATAGACACAATCTCCTGCATGAGCAAACATCTGACATCTGCCCTTATTCAGGAGCTAGATGTCTCGAATCAGCCACTGCAAACTGGAAGTGCCTTCTGTTTGTCACTGAATTGAACCATAGCTTGTGTTTACAATTCCATCCTCAACTTCCTGGTCCCCAAGCCCTCTTGATAGGGAATTCTGGAGCCATAACACAGCATTCTGCATGCCCCACAGAAAGAAGAAGTGGCTGGTGAGTCTGACCAGAAATCCCACATGAGGAACCACCTGCATGACCCTCGACAGCACCATAATAAATAGGCTGCCATGGGCACTAAGACTCTGTCTGACACAGCCTGAGCCACGACCTCCAGTCAGCCACGCAGAGAGTGGGCCCCATATCCTGCAGCTGGACCTGCCATGGCCCGAAGCCATCATCTCTACACAACCTGGGTATTCAGGCATCTGTCCCCAGACCGTAGCTCAAATCTCAAATCCCTGCCTATGGTGTAACCTGAAGCACAGAATGAGTCCTCCTTTCTGATGGCAGGAAACCTGGCTGATGGGATGGGTGTCTAACCCTCAGAGTGGGAACTAGCTGCATGGCCCATGAGACCATGGCCATTCATGGGAGCCGCCCTGGGCACAAACAGTCATTGTGATCGTCAGTGGGAGTCTGCTTTCAAACAAACCCCCTCGGAACCTGGCCCAGGAGCCCGCAGAGTGGGGCTTCCAGATCCCTAGGGCCAAATTCTCACCATCGTTCATGTTTTCCTGGCGACCAGACCAAGAACCTGTCTCTAATCCCTCTTTTGGGGGTGCCCTGAGACAGAAAACAGCAGTCTTCCTTTCTCCCAGAGACACAAAACACTTGGGAGCTGAGAAGAATCCCTAGCGACGAAGAATTTACCATGGCCTCATGAAGCCACCCCTACCTTTTGTGACTGTCTTGGACACATACCTGACAGAAAAGCCTGCACTACCGCCTCCATGATAGTGTAATTTCAGTACACTATGAGCTGCCCTCGGGCCTGCATGTCGGGCCTGTGATCAACTTGGCCCTCACATTAACCCTAATTCCCAAAGCCCTGGACCAGAAGCCCTCCAGGATGGGGTCTCTGGAGCCAAACCAGATGATTGTGCCTACGTACTCAAAGGAAACTCTGCCCTTCACTGTTGCCCAAACCCTGAAGTTTAGTAGCAATATGCAAAACCCCTGAGCACACCTCAATTCTGAGGAACACTCTGGACCCAAATGCGCATTCTGATACACCATGAGCACCTATTTCCAGGCAGATATCCACGTCAAAGGCCCTGAGTCAGATGACTGAACCTGACATGCCCATAAGACTTCATTGATACCATAGCTTATATTTTCAGGCGCCTGTCCCCAGAGGCCTTTTTTCCAAAACCAACTTATATTCCAACATATGGTCTGTGAGCCACACAACAGAACCCCTCCTGTCCCCAGTAAAAAACATTGCTCTTGGTAGATATGTCCAAGACTCAGTGGATGAGAATCCTGCATGGCCCCTACCACTCAAACATTCTAACGTTTCCCTGGATACAAACCATCATTATGATCCAACAGCATGGAACTCCATGTCAACTCAGGCTGCTTGGAATTTCACCCCAGAGCCACCAATGGAACCTGCTTTGTTCCTCAGCTGCAATGGTCAATGGAGGTGTGCTTTCCAGGCATCCATGTGAGAGATCTCTGCTACCCAAACTTTCACTATGGGGATCCTGGAGCCAACAAACCAGACTCCCCCTGTCCAGTACAAGGAAACCTTGCTGTTTGGAGCATCCCACAAGCCACAGTGTGGGAAATCTTCCATGGCATCTTGCGCCCCCACTCCATTAGTCGGTCATCATAGTCACAAACTACAGTGTGAGCTAACTTCAGACATCTGCCCTTACTCAGGTGCTGGATATCTCGAATCAGCCACTGCACACGGGAACTGCCTTCTGCTTCGCACTGAATTTAACCGTAGCTTGTGTTTACAATTCCATCCTCAATTTCATCCATCCCCAAGGCCTCTTGATAGGGAATCTGGTAACAAAATGCAGAATTTGCCTGCCCAACAGAAAGAAGAAGTGCCTGGTGATTCTGCCCAGAAACTCCATATGAGGATACAGCGGCATGGCCCTCGACGGTACCCTAATATCATCGGCCACCATGGGCAATCAGGCTTGGTCTGACACATCCTGAGCCACGACCTCTAATCAGCCACACAGACAGTTTGCCCCATATCCTGCAGGTGGGACCTGTTGTGGCCAGAAGCCATCACATATACTCAACCTGGATATTCAGTCATCTCTCCTTCATACTGTAGCTCAAATCCCTGCTTATGGGGGAACCTGAAGCACAAGAGTACTCCTCCTTCCCCATGGCAGGAATCCTGGCTGTTGAGATGGGTTTCCAACCCTCAGAGTGGGAACCAGCTGCATGGCCCATGAGACCACGGCCACTCATGTGAGCTGCCCTGGGCATTATGACCCTCAGAGTGAGCCCGCTTTCAAACAAACCCCCTTGGTAGCTGGACAGAAAGGACACAGGGCGGGCCTGCCAGGTCCCTAGGGCCAAATCCTCACCCTCATTCGTGTTGTTCAGGGGCCCTGAAAAATCCCAGAAACTGTCTCTGAAATCCCTCTTTTGGGAATCTGCTGAGACGGAAAACAGCAGTCTTCTTTTCCCCAGAGACACCAAACTCTAGAGAGCTGGGCAGAATGCCCAGAGATGAAGAATCTCCCGTGGCCCAATGAAGACTCCCCTACATTTTGCGACCATCCTAGACACACAATCCAGACAGAAAAGCCTGTGATACTGCCTCCATGACACCTTAATTTCAGTACACTATGAGGTGCACCCAGGCCTGCAGATTGGGCCTGTGATCGCCTCCGCCCTCACCATAAACCTAGTTTGCATTTGCAAATTTCTGTCCCCAAGGCCCTGGACCACATGCTTTCCAGGATGGGGCCTCTGGTGCCACACCAGATGAGTATGCTTACCACCCAAAAGAAAACTCTGCCCTTCACGGTTGCTCAAACCCTGAAGATTAGAAGCAAAGTACAAATTCCCTGTGCCGACCTTAATTTCAAACAACACTCTGGACTCAAGTGCGTATCATTATTATTATTTTTTATTTTCAGCATAACAGTATTCATTATTTTTTCACCAAACCCAGTGCTCCATGCAATCCGTGCCCTCTATAATACCGGCCACCTGTGTACCCCAACCTCCCACCCACCCGCCAATTCAAACCCCTCAGATTGTTTTATAGAGTCCATAGTCTCTTATGGTTCACCTCCCCTTCCAATTTCCCCAACTCCCTTCTCTCTAACTCCCCATGTCCTCCATGCTATTTGTTATGCTCCACAAATAAGTGAACCATATGATAATTGACACTCTCTGCTTGACTGATATCACTCAGCATAATCTCTTCCAGTCCCGTCCATGTTGCTAAAAAGTTGGGTATGCATACATAGTGTATATGGACCACATCTTCCTTATCCATTCGTCCATTGAAGGGCATCTTGGTTCTTTCCATAGTTTGTCTACCGTGGCCATTGCTGCTGTACACATTGGGGTACAGATGGCCCTTCTTTTCATGACATCTGTATCTTTGGGGTAAATATCCAGAAGTGAAATTGCAGGGTCATAGGGAAGTTCTATTTTTAATTTCTTGAGACATCTCCACACTGTTCTCCAAAGAGGCTGCACCAACTTACATTCCCACCAACCATATCCCCTCCAACACAAGTTGTTTCCTGTCTTGCTAATGACCATTCTAACTGCTGAAACATGATATCTCAATGTGGTTTTAATTTGAATATCCCTGAGGGCTAGTGATGATGAACATTTTTTTCATGTGTCTGATAGCCATTTGTATGTCTTCATTGGAGAAGTTTATGTTTATATCTTCTGCCCATTTTTTGATATGATTGTCTGTTTTGTGCATGTTGAATTTGAGGAGTTCATTATAGATCCTGGATATCAATCTTTTCTCTGCACTGTCATTTGCAAATATCTTCTCTCATTCCGTGGGTTGCACCTTTGTTTTTTTGACTGTTTCCTTTGCTGTGCAGAAGCTTTTGATTTTGATGAAGTCTGAAAGGTTTATTTTCGCTTTTGTTTCCTTTGCCTTTGGAGACATAACTTGAAAGAAGATTGTGTGGCTAATATCGAAGAGATTGCTGCCTATGTTCTCCTGAAGGATTCTGATGGATTCCTGTCTCATGTTGAGGTCTTTTATCCATTTTGAGTTTATCTTTGTGTACGGTGTTAGAGAATGGTCGAGTTTCATTCTTCTACACATAGCTGTCCAGTTTTCCCAGCACCATTTATTGAAGAGACTGTCTTTTTTCCATTGTATATTTTTTCCTGTTTTCTCGAGGATTATTTGCCCATAGAGTTGAGGGTCCATATCTGGGCACTCTACTCTGTTCCACTGTTTTAATGTCAGTACCATGCTCTTTTGGTGTCACAGCATTGTAATAAAGCTTGAAATCAGGTAATGTGATGCCCCCGTTTTATTTTTGTTTTTCAACAATTCCTTAGCGATTCAGAGTCTCTTCTGATTCCATACAAATTTTTGGATTATTTGCTCCAGCTCATTGAGGAATACCGGTGGAATTTTGATCAGAATGGCATTAAAAGTATAGATTGCTCTAGGCAGTATAGACAATTTAACAATGTTTATTCTTCCGAACCAAGAGTATGGAATGGTCTTTCATCTTTTTGTGTCTTCTTCAGTTTCTTTCATGAGTATTCTGTAGTTCCTCAAGTACGGATCCTTTACCTCTTTGGAAAGGTTTATTCCCAGGTATCTTATGGTTCTGGTGCTATAGTAAATGAAATTGATTCTCTAATTTCCCTTTCTGTATTTTCATTGTTAGTGTATAAGAAAGCCACTGATTTCTGTACATTGACTTTGTATCCTGCCACGTTGCTGAATTGCTGTATGAGTTCTAGTAGTTTGGGGGTGGAGTCTTTTGGGTTTTCCGTATAAAGAATCATGTCATCTGCGAAGAGAGTTTGACTTCTTCATTGCCAGCTTGGATACATTTTATTTCTCTTTGTTGTCATTGCTGTTGCTAGGACTTCTAATACTATATTGAACAAGAGTGGTAAGACAGGGCATCCTTGACTTGTTCCTGATCTCAACGGGAAGGCTGCAAGCTTTTTCCCATTGAGGATGATATTTGCTGTGGGTCTTTCATAGTTAGATTTGATGACGTTCAGGAATGTTCTTTCTATCCCTATACTTTGAAGCGTTTTTGTCAGAAACGGATGCTGGATTTTTTCAACTGCTTTTTCTGCATCGATTGAGAGGACCATGTTGTTCTTCTCTCGTCTCGTATTCATTTGTTCTATCACATTGATTGATTTGCGAATGTTGAACCATCCTTGTAGCCCAGGGATGAATCCCAACTGGTCATGTCGGATAATCTTTTTAATGGGCTGTTGGATCCTGTTTGCTAGGATCTTGTTGAGAATCTTAGCATCCGTATTCATCAGTGATTTTAGTCTGAAATTCTCCTTTTTTTAAGGGTCATTGCCTGGTTTAGGGGTTAGGGTAATGCTGGCTTCTGCTTCAATTTTTTGAAACATCTTCAGGATAATTGGTCTTATTTCTTCTTTGAAAGTTTGATAGAATTCCCCAGGGAATCCGTCAGGTCCTGGGCTCTTGTTTTTTTGGAGATTTTTGATCACTGCTTCAAACTCGTTACTAGATATTGGTCTATTCAAGTTGTCAATTTCTTCCTGGTTCAATTTTGGGAGTTTATAGTATTCCAGGAATGCATCCATTTCATCTAGGTTGCTATGCTTATTGGCATATAACTGTTGATAAAAACTTCTGATGATTATTTCTACTTCCTTGGTGTTACTTGTGATCTCTCCCTTTTCATTCATAATTTTATGAATTTGGGCTTTCTCTCTTTTCTTTTGGATTAGTGTGTCCAGTGGTCTATTGATTTTATTGATACTTTCAAAAAACCAACTTCTAGATTCATTAGTACGTTCTATTGTATCTCTGGTTTCTACCTCATTGATCTCAGCTCTAATCTTGATTATTTCTCTTCTTATATGTGGAGTTGGTTTGATTTGTTGTTGATTCTCCAGTTCTTGAAGGTGTAGAGTCAGCTGCTGTGTTCTGGATTTTTCAATTTTTTTGAGGGAGGGCTGGATGGCTATATATTTCCCCCTTAGGACCGCCTTTGCTCTATCCCATAAATTTTGGACCGAAGGGTCTTCATTCTCATTGGTTTCCATGATTTTTTTTCAGTTATTCTTTGATCTCCTGCTTGATCCAAGCATACTTAAGCAAGGTGGTCTTTAGCTTCCATGTGTTTGAGTTCCTTCTGAACTTTTCCTTGTGATTGAGCTCCAGTTTCAAAGCATTGTGATCTGAGAAAATGCAGGGAATATTCTCAGTCTTTTGGTATCGGTTGAGTCCTGATTTGTAACCCAGTTTGTGGTCTATTCTTGAGAAGGTTCCATGTGCACTTGAGATGAATTAGTATTCTGTTGTTTTAGGGTGGAATGTTCTGTATATATCTATGAGGTCCATCTGGTCCAATGTGTCATTCAATGCTTTTGTTTCTTTATTGATTTTCTGCTTTGATGATCTGTCTATTTCTGAGGGAGACGTGTTAAGATCTCCTACAATTAGTGTATTTATATCAATATGACTCTTTATCTTGATTAACAGTTTTATTATTGCCTGCTCCCATATTGGGGGCATAGATATTTACAATTGTTAGATCAACTTGGTGGATAGTCTCTTTAAGAATGATGTAGTGTCCTTCTGTATCTCTGACTACAGTCTTTAGTTTAAAGTCTAATTTATCTGATACAAGAATTGCTACCCCAGCCTTCTTTTGAGGCCCATTGGCATGAAAGATGCTTCTCCATCCCTTCACTTTCAGTCTGCATGTATCTTTAGGTTCAAAATGGGTCTCTTGTAGACAATACATGGATGGGTCCTGTCGTTTTATCCAATCTGCAACCCTGTGTCATGTTATGGGCGTATTTAGGCCATTCACATTGAGAGTGATTATTTATAGATACATTTTTATTGACATCGAGTTACCTTTGAAGTCTTTCTTTCTGTAGACTGTCTCTATATTTCTGTTCAATGCTATTATTAGGATTTTTTCCTCTTTTATAGAACCCCCTTTAATATTTCCTGCAGTGTCGGCTTGGAGGTTGCATAGTCTTTTAAGCCTTGCCGGTCTTGGAAACTCTATATCTCCCCATCCATTTTGAATGTCAGTCTTGCTGGATAAAGTATTCTTGGCTGCATATTCTTCTCATTTAATGCCCTGAATATATCTTGCCAGCTCTTTCTGGCTTGCCAGGTCTCTGTGTACAGGTCTGATGTTATTCTGATGGGCTTTCCTCTGTAAGAAAGGAGCCTCTTTGTCCTAGCGGCTTTCATGAGATTATACCTACAATTATGATTCCTCAATTTGACTACCAGGTGTTGTGATGGTTTTTTGGAATGGATAATCTTGGGTGGAGACCGTTCAGACTCTAGTACATGAACGCAGATTCCATTCAGGAGTTTGGGAAATTTTTCATGAAGAACTTGTTCCACTATATCTTCTAGACTTCTTTCTTTCTCCTCCCCTTCAGGGATTCCAATAATTCTGACTTTGGAAGGTTTTGTGGCATCATTTATTTCCCTGATTCTGTTTTCATGGTTTCTAGGCTGTTTGTTCCAGCCCTCCTCCTGATCCCCTCTCTCTATCTGTTTGTCCTCCAGATCACTAATTCTAACTTCTGTCTCAGTTACCCTAGCTTTGAGAGAATTTAGATTAGATTGGAACTCATTGAGAGCATTGTGAACCTCAGCGCTGGTAGCTTTAAGCTCCACCCTAACATTGTGAACATCATCTCTCTTCACGTTCAGCTCAGCCCTAATCAATTTCATTTGGTCATCCATGGCTTTCTCTAGCTAGGTTGGAGAGGATCCTCCTGCACGGCCCTCAATGGCACCCCAATATAATAGACCGACCTCG
This sequence comes from Mustela nivalis, assembly GCF_964662115.1. Classification (NCBI taxonomy): domain Eukaryota; kingdom Metazoa; phylum Chordata; class Mammalia; order Carnivora; family Mustelidae; genus Mustela; species Mustela nivalis. The sequence goes on from NW_028136368.1 coordinate 912,045, forward strand.
GCATAAATTGTCTATCTGACACCGCCTGATCCCCGACCTCCTGTCAGCCACCCAGATAGTGGGCCCCATATCCTCCAGGTGGGTCCAACCTTGGCCCGAGGCCATCATCTTGAAGCAACCTGGATATTCAGGTACCTGTCCCAGACTTAGCTCAAATTCCTGCCCATAGGGGACTCGGAAGCACAAAAGAGTGCTCCTCCTTCCCCATGGCCAGAAAACTGAATGTTGAGATGGCTGTACAACCCTGAGTGGGAACCAGGTGCATGGTCCATTGGACCATGCCTACACAGGATGGGCAGCTGGGCACAAATAGGCATTGTGACCCTCAGAATGAGACCCCTTTCCAAAGATCCCCCTTGGGATCTGGACCAGGATCCCAAATCGAAGCTTTGGTTAAGTTTTCCCAGTGTCTGGACCCAGAACCCATCTCTGGAATCCCTGTTTGGACAGGATCCCAGAGATGGAATACAGTCTTTTCCTCTTCCCCAGAAAGAAATCAAACTCTTGGGTGCCAAGCAGAATCACCAGAGTGGAAGAATATCCCATGGACACATGAGGTCACCCCTCCATTTAGTGGCCATCCTAGACACACAATCCAGACAGAAAAGCCTGTGCTCCTCCCTCCCAGCCACCTGAATTTCAAATCCCGAGGAGCTTCCCTCAGGGTCTTCAGATTCGGACTGCCATCACCTCACTCCTATCTCTTATCCGAGGTTGTGTCTAAAGTCTTTGGTCCCAAAGTCCTGACACACATGACCTCCAGGATGGGGCCTCGAGAAACACATGACATCACTGGCCCTGCTCTCCTGAGGAAACCCTGCCCATCTCAGTTTCCCAAAATGTCCAGATTAGGAGAAAACTGCAAGGCCCCTGACTGCACCCCAATATCATAGGCCACTCTGGAAAAAGTGCACAGCCTGACACAGCCTCAGCACCTACCTCCAGGATGACATGCAGGCCAATGGCACTTAGTCCGAAGATTGAAACTTCCATGGCCCTAAAACCTCATCAGAACCCTAGCTTATGTTTTGAGGTCTCTCTTCCTAGAGGTCTGTTCTGGAAATTCAAGCATATGGTCCAACCTGTGGTCCGTGAGCCATACAAGAGCACACCTCCTGTCCCAAGAAGGAAACCTGGCTCCTGGGTACTGGGTCTAATCCTAAGGATAGAGAATCCTCAATGGTCAGAGAGCCGCCACCACATTCTAAGGTCTCCCTGGACACCAAGCAGCATTGGGACCTGTTAGACTGAGAACTTCCATCAACGCAAATCACTTGGAACTTGGAATCAGTGTCATTGGTTCAAGATTACCCTGTTCCTCAGCTGCAATGGTAACACGAGATTGGCTTCCCAGGCCTCCATTCAGAGAGCATTGCTATCGAATCTTCCATATGGGGGACCCTGGAGCCCTGTAAGAAGACTTCTGCTGTCCCTTAGTAGGACACCTTGATGTTTGGAGCAGCTCACAAGCTCCAGCTTGGAAAAACCTCCAAGAATTCTTGAGGCCTCCCCACCATTTGTTGGCCATCATGGACACAAACTCCAGCGTGAGCAGACATCTTCCCCTCGCCCAGGTGCTGGAGATCTCGAAACAACTGCTGTACATTGGAATAGACATGTGCTCGGCACTGAGCGTAACTGTAGCTTATGTTTTCATACTTCTGTCCTCACAATCCTCGCCTGCAAACCCTCCAACTTGGATATTCTGGAGCCGTAATGCAGCCATCTGCCTGCTCACCAGATAGAAGAAGTGAAGAAAGGGTCTGTGCAAAAATCCCCCATGAGGATCCAGTTGCACAGCTCTCAAAAGCACCCCAATATCATAGGCCGAACTCTCCACGAATGTTCTGTCTGACACAGCTCGAGCCCGAGCTCCTGACAGCCACCCAGAAAGCAGGCCTCATTTTCTGCAGGTGGTTCCTGCCTTGGCCCGAGGACCTCATCTCAAAGTGAACTGGGTATTCAGGCCCCTGTCCCAGAACTTAGCTCAAATTCCTGCCCATGGGGGAACCTGAAGCATAAAAAAGTACCCCTCCTTCCCCATGGCAGGAAAACTGAATGTTGAGATGGCAGTCCAACCTTCAGAGTGGGAGCCAAGTGCATAGCCCATGAGGTCACACCCACTCAGCATGGGCATCTGGGCAAAAACAGGCATTGTGACCCTCAGAATGATACCCATTTCCAACAAGAACACTCGGGAGCTGTACCAGGAAAACATAGAGCAGGACCCTAGGCCCAAATCCTAAGCCTTGTTGCGGTGATCGAGGCTCCAGAACCCAGGACCCATCTCTGGAATGGCTGTTTGGACGGGATCCCTGACTCAGAAAACTGCGCTCCTCCCATCCCCCGGAAATACACCAAACTCTTGGGTGCCGAGCAGAATTCCCAGAGAGGTAGAATCTCACATGGACCCATGAGGCCACCCCTCCATTTCGTGGCCATCATAGACAAACAAGTCAGACAGAAAAGACTGTGCTCCTGCCTCACAGCCGTCCGAATTTCATATCTGGAGATGCTTCACTCAGGGTCTGCAGATTGGGTCTGCCATCACCTCGAGCTTAACTCTTACCCGAGTTTGTGTCTGAAGACTTTGGACCCAGAGTCCTGACCCATATGCCCTCCAGGATGGGGCCTCCAGGAACACACAACAGCACTGGGCCAGCTCTCCCAAGGAATGTCAGCCTGTCTCAGTTTCCCAACCCACCAGATTAAGAGAAAATTGCAAGGCCCCTAATACCACCCCAATTCCATAGGAAGCTCCAGAAAAAATGCATAGTCTGACACAGCCTCAGAATATACCTCCAGGAAGACACCCAGGTCAATGGGAAGGGATGAAATGGCCTAACCCATGGCAGGTTCGATGTGCTGGGTGTGAAGCCAACTGTCTCAATGTCTCTCACAAGGTCTGGGCTCAGGCTATGTAAGACAGAGCATAGTGTTTAGGGTAGCCTATGCAATTGGGGTGTTGCTGAGGGCTGAGCAGGTTGATTTTCATTTGGGCTTTCTGAGCAATGCCATAGACAATGTTTTTCTTTGGGGGGCAGGCAGAGTGCTTCGTTCTGGAACCAGAATTCCCAATCATGAGGGCTTTTGGGCCAGGAGTGCTAGGGTAGAGTCTGAAAACAAAAGATAGGGTGAGGTTGGGAGCAGGCCCACTCTGCAAAGGCTGAAAGGATATCTCATGCATCTGAAGTCAGGCTGAGGATCAGACGTTGGCTGAGGTTGGATTATGCCCTTGATAGCACCTTCATGAAGCAGGTGCCTCATGAGGCCAACTAAATTTTCCCACGCTGAGTTTGGAGGTTGCCACAAACCACAAGGTTTCCTTCTGCAAGACAGTCGAGTCCTGTTGAGTGGCTCCAGTACATACCATACGGAAGGACTGAAGAGGAGGGTTCAAAGGATGGATCCCTGAACAGCATGCCTCGCATTCCCTTTGGCCATTAACGACAAGATATGTTTGATCTGCTGGCTCTAGGGCAAGCTAACCAGCGGGCTGAGTTGAAATGGCCTCTCCTGAGGATGCATCATAATGTGTGTTTCTGTCCATGGAGACCTTGGAATGTGATGGTTGTACTGTGGCCCTGCGGAATTCTCCGACCAGAAGGGTTTGATACAGATCCAGTAAGAAAGCACTCCATGTGGAGACGAGAGAGGTTTGGTTTGGAGCCTCAGAAAAACCTAATATGCTGGTATACGAAACCAGTCCTCTGAGGACAGACACATGAAAACTAAAGCTAAGGTTCATATTAGGGCCTAAGGGCCTGTCCATTTCAATCTTCTGTCTCTGGGGACACTGTCTGAGAGTCTAAGTGGTGATAATGGCTCAGCTGGTGTCAGAGTGCCCCTTTTAGTCCAGGGCAGCCTACACTATCAGGATGGCCTCAGGGGCCTTGGAGCTTTTCCCTAACCTGTAGGGTTGTGGTCAATGGATTGGGCACATTTTCCTTGGAGAGGGCAGGCACAATCTTTCGCTGTGGCTCCAGATGCCCTAGCCTGGAGGGTGTGTGGGTCCAGGCTGTGGGCACAGAAGTCTGAAAACACAAACTCAGCTTATGAGTGGCGCCGAGGGTATGGCAGGCCGGATGTACAGATAGAGAGTGAGCTCCTTGGCTTGTGAATCAAGGGCGAGATTCCTTCAGGCTTTTGTCTCTGGATGCGTCCAGGATAGCCATAGATTGTATGGGGTGGCCTCAGTGACTGTGGACAAGTATCCCTCTCTGGGGATTTGTCCCAGCTAACAGGAGTTTGGGGTCATTTTGTGGGAAGGGTGGAGTCCTGTTGTCTGGCTCATGTGTCTCTCCAAGAAAGTGATTCCAGAGTAGAGCCCCAGGAACGGGGGGGAGACTGGAAAACTCAAACACTGGTGAGGATTGGGTGTATAGGGGCTTGGCACGCCCCATATGCGGGCTCTTGGTCAAGGCCCTGACAGGCCTTTCTTTGATATTGGGCTCATGCTGAGGGTCACAGAGTGAATTTGTGCCCAAGGCAGCACTCAAGTTTGGGCGTGGTTTCAGGGGAAATGAAGATTTCTCCCACCCTGAAGGTGTGACTCCATGCCAAGAGCAAGCCTTACAGCCATGGGGAAGAAGGAGTTCTGATTTGTGATTCAGATGCCCAACTGTGTGGGGAATTGATATAATATCTGGGTTTAGATATCTGAAAACCAAGGTTAGGAAGAGATAACGGCATAAGACCATGGCGTGTCAGAAGTGCTAGGTGTGTGGCCAGCTGTCTCCTTGCCTATCTGGACGTCTGGCATCAGGCTGTGAAAGGCAGAGCATTAGTGCCCAGAGCAGCCTATCAAATCTGAGTGCCGTCGAGGCAAGAGCAGGTTGATCCTCATCTGAGTTTTATGGAGAGCCCCACAAGGAAACGTTTTCTACCGGTGGGCAGTCACTGGGCTGGCTTGTGGTTCTGCAAATCCTACTCTGGAGGGATTGTTTGCCAGGAGTGCGAGGAAGGAAGTCTGAAAACACAAGCTAGCGTGAGGTTTGGGCCGAGGGCACGGCAGGCCACTCTGCAGAGGCTGAATCAAGATTTCCTGCATTGCGGTCATATCTACTATGAGACGTGCTTCAAGCAAGAGTTTTTGTCCATGATGGCCTCTCCATGAAAGATATGGGGGGCTTCATGAGGCCCGGCAGGTTTGCCGTTTTCTCCTACACTGAAGGTTTGACTCACGGCCAGCAGCAAGGTTTCTTGCCATGGGGAAGGAGGGGTTCTGACTTGTGCATCAGGTTCCCCCTGTGCAGGGATTGGAGATAAGGTCTAGGATCCGATGACTGAAAACCCAGGTTGGGAATGGATGGTGGCCTAAGGCAGTGGCGGGTCCAATGTGCTGGGTGTGCAGCCAGCTGTGTCGGTGTCTTTTGGAAGGTCTGGGCTCAGGCTATTTGCGACAGAGCATCAGTGTTTAAGGTAGCCTATGCAATTGGGGTGTTGCCGAGGGCCAAGCAGTTTGATCCTCATTTGGGGTTTCTGGGCAGCACCATAGACAATGTTTTTCTCTTGGGAGGCAGGCAGAGTGCTTCAGTGTAGCCCCAGAATTCCCAGTAGGGAGGGTTTGTGGGCCAGGAGTGTGAGGACGGAAGTCTGAAAACACAAGCTAGGGTGAGGATTGGAGCCAAGGGCAGAGCAGGCCCAATCGGCAGAGGCTGAATCAAAATCTCCTGCATCTGAAGTCAGGCTGAGGATCAGAAGTTGGCTGAGGCTGGAGTATGTGTCCATGGTGGCACCTTCATGAAGCGGGGGCCTCATGAGGCCAAGGAAGTTTTCCCACGCTGAGTTTGCAGGTTGCCCCAAACCACAAGGTTTCCTTCTGCGGGACATTCGAGTCCTGTTGCATGGCTCCAGGACATACCATATGGAAGGACTGGAGAGCAGTGTTCGAAGGATGGATCCCTGTACAGCATTCCTCGCGTTCCAATTGGCCATTAGCGACAAGATATGTTGGATCTGCTGCCTCTGGGTCACCCTACCCAGGGGGCTGAGTTGAAATGGCCTCTCCCGAGGATGAGCCATAATGTGAGTTTGGGTCCATGGAGACCTTGGAATGTGCTGGTTGTTCGGTGGCCTTGCGGAACTCTCCTACCTGAAGGGTTTGATACATCCCCAGTAAGAAAGCTGCCCATGTGGAGACGAGAGATGCTTGGTTTGGTGCCTCAGAAAAGCCCCATGTGCTGGTCTACGAAAACAGTCCTCTGAGAACGGACACATGGAAACAAAGCTAAGGTTCATATTAGGGCCTGCGGGCCTGTCCATTTCAACCTTCTGTCTCTGGGGACACTGTCTGAGAATCTAAGTGGAGATAGTTGCTCTGCTGGTGTCAGAGAGCCCCTCTTAGTCCAGGGTGGCCTACCTATTGATGGCCTCAGGGGCCTTGGAGCTTTTCCCTAAACTGTAGGGTTGTGGTCAATGGATTGGACACACTTTCCTTAGAGAGGGCCGGCACAATCTTTCGTTGTGGCTTCAGAGGCCCTAGCCTGGAGGTTGTGTGGGTCCATGCTGTGGGCACAGAAGTCTTAAAAGACAAAGTCAGCTTATGAGTGGCGCCGAGGGTATGACAGGCCGGATGTACAGCACGAGAGGGAACTCTTGGGCCTCTGAAACAAGGGCGAGTGGAAGGCATTCCTTCAGGCTTTTGTCTCTGGATGTTGTGTCCGGGATAGCCGTGGATTGGAGCGGTGGCCTCAGGGACTGTGGACGAGTATCCTCCCTCTCTGGGGATTTGTCCCAGCTCCCAAGAGTTTGGGGACATTGTGAGGGAAGGGTGGAGTCGTGTTGTCTGGCTCATGTGTCTCTCCAAGAAAGGGATTCCAGAGCAGAGCCCAGGTACAGGTGGGGCAACTGGAAAACTCAAACACTGGTGAGGATTGGGTGCATAGGGGGTGGCAAGCCCCATATGCGGGCTCTTGGTCCAGGTCCTGACAGGCTTTTCTTTGACATGGGGCTCATGCTGAGGGTCACAGTGTGAATTTGTGCCCAAGCAGCACTCAAGTTTGGGCGTGGCATCAGGGGCCATGAAGGTTTCTCCCACCCTGAAGGTGTGACTCCATGCCAAGAGCAAGCTTGACAGCCATGGGGAAGGAGGAGTTCTGTTTTGTGCTTGCGATACCCAGCTGTGTGGAGAATTGATATAATGTCTAGGTTCAGATATCTGAAAACCAAGGTTAGGATGAGGTGACGGCATAAGACCATGGCGTGTCCGAAGTGCTGGGTGTGCGGCCAGCTGTCTCTTTGTCTGTCTGGACGTCTGGCTTCAGGCTGTGTCAGACAGAGCATGAGTGCCCAGAGCAGATTATCCAGTTCGGGGACCGTTGAGGCCCGAGCAGGTTGATCCTCATCTGGGTTTTCTGGAGAGCCCCACAGGGAAACGTTTTTCTTCCATTGGGCAGACACTGGGCTGGGTTGTGGTTCTGGAGTTCCTAGTCCGTAGGGCTTGTTAGCCAGGAGTGTGAGGAAGGAAGTCTGAAAACAAAAGCTAGCGTGAGGTTTGGGACCGAGGGCATGGCAGGGCCACTCTGCAGAGGCTGAATCGAGATCTCCTGCCCTTAGGTCATGTCATCTGTGAGACGTGCCTCAGGCTAGAGTTTTTGCCCAGCATGGCCTCTTCCTGAAGGGTGTGGGGGCTTCATGAAGCCAGGGAGGTTTGCCTACGATGGGATTTGTGAACTACTCCAAACCTCAAGCTTTCCTTCTGCACGACAGTCGAGTCCTATTGGATGGTTCCAGGAGGCCCCATACGGAAAGACTCGAGAGCAGGTGTCTAAGCATGGATGCCTCGGAACGCCACCTCATATTCCCACTCTTTAGGCAGGACAAGGCAGGCTCAATTTGCAGGCTCCTGGGTGAGCTACCCAGTGGGGAGAGTTGAAATGGACTCTCCTGAAGATGAGTCCTACTGTGGCTTGGTGGCCTGGGAGACCTTGGAATGTGGAGGTGGCTCAGGGACTCTGCAGGGTTCTCCAAACTGAGGTGTTTGACACAGCTCCAACAGGGAAGCTTCCCATGTGGAGACGAGAGGAGTTCTGTTCAGTGCCTCAGGAAAGCCCCATATCCTGTTCTTCGAACCAAAGCCTCTGAGGAGTAACACCTGGAAACCAAAGCAAGAGTTGAGATTTCGGCCTAAAGGCCTGTCCGGCTCAACCTTCTATCTCTGTTGACATCTGTGGGCATGCCTTCATGGAGGTAGCTGCTCAGCTTGTGTCCGAATGCCCCTGTGTGTCCAGGGAGCCTCCCAGTAGTGGGATGTCCTCGGGGGCCTTGAGGTTTCTCATATTCTGGAGGTGTGTGTCCAAAGGAATGGACACAGTTTCCCAGGAGAGAGCAGGCACGGTCCTGTGGTATGGCTCCAGAGGACCCAGCCTAGAGGCTGTGTTTGCCAGGGCTGTGGGGACAGATGTCTGAAAAAGCAAACTTGGCTCAGCTAGTGGCCAAGGTAATGGCAGGCCTGATCTCTAGTCCGTGAGGGGAGATCCTCTGGATATCAAAGGAGGGCAAGTGGGAGGCAGTACCTCAGGATTTTGTCTCTGGGTGTTGCGTTCACAGTGTCCGGTCAGGGTAGGGGTTGTCTCAGGCCGAGGAAGAGCCTTCCTCTCGGGGGATTGTCCAAGCTCCCAAGTGTTTGGGTTCATTCTGTGGGAAGGGAAGAGTACTGTTTTCTGCCACAGGGGACCCCCCAGGAGAGGGACTCTTGAGCACAGCAGTGGGTTCCCTCAACTGGAGTACACACCATCTAGTTAGTCCTGGGTCCCTATGGGCATGGCAAGCCACATATGCGGGCTCTTGGTCCAGTCACTGAGAGGCGTTACTTGAATAAGGTACTCATGCTGAGGGTAACAATGTGTGTTTGTGCCCAAGGCGGCCCTAACGCTTGGGCGTTGCCTCATGGGCCATGTCGTTTTTCCTACACTGAAGGTTTGACTCACTGCCATAAGCAAGTTTTCTTGCCATGGGGAAGGAGGGGTTCTGATTTGTGCATCAGGTTCCCCCCTGTCCAGGGATTGGAGATAAGGCCTAGGATCCGATGACTGAAAACCCAGGTTGGGAATGGATGGTGGCCTAAGGCAGTGGCGGGTCCAATGTCCTAGGAGTGCAGCCAGCTGTGTCGGTGTCTGTTGGAAGGTCTGGGCTCAGGCTATTTGCGACAGAGCATCAGTGTTTAAGGTAGCCTATGCAATTGGGGTTTTGCCGAGGGCCAAGCAGTTTGATCCTCATTTGGGGTTTCTGGGCAGCACCATAGACAATGTTTTTCTCCTGGGAGGCAGGCAGAGTGCTTCAGTGTGGCCCCAGAATTCCCAGTAAGGAGGGTTTGTGGGCAAGGAGTGTGAGGACGGAAGTCTGAAAACACAAGCTAGGGTGAGTATTGGAGCCAAGGGCAGAGCAGGCCCACTCTGCAGAGGCTGAATAAAAAATCTCCTGCATCTGAAGTCAGGCTGAGGATCAGACGTTGGCTGAGGCTGGAGTATGTGTCCATGATGGCACCTTCATGAAGCGGGGGCCTCATGAGGCCAAGGAAGTTTTCCCACGCTGAGTTTGCAGGTTGCCCCAAACCACAAGGTTTCCTTCTGCGGGACATTCGAGTCCTGTTGCATGGCTCCAGGACATACCATATGGAAGGACTGGAGAGCAGGGTTCGAAGGATGGATCCCTGTACAGCATTCCTCTCATTCCAATTGGCCATTAGCGACAAGATATGTTTGATCTGCTGCCTCTGGGTAACGCTACCCAGGGGGCTGAGTTGAAATGGCCTCTCCTGAGGATGCGTCATAATGTGTGTTTGCGTCCATGGAGACCTTGGAATGTGCTGGTTGTTCGGTGGCCTTGCGGAACTCTCCTACCTGAAGGGTTTGATACATCCCCAGTAAGAAAGCTGCCCATGTGGAGACGAGAGATGCTTGGTTTGGTGCCTCAGAAAAGCCCCATGTGCTGGTCTACGAAAACAGTCCTCTGAGAACGGACACATGGAAATAAAGCTAAGGTTCATATTAGGACCTGGGGGCCTGTCCATTTCAACCTTCTGTCTCTGGGGACATTGTCTGTGAATCTAAGTGGAGATAGTTGCTCTGCTGGTGTCAGAGAGCCCCTCTTAGTCCAGGGTGGCCTACCTATTGATGGCCTCAGGGGCCTTGGAGCTTTTCCCTAAACTGTAGGTTTGTGGTCAATGGATTGGACACACTTTCCTTAGAGAGGGCCGGCACAATCTTTCGCTGTGGCTTCAGAGGCCCTAGCCTGGAGGTTGTGTGGGTCCATGCTGTGGGCACAGAAGTCTTAAAACACAAATCAGCTTATGAGTGGCGCCGAGGGTATGACAGGCCGGATGTACAGCCCGAGAGGGAACTCCTGGGCCTCTGAAACAAGGGCGAGTGGAAGGCGTTTCTTCAGGCTTTTGTCTCTGGATGTTGTGTCCGGGATAGCCGTGGATTGGAGCGGTGGCTTCAGGGACTGTGGACGAGTATCCCTCTCTGGGGATTTGTCCCAGCTCCCAAGAGATTGGGGTCATTTTGAGGGAAGGGTGGAGTCGTGTTGTCTTGCTCATGTGTCTCTCCAAGAAAGGGATTCCAGAGCAGAGCCCAGGTACAGGAGGGGCGACTGTAAAACTCAAACACTGGTGAGGATTGGGTGCATAGGGGCTTGGCAAACCCCATATGAGGGCTCTTGGTCCAGGCCCTGTCAGGCCTTTCTTTGACATGGGGCTCATGCTGAGGGTCACAGTGTGAATTTGTGCCCAAGCAGCACTCAAGTTTGGGCGTGGCATCAGGGGCCATGAAGGTTTCTCCCACCCTGAAGGTGTGACTCCATGCCAAGATCAAGCTTGACAGCCATGGGGAAGGAGGAGTTCTGTTTTGTGCTTGCGATACCCAGCTGTGTGGAGAATTGATATAATGTCTAGGTTCAGATATCTGAAAACCAAGGTTAGGAAGAGGTGACGGCATAAGACCATGGCGTGTCCGAAGTGCTGGGTGTGCAGCCATCTGTCTCCTTGTCTGTCTGGACGTCTGGCTTCAGGCTGTTTCAGACAGAGCATGAGTGCCCAGAGCAGATTATCCAGTTCGGGGACCGTTGAGGCCCGAGCAGGTTGATCCTATCTGGGTTTTCTGGAGAGCCCCACAGGGAAACCTTTTTCTTCCTTTGGGCAGATACTGGGCTGGGTTGTGGTTCTGGAGTTCCTAGTCCGTAGGGCTTGTTAGCCAGGAGTGTGAGGAAGGAAGTCGGAAAACACAAGCTAGCATGAGGTTTGGGACCGAGGGCACGGCAGGGCCACTCTGCAGAGGCTGAATCGAGATCTCCTGCCCTTAGGTCATGTCAACTATGAGACGTGCCTCAGGCTAGAGTTTTTGTCCAGCATGGCCTCTTCCTGAAGGGTGTGGGGGCTTCATGAAACCAGGGAGGTTTGCCTACGATGGGATTTGTGAACTACTCCAAACCTCAAGCTTTCCTTCTGCACGACAGTCGAGAACTATTGGATGGTTCCAGGAGGCCCCATACGGAAAGACTCGAGAGCAGATGTCTAAGCATGGATGCCTGGGAACGCCACCTCATATTCCCACTCTTTAGTCAGGACAAGGCAGGCTCAATCTGCAGGCTCCTGGGTGAGCTACCCAGAGGGGAGAGTTGAAATGGACTCTCCTGAAGATGAGTCCTACTGTGGCTTGGTGGTCTGGGAGAGCTTGGAATGTGGAGGTGGCTCAGGGACTCTGCAGGGTTTTCCAAACTGAGGTGTTTGACACAGCTCCAACAAGGAAGCTTCCCATGTGGAGACGAGAGGAGTTCTGTTCAGTGCCTCAGGAAAGCCCCATATCCTTTTCTTCGAACCAAAGCCTCTGAGGAGTAACACCTGGAACCCAAAGCAAGAGTTGAGATTATGGCCTAAGGGCCTGTCCGGCTCAACCTTCTATCTCTGTTGACATCTTGTGCATGCCTTCTTGGAGGTAGCTGCTCAGCTTGTGTTGGAATGCCCCTGTGTGTCCAGGGAGGCTGCCAGTAGTGGAATGTCCTCGGGGGCCTTGAGGTTTCTCATATTCTGGAGGTGTGTGTCCAAAGTAATGGACACAGTTTCCCAGGAGAGAGCAGGCACGGTCCTGTGGTATGGCTCCAGAGGACCCAGCCTAGAGGCTGTGTTTGCCAGGGCTGTGGGGACAGATGTCTGAAAAAGCAAACTGGGCTCAGGAAGGGGCCAAGGTAATGGCAGGCCTGATCTCCAGTCCGTGAGGGGAGATTCTCTGGATATCAAAGGAGGGCAAGTGGGAGGCAGTTGCTCAGGCTTTTGTCTCTGGGTGTTGCGTTCACAGTGTCCGGTCAGGGTAGGGGTTGCCTCAGGGGCCGAGTAAGAGCCTTCCTCTCGGGGGATTGTCCAAGCTCCCAAGTGTTTGGGTTCATTCTGTGGGAAGTGAAGAGTACTGTTTTCTGCCAGAAAGGACCCCCCAGGAGAGGGACTCTAGAGCACAGCAGTGGGTTCCTTCAATTGAAATACACACCATCTAGTTAGTCCTGGGTGCCTATAGGCATGGCAGGGATTATATGCAGGATCTTCGTCCCGAACCTGACAGGCCTTTCTTTGACATGGTTCTCATGCTAGGGTCACAGTGTGAATTTGTGCCCAAGCAAAACTCATGTTTTGGCGTGGCAATAGGGGCCATGAAGGGTTCCCCACGTAAAGGTGTGACTCCATGTGAAGAACAAGCATTACAGCCATGTGGAAGGCAGAGTTCTGATTGTGATTCCGATACACAAACTCAGCTTTTTTTGGGGACGTCGGTATGGCAGGCCCAATATACAAACCATGAGAAGAACTCATGAGGATATGAATATAGAGCGAGTCTGAGGTGCTTGCTCAGGCATTTGTCTCTGGAATTTGTATCAGCAATGGCCGTGGAATGTCGGGGATGCTTCATGGGCCATGGACGAATCTACCTCTATGAAGATTTCGCCCGATTCCCAATTTTTTTTCGTCAAACTGTGGGATGGGAGGACTCTTTTCAGTTTTGTTACCTCAGGTGTCCCTCGAAAAGAGGAATTCCAAAGTAAGGCCGTGGGGAAGACTGAAGGGACCACCAGAACTATGGTTCACAATTGGGACTAGGGGCATGGCAAGCCCAATATGCTATCTCTTCATCCAGCCACTGAGAGGCCTTACTTGAGGACTTTGGTCAGGCTGAGGGTCACAATGTGTGTTTGTGACCAATGTAGCCTGCGAGCATGGCGGGGCCTCATGGGCAACACTGGATTCAACTACACTGAAAGTTGGACAACATGCCAACCACAAGGTATCTTGCCATGGGGAAGGAGTTCTGATTTCTGCATCCTGTTCAACCCTGGGCAGTGATTGGAGGTAAGTTTTAGAATCTAAAGCCTGAAATCCGAGGTTGGGAAGAGATGACGACCTAAGGCCATGGCGGCTTGATGTGCTCAGTGTGCGGCCAGCTGTCTGGAACGGGCCAGGGAATCCAGGCTCAGGCTGTGTCAGAAAGGGCATTAGTGCCCTAGTCAGCCTATGTATTTGGGGTACAGCCAAGGTCGGTGCAGGATGATCCTCATTTGGGGTTACTGGTAGCCCCAGAGGACAATGTTTTTCTTCTGGAGGGCAGGCAGAGTGCTGCATTGTAGTTCTGGATTGCCAAACTGGAGGGCTTGTGGGCCAGTATTCTGACGACAAAAGTTTGAGAACACAAGCTAGGCTTAGGTTTCTGGATGAGGCCATGGCAGGCACAATCTACAGACCTGAATCGAGATCTCATGCATCTGAAGTCAGGGCGAGGATCAGACGATCGCTCAGGTTGGAGTTTCTGTCCCTGATGGCCCCTTCATGAATGGGGGGGGGGATCACCAGGCCATGGGGGTTTTCCCACGATGGAAGTTGTGAGAAGCTCCAAACTGCAGAGAGTCTTCTGCAGGACAATTGAGACCTGTTGTTTGGCTCCAGGCCAATGATTCTGAGCAGGGTTCTAAGGATGGATGGCTGGGTAGCCCACCTCGCATTCCTATTGTCTCCTAGCAACAAGACAGGTTAGATCTACTGGATCTGTGGGGAGCAACCGAGGACGCTGCATTGAAATGGACACCCCTGGGCATGGGTCCTAATGTGCTTTTGTGTCTAAGGAGACCTTGGAATGAAGCGGTGGCACTTGGGCCCTAAAGAGTTCTACTAAACAGAGGCTTTGACACAGCTCCAACGTGCAAGAATCCCATGTGTAGATGAGATGTTTTCTGTTGGGTGAGTCAAGAAACAGCTATATGCTGCTTTTGAAATCGAGGCCTCTGAGGAGAGATGCCTGGAAACCAAAGCAATGGATCTGATTAGTGCCTAGGGGCCTATTCTTTCCTTTTTACCTCTGGGCACATGTGTCTATGGGTCTGAGTGCAGGGAGGTGCTCTGTAGTGCTCAGAATGCCCCTGTTTTTCCTGGGAAGCCACCACTATTGAGATGGATCAGGGACTTTGGAGGTTTATCCTATTAGAAGGGTTGTGTCCATTGGAATGGGCACACACAATTCCCTTGGAGAGGGCAAGTACAGTCCTCAGGTTTGGCTCCAGGGGCCTTAGCCTGTAGGTTGTGTAGGCTAGGGCTGTTTGGACAGTTGTCTGAAAACACAAACTCGGCTTATGTTTCGGGTCATAGGTATGGCAGGACTAATCTACAGACCATGAGGAGAACCCTTTGGGATTTGAAAGAAGGGCGAGTGTGAGGCTCCTGCTCAAGTTTTTGTCTCTGGTTATCGTGTCACTCATGGTCGTGGAATTTCTGGGTGACTTCATGGGAAATGGACGAGTCTTACTCTCTGGTGGTTTGGCCCCGTCCAAAGAGTTTGGGGTCATTCTGTGGGCTGGAAGAAGTCCGTTTTTTGTTGTTGTTGTTGTTGTTTTCTTTTTTAACCTCAGGTGTCCCACCAAATGAGGGATTCCAGAGTAGAGCCCTGGGGAGGGGCGACTGGACAATCAGAAATCTGGTTAAAAATTGGGGCCTAGGGACATGTCAAGCCCATTATGACATCTAATGGTCCAGCCAAGGAGAGGACTTACTAGAGGACAGGACTCATGCTGAGGGTCACAATGCGTGTGTATGCCCTCGTCGCACTCAAGAATGGGCGGGGCCTCAGGGTTTCTCCTACACTGAACGTTGGACAACGTGCCAACCACAAGGGTTCTTCCCATGGGTAAGGAGAAGTTCTGATTTCTGCATCAGACTCACCCCTGGGCAGTGATTGGAGATAAGGTCTCGGTTCTGAAGCCTGAAAACTGAGGTAGGGAAGAGATGATGACCTAAGGCCATGGAGGTTTTTATGTGCTCAGTGTGCGGTCAGCTTTCTGGGTGTTGGTCCGGGCTCAGGATGTGTTCGACAGTGCATTAGTGCCCAGGTTAGACTATATAATTTGGGTAAAGTCGAGTGCTGTGTAGGTTTACCCTCATTTAAGGTGCTTGGGCAGCTCATGAGGCAATAATTTTTTTTTCTAGAGGGCAGGCAGAGTGCTGCATTGTGGGTCCGGAATTGCCAAACTTGAGGGCTTCGGGGCCAGGAGTGTGAGGATGGAAGTCTGAGAAGACAAGCTAGACTTGGGTTTCAGGGCGAGGGCACGGCAGGTACCCCCTGCAGATCTGAACCAATATCTCATGCATCGGAAGTCAGGACGAGGATCAGACGTTGGCTCAGTTGGGAGTTTCTGAGCATGACGGCCGCTTCATGAAGGGAGCGGAATCTCGAGGCCATTGAGGTTTTCCCACGTTGGGAGTTGTGGGATGCCCCCTTCCAGGATTCCTTCTTCCGGACAATTGAGACCTGTTGGACAGCTCCAGGACATCCCATATGGAATGACTCCAGAGCACCGTTCGCGGATGGATGCCTGGGAAGCCCGCCTCGCATTCCAATTTTCTCCTAGCAACAAGACAGTTTAGATCTGATGGCTCTGCCGGAGCAACCGGGGTGGCGGAGTTGAAATGGACTTTCCTGAGGATGTGTCCTAATGTGTTTTTGTGTCCATGAGGGCCTTGGAATGGGGCGGTGGCACCGGGACCCTGAAGTACTCTCCTAAGCTTTGGACATGGCTCCCATGCACAGGTATCCTTGTGGAGACGAGATGAGTTCTGATGGGTGCCTCAGGAAAACCCCTATGCTCGTATTGGAATCAGGCTTTTGAGGACACATGCCTGTAACCCATAGCAATGGATCCTATTATGGCCTAGGGTCCTGTCTGGTTCAATCTTCTACTCTGGGGACATCCATCTATGGTATGAGTGGAGGTCGATTATCAGCAGGTGTCAGACACCCCTTGTTTGTTCTGGGTGACCCACACTATTGGGATGGCCTAAGGGTCGTTGGAGGTTTCTCCTAATTTGTACGATTTTGGACCATGGAATGGGCAGAATTCCCATGGATTGTTAGGCACAGTCCTAATGTGTGGCTCCAGGGGCCCAGCCTGGAGGGTGTGTGGCCCAAGACTTTGAGGACAGAAGTCTGAAAACAGAAACTCAGCTTAGGTTTGGGGACGTAGGTATGGCAGGACCGATCTACAAACCATGAGAAGAACTCTATAGGATGTGAAGAAAGTGCAGGTCTGTGGCGATTGCTCAGGCTTTTGTCTCTGGATTTTGTATCAGTGATGGCCGTGGAATGTCGGGGAGGCCTCATGGGCCATGGACGAATCTTCCTCTCTGAGGATTTGGCCCGATTCCCAAGTGCTTTTCGTCAATCTGTGGGATGTTTTCTGATGGGTGAGTCAAGAAACAGCTATATGCTGCTTTTGAAATCCAAGAATGTGAGGAGAGATGCCTGGAAACCAAAGCAATGGATCTGATTAGTGCCTAGGGGCCTGTTCTTTCCTTTTTACCTCTGGGGACATCTGTCTATGGGTCTGAGTGCAGGTAGGTGCTCAGTTGGGCTCAGATTGCCCCTGTTTTTCCTGGAAGCCACCACTATTGAGATATATCAGGGACTTTGGAGGTTTATCCTATTAGAAGGGTTGTGGCCATTGGAATGGGCACACACAATTCCCTTGGAGAGGGCAAGTAAGTCCTCAGGTTTGGCTCCAGGGGCTTGAGCCTGTAGGTTGTGTAGTCCAGCCCTTTTTGTACAGTTGTCTGAAAACACAAACTCGGCTTATGTTTCAGGTCGTATGTTTGGCAGGACTGATCTACAGATCATGAGGAGAACTCTTCGGGATTTGAAAGAAGGGCGAGTGTGAGGCTCCTGCTCAAGTTTTTGTCTCTGGATATCGTGTCACTCATGGTCGTGGAATTTCTGAGTGACTTCATGGGAAATGGACGAGTCTTACTCTCTGGTGGTTTGGCCCCGTCCAAAGAGTTTGGGTTCATTCTGTGGGCTGGAAGAAGTCCGTTTTATTTTGTTGTTGTTGTTGTTGTTGTTTTCTTTTTTAACCTCAGGTGTCCCACCAAATGAGGGATATCAGAGTAGAGCCCTAGGAGGGTCGACTGGACAATCAGAAATCTGGTTAAAAATTGGGGCTTAGAGACATGTCAAGCCCATTATGACATCTAATGGTCCAGCCACTGAGAGGACTTACTAGAGGACAGGACTTATGCTGAGGGTCACAATGCGTGTGTATGCCCTCTTCGCACTCAAGAATGGGCGGGGCCTCAGGTTTTCTCCTACACTGATCGTTGGACAACGTGCCAACCACAAGGGTTCTTGCCATCGGTAAGGAGGAGTACTGATTTCTGCATCTGACTCACCCCTGGGCAGTGATTGGAGATAAGGTCTCGGTTCTGAAGCCTGAAAACTGAGGTAGGGAAGCGATGATGACCTAAGGCCATGGCGGGTTTTATGTGCTCAGTGTGCGGTCAGCTTTCTGGGTGTTGGTCAGGAGTTCCGGGTTGTGTTCGACAGTGCATTAGTGCCCAGGTTAGACTATATAATTTGGGTAAAGTCGAGTGCTCTGTAGGTTTACCCTCATTTAAGGTGCCTGGGCAGCTCATGAGCAATAATTTTTTTTCTAGAGGGCAGGCAGAGTGCTGCATTGTGGGTCCGGAATTGCCAAACTTGAGGGCTTTGGGGCCAGGAGTGTGAGGGCAGAAGTCTTAGAAGAAAAGCTAGTCTTGCGTTTCAGGGCGAGGGCACGGCAGGTACCCCCTGCAGATCTGAACCAATATCTCATGCATCTGAAGTCAGGGCGAGGATCAGACATTGGCTCAGGCGGGAGTTTCTGAGCATGACGGCTGCTTCATGAAGGGAGCAGAATCTCGAGGCCATTGAGGTTTTCCTACGTTGGTAGTTGTGGAATGCCCCCTTCCAGGATTCCTTCTTCGGGACAATTGAGACCTGTTGGACAGCTCCAGGACATCCCATATGGAATGACTCCAGAGCACCATTCGGGGATGGATGCCTGGGAAGCCCGCCTCGAATTCCAATTGTCTCCTAGCAACAAGACAGATTAGATCTGATGGCTCTGCGGGAGCAACCTGGGTGGCTGAGTTGAAATGGACTTTCCTGAGGATGTGTCCTAATGTGTTTTTGTGTCCATGAGGGCCTTGGAATGGGGCGGTGGCACCGGGACTCTGAAGTACTCTCCTATGCTTTGGACATGGCTCCCATGCACAGGTTTCCTTGTGGAGACGAGATGAGTTCTGATGGGTGCCTCAGGAAAACCCCTATGCTCGTATTGGAATCAGGCTTTTGAGGACACATGCCTGTAACCCAAAGCAATGGATCCTATTATGGACTAGGGTCCTGTCTGGTTCAATCTTCTTCTCTGGGTACATCCATCTATGGTATGAGTGGAGGTCGATTATCAGCTGGTGTCAGACACCGCTTGTTTGTTCCGGGCGACCCACACTATTGGGATGGCCTCTGGGTCGTTGAAGGTTTCTCCTAATTTGTACGATTTTGGACCATGGAATGGGCAGAATTCCCATGGATTAGTAGGCACAGTCCTAATGTTTGGCTCCAGTGGCCCAGACTGGAAGGTGTGTGGCCCAAGACTTTGAGGACAGAAGTTGAAAACACAAACTCAGCTTAGGTTTGGGGATGTAGGTATGGCAGGCCAGATCTACAAACCATGAGAAAAACTCTACAGGATATGAAGAAAGTGCGAGTCTGAGGCGATTGCTCAGGCTTTTGTCTCTGGATTTTGTATCAGTGATGGCCGTGGAATGTCGGGGAGGCCTCATGGGCCATGGACAAATCTTCCTCTCTGAGGATTTGGCCTGATTCCCAATTGCTTTTCTTCAATCTGTGGGATGGGAGGACTCATTTCAATATTGTTACCTCAGGTGTCCCACCAAAAGAGGAATTCCAAAGCCAAGCCGTGGGGAAGACTGAAGGGACAACCCGAACTATGGTTAAAAATTGTGGCCTAGGGGCATGGCAAGTCCAATATGCTATCTCTTCATCCAGTCACTGAGTGGCCTTACTTGAGGACTGGGCTCAGCCTGAGCGTCACAATGTGTGTTTGTGACCAATGTGGCCCACGAGCATGGGCGGGGCCTCATGGGCCACACTGGTTTCAACTACACTGAACGTTGGACAACATGCCAACCACAAGGTTTCTTGCCATAGGGAAGGAGTTCTGATTTCTGCATCACACTCATCCCTGGGCAGTGATTGGAGATAAGGTCTAGGTTCTGAAACCTGAAAACGGAAATTGTGAAGAGATGACGACCTAAGGCCACGGCGGCTCGATGTTTTCAGTGTGCGGACAGCTGTCTGGGAGGGGCCAGGGGGTCCAGGCTCAGCCTGTTTCAGAAAGGGCATTAGTGCCCTGGTCAGCCCATGTATTTGGTGTACAGCCAAGGTCGGTGCAGGTTGATCCTCATTTGGGATTACTGGGTAGCCCCAGAGGACAATGTTGTTCTTCTGGAGGGCAGGCAAAGTGCTGCATTGTAGTTCTGGATTGCCAAACTGGAGGGCTTGTGGGCCAGTAGTCTGAAGACAAAAGTCTGAGAACACAAGCTAGGCTTAGGTTTCGGGGTGAGGCCATGGCAGGCACAATCTACAGACCTGAATCGAGATCTCGTGCATCAGAAGTCAGGGCGAGGATCAGACGATCGCTCAGGTTGGAGTTTCTGTCCCTGATGGCCCCTTCATGAATGGGGGGGCATCACGAGGCCATGGGGGTTTTCCCAATGGGAGTTGTGAGAAGCTCCAAACTGCAGAGTGTCTTCTACAGGACAATTGAGACCTGTTGTTTGGCTCCAGGCCAATGATTCTGAGCAGTGTTCTAAGGATGGATGGCTGGGTAGCCCACTTCGCATTCCAATTGTCTCCTAGCAACAAGACAGGTTAGAACTCCTGGATCTGTGGGGAGCAACCGAGGACGCTGAGTTGAAATGGACACCCCTGGGGATGGGTCCTAATGTGCTTTTGTGTCTATGGAGACCTTGGAATGAAGCGGTGGCACTGGGGCCCTAAAGGGTTCTCGTAAACAGAGGCTTTGACACAGCTCCAACGTGCAAGTTTCCCATGTGTAGATGAGATGTTTCCTGATGGGTGAGTCAAGAAACAGCTAGATGCTGCTTTTGAAATCCAGGCCTCTGAGGAGAGATGCCTGGAAACCAAAGCAATGGATCTGATTAGTGCCTAGAAGCCTGTTCTTTCCTTCATACCTCTGGGGACATCTGTCTATGGGTCTGAGTGCAGGTAGGGGCTCAGTTGGGCTCAGATTGCCCCTGTTTTTCCTGGGACGCCACCACTATTGAGATGGATCAGGGACTTTGGAGGTTTATCCTATTAGAAGGGTTGTGGCCATTGGAATGGGCACACACAATTCCCTTGGAGAGGGCAAGTACAGTCCTCAGGTTTGGCTCCGGGGGCCTGAGCCTGTAGGTTGTGTAGGCCAGGGCTGTTTGGACAGTTGTCTGAAAACACAAACTCGGCTTATGTTTCGGGTCATAGGTATGGCAGGACTGATCTACAGACCTGAGGAGAACTCTTCGGGATTTGAAAGAAGGGCGAGAGTGAGGCTCCTGCTCAAGTTTTTGTCTCTGGATATCATGTCACTCATGGTCGTGGAATTTTTGGGTGACTTCATGGGAAATGGACGAGTCTTACTCTCTGGTGGTTTGGCCCCGTCCAAAGAGTTTGGGGTCATTCTGTGGGCTGGAAGAAGTCCGTTTTTTTTTTGTTGTTGTTGTTGTTTTCTTTTTTATCCTCAGGTGTCCCACCAAATGAGGGATTCCAGAGTAGAGCCCTGGGGAGGGGCGACTGGACAATCAGAAAACTGGTTAAAAATTGGGACCTAGGGACATGTCAAGCCCATTATGACATCTAATGGTCCAGCCACTGAGAGGACTTACTAGAGGACATGACTCATGCTGAGGGTCACAATGCGTGTGTATGTACTCGTCGCACTCAAGAATGGGCGGGGCCTCAGGGTGAATGCTGGTTTCTCCTACACTGAACGTTGGACAACGTGCCAACCACAAGGGTTCTTGCCATGGGTAAGGAGGAGTTCTGATTTCTGCATCACACTCACCCCTTGGCAGTGATTGGAGATAAGGTCTCGGTTCTAAAGCCTGAAAACTGAGGTAGGGAAGAGATGATGACCTAAGGCCATGGCGGGTTTTAAGTGCTCAGTGTGCGGTCAGCTTTCTGGGTGATGGTCAGGAGGTCCCGGCTCAGGTTGTGTTCGACAGTGCATTAGTGCCCAGGTTAGACTATATAATTTGGGTAAAGTCGAGTGCTGTGTAGGTTTTGTCCTCATTTAAGGTGCCTGGGCAGCTCATGAGTCAATAATTTTTTTTCTAGAGGGCAGGCAGAGTGCTGCATTGTGGGTCCGGAATTGCCAAACGTGAGGGCTTCGGGGCCAAGAGTGTGAGGACGGAAGTCTGAGAAAACAAGCTAGACTTGGGTTTCAGGGCGAGGGCACGGCAGGTACCCCCTGCAGATCTGAACGAATATCTCATGCATCTGAAGTCAGGCCGATGATCAGATGTTGGCTCAGTTGGGAGTTACTGAGCATGACGGCCGGTTCATGAAGGGAGCGGAATCTCGAGTCCATTGAGGTTTTCCCATTTTGGGAGTTTTGGGATGCCCCCTTCAAAGATTCCTTCTGCGGGACAATTGAGACCTGTTGGACAGCTCCAGGACATCCCATATGGAATGACTCCAGAGCACCGTTTGCTGATGGATGCCTGGGAAGCACGCATCGCATTCCTATTGTCTCCTAGCAACAAGACAGTTTAGATCTGATGGCTCAGCGGGAGCAAACGGGGTGGCTAAGTTGAAATGGACTTTCCTGAGGATGGGTCGTAATGTGTTTTTGTGTCCATGAGTGCCTTGGAATGGGGCGGTGGCACCGGGACCCTGAAGTACTCCCCTAAGCTTTGGACATGGCTCCATGCACAGGTTTCCTTGTGGAGACGAGTTGAGTTCTGATGGGTGCCTCAGGAAAACCCCTATGCTCGTATTGGAATCAGGATTTTGAGGACACATGCCTGTAACCCAAAGCAATGGATCCTATTATGGCCTAGGGTCCTGTCTGGTTCAATCTTCTTCTCTGGGGACATGCATCTATGGTATGAGTGGAGGTCGATTATCAGCTGGTCTCAGAGAACCCTTGTTTGTTCCGGGCGACAAATCTATTGGGATGGCCTCAGGGACTTTGGAGGTTGCTCCTAATTTGTACGATTCTGGACCATGGAATGGGCAAAATTCCCATGGATTGGAAGGCACAGTCCTAATGTGTGGCTCCAGGGGCCCAGCCTGGAGGGTGTGTGGCACAAGACGTTAAGGACAGAAATCTGAAAACACTTACTCAGCTTATGATTGGGGACGTAGGTATGGCAGGCCCGATCTACAAACCATGAGAAGAACTCTTCAGGATATGACGAAAGTGCGAGTCTGAGGCGCTTGCTCAATCTTTTGTCTCTGGATTTTGAATCAGCGATGGCCGTGGAATGTCGGGGAGGCCTCATGGGCCATGGACGAATCTCCTCTCTGAGGATTTGGCCCGATTCCCAATTGCTTTTCGTCAATCTGTGGGATGGGAGGACTCATTCAGGTTTGTTACCTCAGGTGTCCCACCAAAAGAGGAATTCCAAAGCAAAGCCGTGGGGAAGCCTGAAGGGACAACCCGAACTATGGTTAAAAATTGGGGCCTAGGAGCATGGCAAGCCCAATATGCTATCTCTTCATCCAGCCACTGAGTAACCTTACTTGAGGACTGGGCTCAGCCTGAGGGTCACAATGTGTGTTTGTGACCAATGTGGCCCGCGACCATAGGCGGGGCCTCATGGGCCACACTGGTTTCAACTACACTGAACGTTGGACAACATGCCAACCACAAGGTTTCTTGCCATGGGGAAGGAGTTCTGATTTCTGCATCACCCTCAACCCTGGGCAGTGATTGGAGATAAGGTCTAGGTTCTGAAACCTGAAAACCGATGTTGGGAAGAGATGACGACCTAAGGCCACGGCGGCTCGATGATTCAGTGTGCGGACAGCTGTCTGGGAGGGGCCAGGGGGTCCAGGCTCAGGCTGCGTCAGAAAGGGCATTAGTGCCCTGGTCAGCCTATGTATTTGGGGTACAGCCAAGGTCGGTGCAGGTTGATCCTCATTTGGGGTTACTGGGTAGCCCCAGAGGACAATGATTTACTTCTGGAGGGCAGGCAAAGTGCTGCATTATAGTTCTGGATTGCCAAACTGGAGGGCTTGTGGGCCAGTAGTCTGACGACAAAAGTCTGAGAACACAAGCTAGGCTTAGGTTTCGGGGTGAGGCCATGGCAGGCAAAATCTACAGACCTGAATCGAGTTCTCGTGCATCTGAAGTCAGGGCGAGGATCAGACGATCGCTCAGGTTGGAGTTTCTGTCCCTGATGGCCCCTTCATGAATGGGGGGGGCATCACGAGGCCATGGGGGTTTTCCCAAGATGGGAGTTGTGAGAAGCTCCAAACTGCAGAGAGTCTTCTGCAGGACAATTGAGACCTGTTGTTTGGCTCCAGGCCAATTATTCTGAGCACGGTTCTAAGGATGGATGGCTGGGTAGCCCACCTCGCATTCCAATTGTCTCCTAGCAACAAGACAGGTTAGATC
This sequence comes from Mustela nivalis, assembly GCF_964662115.1. NCBI lineage: Eukaryota > Metazoa > Chordata > Mammalia > Carnivora > Mustelidae > Mustela > Mustela nivalis. The sequence continues at coordinate 936,027 of NW_028136368.1, forward strand.
TCCTGGATCTGTGGGGAGCAACCGAGGACACTGAGTTGAAATGGACACCCCTGGGGATGGGTCCTAACGTGCTTTTGTGTAATGGAGACCTTGGAATGAAGCGGTGGCACTGGGGCCCTAAAGGGTTCTCCTAAACAGAGGCTTTGACACAGCTCCAACGTGCAAGTTTCCCATGTGTAGATGAGATGTTTCCTGATGGGTGAGTCAAGAAACAGCTATATGCTGCTTTTGAAATCCAGGTCTCTGAGGAAAGATGCCTGGAAACCAAAGCAATGGATCTGATTAGTGCTAGGGGCCTGTTCTTTCCTTTTTACCTCTGGGGACATCTGTCTATGGGTCTGAGTGCAGGTAGGTGCTCAGTTGGGCTCAGATTGCCCCTGTTTTTCCTGGGAAGCCACCACTATTGAGATGGATCAGGGACTTTGGAGGTTTATCCTATTAGAAGGGTTGTGGCCATTGGAATGGGCACACACAATTCCCTTGGAGAGGGCAAGTACAGTCCTGAGGTTCGGCTCCAGGGGCCTGAGCCTGTAGGTTGTGTAGGCCAGGGCTGTTTGGACAGTTGTCTGAAAACACAAACTCGGCTTATGTTTCGGGTCATAGGTATGGCAGGACTGATCTACAGACCATGAGGAGAACTCTTCGGGATTTGAAAGAAGGGCGATACTGAGGCTCCTGCTCAAGTTTTTGTCTCTGGATATCGTGTCACTCATGGTCGTGGAATTACTGGGTGACTTCATGGGAAATGGACGAGTCTTACTCTCTGGTGGTTTGGCCCCGTCTAAAGAGTTTGGGGTCATTCTGTGGGCTGGAAGAAGTCCGTTTTTTTTTTTTTTTTGGTGTTGTTGTTGTTGTTTTCTTTTTTAACCTCAGGTGTCCCACCAAATGATGGATTCCAGAGTAGAGCCCTGGGGAGGGGCGACTGGACAATCGGAAATCTGGTTAAAAATTGGGGCCTAGGGACATGTCAAGCCCATTATGACATCTAATTGTCCAACCACTGAGAGGACTTACTAGAGGACAGGACTCATGCTGAGGGTCACAATGCTTGTGTATGCGCTCGTAACACTCAAGAATGGGCGGGGCCTCAGGGTGAATGCTGGTTTCTCCTACACTGAACGTTGGACAACGTGCCAACCACAAGGGTTCTTGCCATGGGTAAGGAGGAGTCCTGATTTCTGCATCACACTCACCCCTGGGCAGTGTTTGGAGATAAGGTCTTGGTTCTGAAGCCTGATAACTGAGGTAGGAAAGAGATGATGACCTAAGGCCATGGCGGGTTTTATGTGCTCAGTGTGCGGTCAGCTTTCTGGGTGTTGGTCAAAAGGTCCGGGCTCAGGTTGTGTTCGACAGTGCATTAGTGCCCAGGTTAGACTATATAATTTGGGTAAAGTCGAGTGCTGTGTAGGTTTACCCTCATTTAAGGTGCCTGGGCAGCTCATGAGGCAATAATTTATTTTCTAGAGGGCAGGCAGGATGCTGCATTGTGGGTCCGGTATTGCCAAACTTGAGGGCTTCGGGGCCAGGAGTGTGAGGACGGAAGTCTGAGAAGACAAGCTAGACTTGGGTTTCAGGGCGAGGGCACGGCAGGTACCCCCTGCAGATCTGAACGAATATCTCATCCATCTGAAGTCAGGGCAAGGATCAGACGTTGGCTCAGGTGGGAATTTCTGAGCATGACGGCCGCTTCATGAAGGGAGCGGAATCTCGAGGCCATTGAGGTTTTCCCACGTTGGGAGTTGTGGGATGCCCCTTTCAAGGATTCCTTCTGCGGGACAATTGAGACCTGTTGGACAGCTCCAGGACATCCCATATGGAATGACTCCAGAGCACGGTTCGCGGATGGATGCCTGGGAAGCCTGCCTCGCATTCCAATTGTCTCCTAGCAACAAGACTGTTTAGATCTGATGGCTCTGCTGGAGCAACCGGGGTGGCTGAGTTGAAATGGACTTTCCTGAGGATGGGTCCTAATGTGTTTTTGTGTCCATGAGGGCCTTGGAATGGGGCGGTGGCACCGGGACCCTGAAGTACTCTCCTAAGCTTTGGACATGGCTCCCATGCACAGGTTTCCTTGTGGAGACGAGATGAGTTCTGATGGGTGCCTCAGGAAAACCCCTATGCTCGTATTGGAATCAGGCTTTTGAGGACACATGCCTGTAACCCAAAGCAATGGATCCTATTATGGCCTAGGGTCCTGTCTGGTTCAATCTTCTTCTCTGGGGACATCCATCTATGGTATGAGTGGTGGTCGATTATCAGCTGGTGTCAGACAGCCCTTGTTTGTTCCGGGCGACCCACACTATTGGGATGGCCTCAGGGACTTTGGAGGTTGCTCCTAATTTGTACGATTCTGGACCATGGAATGGGCAAAATTCCCATGGATTGGAAGGCACAGTCCTAATGTATGGCTCCAGGGGCCCAGCCTGGAGGGTGTGTGGCAAAAGACGTTAAGGACAGAAATCTGAAAACACATACTCAGCTTATGTTTGGGGACGTAGGTATGGCAGGCCCGATCTACAAACCATGAGAAGAACTCTTCAGGATATGAAGAATGTGCGAGTCTGAGGCGCTTGCTCAGGCTTTTGTCTCTGGATTTTGTATCAGCGTTGGCCGTGGAATGTCGGGGAGGCCTCATGGGCCATGGACGAATCTTCCTCTCTGAGGATTTGGCCCGATTCCCAATTTCTTTTCGTCAATCTGTGGGATGGGAGGACTCATTTCAGTTTTGTTACCTCATGTGTCCCACCAAAAGAGGAATTCCAAAGCCTAGCCGTGGGGAAGACTGAAGGGACAACCCGAACTATGGTTAAAAATTGGGGCCTAGGGGCATGGCAAGCCCAATATGCTATCTTTTCATCCAGCCACTGAGTGACCTTACTTGAGGACTGGGCTCAGCCTGAGCGTCACAATGTGTGTTTGTGACCAATGTGGCCCGCCAGCATGGGCGGGGCCTCATGGGCCACACTGGTTTCAACTACACTGAACGTTGGACAACATGCCAACCACAAGGTTTTTTGCCATGGGGGGAAAGAGTTCTGATTTCTGCATCACCTTCTACCCTAGGCAGTGATTGGAGATAAGGTCTAGGTTCTGAAACCTGAAAACCGATGTTGGGAAGAGATGACGACCTAAGGCCATGGCGGCTCGATGAGCTCAGTGTGCGGCCAGCTGTCTGGGAGGGTCCACGGGGTCCAGGCTCAGGCTGTGTCAGAAAGGGCATTAGTGCCCTGGTCAGGCTAAGTATTTGGGGTACAGCCAAGGTCGGTGCAGGTTGATTCTCATTTGGGGTTACTGGGTAGCCCCAGAGGACAATGTTTTTCTTCTGGAGGGCCGGCAGAGTGCTGCATTGTAGTTCTGGATTGCCAAACTGGAGGGCTTGTGGGCCAGTAGTCTGACGACAAAAGTCTGAGAACACAAGCTAGGCTTAGGTTTCTGGGTGAGGCCATGGCAGGCACAATCTACAGACCTGAATCGAGATCTCATGCATCTGAAGTCAGGGCGAGGATCAGACGATCGCTCAGGTAGGAGTTTCTGTCCCTGATGGCCCCTTCATGAATGGGGGGGCCATCACGAGGACATGGGTGTTTTCCCACGATGGGAGTTGTGAGAAGCTCCAAACTGCAGAGAGTCTTCTGCAGGACAATTGAGACCTGTTGTTTGGCTCCACGCCAATGATTCTGAGCAGGGTTCTAAGGATGGATGGCTGGGTATCCAACCTCGCATTCCAATTGTCTCCTAGCAACAAGACAGGTTAGATCTCCTGGATCTGTGGGGAGCAACCGAGGACACTGAGTTGAAATGGACACCCCTGGGGATGGGTCCTAACGTGCTTTTGTGTTATGGAGACTTTGGAATGAAGAGGTGGCACTGGGGCCCTAGAGGTTTCTCCTAAACAGAGGCTTTGACACAGCTCCAACGTGCAAGTTTCCCATGTGTAGATGAGATGTTTTCTGATGGGTGAGTCAAAAAACAGCTATATGCTGCTTTTGAAATCCAGGAATGTGAGGAGAGATGCCTGGAAACCAAAGCAATGGATCTGATTTGTGCCTAGGGGCCTGTTCTTTCCTTTTTACCTCTGGGGACATCTGTCTATGGGTCTGAGTGCAGGTAGGTGCTCAGTTGGGCTCAGATTGCCCCTGTTTTTCCTGGGAAGCCACCACTATTGAGATGGATCAGGGACTTTCGAGGTTTATCCTATTAGAAGGGCTGTGGCCATTGGAATGGGCACACACAATTCCCTTGTAGAGGGCAAGTACAGTCCTCAGGTTTGGCTCCAGGGGCCTGAGCCTGTAGGTTGTGTAGGCCAGGGCTGTTTGGACAGTTGTCTGAAAACACAAACTCGGCTTATGTTTCGGGTCATAGGTATGGCATGACTGATCTACAGACCATGAGGAGAACCCTTCGGGATTTGAAAGAAGGGCGAGTGTGAGGCTCCTGCTCAAGTTTTTGTCTCTGGATATCGTGTCACTCATGGTCGTGGAATTTCTGGGTGACTTCATGGGAAATGGACGAGTCTTACTCTCTGGTGGTTTGGCCCCGTCCAAAGAGTTTGGGTTCATTCTGTGGGCTGGAAGAAGTCCGTTTTTGTTGTTGTTGTTGTTGTTTTCTTTTTTAACCTCAGGTGTCCCACCAAATGAGGGATTCCAGAGTAGAGCCCTGGGGAGGGGCGACTGGACAATAAGAAATCTGGTTAAAAATTGGGGCCTAGGGACATGTCAAGCCCATTATGACATCTAAAGGTCCAGGCACTGAGAGGACTTACTAGAGGACAGGACTCATGCTGAGGGTCACAATGCGTGTGTATGCCCTCGTAACACTCAAGAATGGGCGGGGCCTCAGGGTGAATGCTGGTTTCTCCAAATTGAACGTTGAACAACGTGCCAACCACAAGGATTCTTGCCATGGGTAAAGAGGAGTTCTGATTTCTGCATCACACTCACCCCTGGGCAGTGATTGGAGATAAGGTCTCGTTCTGAAGCCTGAAAACTGAGGTAGGGAAGAGATGATGACCTAAGGCCATGGCGGGTTTTATGTGCTCAGTGTGTGGTCAGCTTTCTGGGTGTTGGTCAGGAGGTCCGTGCTCAGGTTGTGTTCGACAGTGCATTAGTGCCCAGGTTAGACTATATAATTTGGGTAAAGTCGAGTGCTGTGTAGGTTTACCCTCATTTAAGGTGCCTGGGCACCTCATGAGGCAATAATTTTTTTTCTAGAGGGCAGGCAGAATGCTGCATTGTGAGTCCGGAATTGCCAAACTTGAGGGCTTCGGGGCCAGGAGTGTGAGGACGGAAGTCTGAGAAGACAAGCTAGACTTGGGTTTCGGGGGGGCATGGCAGGTACCCCCTGCATATCTGAACCAATATCTCATCCATGTGAAGTCAGGGCGAGGATCAGACGTTGGCTCAGGTGGGAGTTTCTGAGCATGACGGCCGCTTCATGAAGGGAGCAGAATCTCGAGGCCATTGAGGATTTCCCACGTTGGGAGTTGTGGGATGCCCCCTTCAAGGATTCCTTCTGCGGGACAATTGAGACCTTTTGGACAGCTCCAGGACATTCCATATGGAATGACTCCATAGCACCGTTCGCGGATGGATGCCTGGGAAGCCGGCCTCGCATTCCAATTTTCTCCTAGCAACAAGACAGTTTAGATCTGATGGCTCTGCCTGAGCAACCGGGGTGGCTGAGTTGAAATGGACTTTCCTGAGGATGGGTCCTAATGTGTTTTTGTGTCCATGAGTGCCTTGGAATGGGGCGGTGGCACCGGGACCCTGAAGTACTCTCCTAAGCTTTGGACATGGCTCCCATGCACAGGTTTCCTTGTGGAGACGAGATGAGTTCTGATGGGTGCCTCAGGAAAACCCCTATGCTCGTATTGGAATCAGGCTTTTGAGGACACATGCCTGTAACCCAAAGCAATGGATCCTATTATGGCCTAGGGTCCTGTCTGGTTCAATCTTCTTCTCTGGGGACGTCCATCTATGGTATGAGTGGAGGTCGATTATCAGCTGGCGTTAGACAGCCCTTGTTTGTTCAGGGCGACCAAATCTATTGGGATGGCCTCAGGGACTTTGGAGGTTTCTCCTAATTTGTACGATTTTGGTCCAAGGAATGGGCAGAATTCCCATGGATTGGTAGGCACAGTCCTAATGTGTGGCTCCAGGGGCCCAGCCTGGAGGGTGTGTGGCCCAAGACTTTGAGGACAGAAGTCTGAAAACACAAACTCAGCTTAGGTTTGGGGACGTAGGTATGGCAGGCCCGATCACCAAACCATGAGAAGAACTCTTCAGGATACGAAGAAAGTGCGAGTCTGAGGTGCTTGCTCAGGCTTTTGTCTCTGGATTTTGAATCAGCGATGGCCGTGGAATGTCGGGGAGGCCTCATGGGCCATGGACGAATCTTCCTCTCTGAGGATTTGGCCCGATTCCCAATTTATTTTCGTCAATCTGTGGGATGGGAGGACTCATTTCAGTTTTGTTACCTCAGATGTCCCACCAAAAGAGGAATTCCAAAGCCTAGCCGTGGGGAAGACTGAAGGGACAACCCGAACTATGGTTAAAAATTGGGGCCTAGGGGCATGGCAAGCCCAATATGCTATCTCTTCATCCAGCCACTGAGTGACCTTACTTGAGGACTGGGCTCAGCCTGAGCGTCACAATGTGTGTTTGTGACCAATGTGGCCCGCCAGCATGGGCGGGGCCTCATGGGACACACTGGTTTCAACTACACTGAACGTTGGACAACATGCCAACCACAAGGTTTTTTGCCATGGGGGGAAAGAGTTCTGATTTCTGCATCACCTTCTACCCTAGGCAGTGATTGGAGATAAGGTCTAGGTTCTGAAACCTGAAAACCGATGTTGGGATGAGATGACGACCTAAGGCCATGGAGGCTCGATGAGCTCAGTGTGCGGCCAGCTGTCTGGGAGGGTCCACGGGGTCCAGGCTCAGGCTGTGTCAGAAAGGGCATTAGTGCCCTGGTCAGGCTAAGTATTTGGGGTACAGCCAAGGTCGGTGCAGGTTGATTCTCATTTGGGGTTACTGGGTAGCCCCAGAGGACAATGTTTTTCTTCTGGAGGGCCGGCAGAGTGCTGCATTGTAGTTCTGGATTGCCAAACTGGAGGGCTTGTGGGCCAGTAGTCTGACGACAAAAGTCTGAGAACACAAGCTAGGCTTAGGTTTCTGGGTGAGGCCATGGCAGGCACAATCTACAGACCTGAATCGAGATCTCGTGCATCTGAAGTCAGGGCGAGGATCAGACGATCGCTCAGGTAGGAGTTTCTGTCCCTGATGGCCCCTTCATGAATGGGGGTGCCATCACGAGGACATGGGTGTTTTCCCACGATGGGAGTTGTGAGAAGCTCCAAACTGCAGAGAGTCTTCTGCAGGACAATTGAGACCTGTTGTTTGGCTCCACGCCAATGATTCTGAGCAGGGTTCTAAGGATGGATGGCTGGGTATCCCACCTCGCATTCCAATTGTCTCCTAGCAACAAGACAGGTTAGATCTCCTGGATCTGTGGGGAGCAACCGAGGACACTGAGTTGAAATGGACACCCCTGGGGATGGGTCCTAACGTGCTTTTGTGTTATGGAGACTTTGGAATGAAGAGGTGGCACTGGGGCCCTAGAGGTTTCTCCTAAACAGAGGCTTTGACACAGCTCCAACGTGCAAGTTTCCCATGTGTAGATGAGATGTTTTCTGATGGGTGAGTCAAAAAACAGCTATATGCTGCTTTTGAAATCCAGGAATGTGAGGAGAGATGCCTGGAAACCAAAGCAATGGATCTGATTTGTGCCTAGGGGCCTGTTCTTTCCTTTTTACCTCTGGGGACATCTGTCTATGGGTCTGAGTGCAGGTAGGTGCTCAGTTGGGCTCAGATTGCCCCTGTTTTTCCTGGGAAGCCACCACTATTGAGATGGATCAGGGACTTTCGAGGTTTATCCTATTAGAAGGGCTGTGGCCATTGGAATGGGCACACACAATTCCCTTGTAGAGGGCAAGTACAGTCCTCAGGTTTGGCTCCAGGGGCCTGAGCCTGTAGGTTGTGTAGGCCAGGGCTGTTTGGACAGTTGTCTGAAAACACAAACTCGGCTTATGTTTCGGGTCATAGGTATGGCATGACTGATCTACAGACCATGAGGAGAACCCTTCGGGATTTGAAAGAAGGGCGAGTGTGAGGCTCCTGCTCAAGTTTTTGTCTCTGGATATCGTGTCACTCATGGTCGTGGAATTTCTGGGTGACTTCATGGGAAATGGACGAGTCTTACTCTCTGGTGGTTTGGCCCCGTCCAAAGAGTTTGGGGTCATTCTGTGGGCTGGAAGAAGTCCGTTTTTGTTGTTGTTGTTGTTGTTTTCTTTTTTAACCTCAGGTGTCCCACCAAATGAGGGATTCCAGAGTAGAGCCCTGGGGAGGGGCGACTGGACAATAAGAAATCTGGTTAAAAATTGGGGCCTAGGGACATGTCAAGCCCATTATGACATCTAAAGGTCCAGGCACTGAGAGGACTTACTAGAGGACAGGACTCATGCTGAGGGTCACAATGCGTGTGTATGCCCTCGTAACACTCAAGAATGGGCGGGGCCTCAGGGTGAATGCTGGTTTCTCCAAAATTGAACGTTGAACAACGTGCCAACCACAAGGATTCTTGCCATGGGTAAAGAGGAGTTCTGATTTCTGCATCACACTCACCCCTGGGCAGTGATTGGAGATAAGGTCTCGTTCTGAAGCCTGAAAACTGAGGTAGGGAAGAGATGATGACCTAAGGCCATGGCGGGTTTTATGTGCTCAGTGTGTGGTCAGCTTTCTGGGTGTTGGTCAGGAGGTCCGTGCTCAGGTTGTGTTCGACAGTGCATTAGTGCCCAGGTTAGACTATATAATTTGGGTAAAGTCGAGTGCTGTGTAGGTTTACCCTCATTTAAGGTGCCTGGGCACCTCATGAGGCAATAATTTTTTTTCTAGAGGGCAGGCAGAATGCTGCATTGTGAGTCCGGAATTGCCAAACTTGAGGGCTTCGGGGCCAGGAGTGTGAGGACGGAAGTCTGAGAAGACAAGCTAGACTTGGGTTTCGGGGGGGCATGGCAGGTACCCCCTGCATATCTGAACCAATATCTCATCCATGTGAAGTCAGGGCGAGGATCAGACGTTGGCTCAGGTGGGAGTTTCTGAGCATGACGGCCGCTTCATGAAGGGAGCAGAATCTCGAGGCCATTGAGGATTTCCCACGTTGGGAGTTGTGGGATGCCCCCTTCAAGGATTCCTTCTGCGGGACAATTGAGACCTTTTGGACAGCTCCAGGACATTCCATATGGAATGACTCCATAGCACCGTTCGCGGATGGATGCCTGGGAAGCCGGCCTCGCATTCCAATTTTCTCCTAGCAACAAGACAGTTTAGATCTGATGGCTCTGCCTGAGCAACCGGGGTGGCTGAGTTGAAATGGACTTTCCTGAGGATGGGTCCTAATGTGTTTTTGTGTCCATGAGTGCCTTGGAATGGGGCGGTGGCACCGGGACCCTGAAGTACTCTCCTAAGCTTTGGACATGGCTCCCATGCACAGGTTTCCTTGTGGAGACGAGATGAGTTCTGATGGGTGCCTCAGGAAAACCCCTATGCTCGTATTGGAATCAGGCTTTTGAGGACACATGCCTGTAACCCAAAGCAATGGATCCTATTATGGCCTAGGGTCCTGTCTGGTTCAATCTTCTTCTCTGGGGACGTCCATCTATGGTATGAGTGGAGGTCGATTATCAGCTGGCGTTAGACAGCCCTTGTTTGTTCAGGGCGACCAAATCTATTGGGATGGCCTCAGGGACTTTGGAGGTTTCTCCTAATTTGTACGATTTTGGTCCAAGGAATGGGCAGAATTCCCATGGATTGGTAGGCACAGTCCTAATGTGTGGCTCCAGGGGCCCAGCCTGGAGGGTGTGTGGCCCAAGACTTTGAGGACAGAAGTCTGAAAACACAAACTCAGCTTAGGTTTGGGGACGTAGGTATGGCAGGCCCGATCACCAAACCATGAGAAGAACTCTTCAGGATACGAAGAAAGTGCGAGTCTGAGGTGCTTGCTCAGGCTTTTGTCTCTGGATTTTGAATCAGCGATGGCCGTGGAATGTCGGGGAGGCCTCATGGGCCATGGACGAATCTTCCTCTCTGAGGATTTGGCCCGATTCCCAATTTATTTTCGTCAATCTGTGGGATGGGAGGACTCATTTCAGTTTTGTTACCTCAGGTGTCCCACCAAAAGAGGAATTCCAAAGCCTAGCCGTGGGGAAGACTGAAGGGACAACCCGAACTATGGTTAAAAATTGGGGCCTAGGGGCATGGCAAGCCCAATATGCTATCTCTTCATCCAGCCACTGAGTGACCTTACTTGAGGACTGGGCTCAGCCTGAGCGTCACAATGTGTGTTTGTGACCAATGTGGCCCGCCAGCATGGGCGGGGCCTCATGGGCCACACTGGTTTCAACTACACTGAACGTTGGACAACATGCCAACCACAAGGTTTTTTGCCATGGGGGGAAAGAGTTCTGATTTCTGCATCACCTTCTACCCTAGGCAGTGATTGGAGATAAGGTCTAGGTTCTGAAACCTGAAAACCGATGTTGGGAAGAGATGACGACCTAAGGCCATGGCGGCTCGATGAGCTCAGTGTGCGGCCAGCTGTCTGGGAGGGTCCACGGGGTCCAGGCTCAGGCTGTGTCAGAAAGGGCATTAGTGCCCTGGTCAGGCTAAGTATTTGGGGTACAGCCAAGGTCGGTGCAGGTTGATTCTCATTTGGGGATACTGGGTAGCCCCAGAGGACAATGTTTTTCTTCTGGAGGGCCGGCAGAGTGCTGCATTGTAGTTCTGGATTGCCAAACTGGAGGGCTTGTGGGCCAGTAGTCTGACGACAAAAGTCTGAGAACACAAGCTAGGCTTAGGTTTCTGGGTGAGGCCATGGCAGGCACAATCTACAGACCTGAATCGAGATCTCGTGCATCTGAAGTCAGGGCGAGGATCAGACGATCGCTCAGGTAGGAGTTTCTGTCCCTGATGGCCCCTTCATGAATGGGGGTGCCATCACGAGGACATGGGTGTTTTCCCACGATGGGAGTTGTGAGAAGCTCCAAACTGCAGAGAGTCTTCTGCAGGACAATTGAGACCTGTTGTTTGGCTCCACGCCAATGATTCTGAGCAGGGTTCTAAGGATGGATGGCTGGGTATCCCACCTCGCATTCCAATTGTCTCCTAGCAACAAGACAGGTTAGATCTCCTGGATCTGTGGGGAGCAACCGAGGACACTGAGTTGAAATGGACACCCCTGGGGATGGGTCCTAACGTGCTTTTGTGTTATGGAGACTTTGGAATGAAGAGGTGGCACTGGGGCCCTAGAGGTTTCTCCTAAACAGAGGCTTTGACACAGCTCCAACGTGCAAGTTTCCCATGTGTAGATGAGATGTTTTCTGATGGGTGAGTCAAAAAACAGCTATATGCTGCTTTTGAAATCCAGGAATGTGAGGAGAGATGCCTGGAAACCAAAGCAATGGATCTGATTTGTGCCTAGGGGCCTGTTCTTTCCTTTTTACCTCTGGGGACATCTGTCTATGGGTCTGAGTGCAGGTAGGTGCTCAGTTGGGCTCAGATTGCCCCTGTTTTTCCTGGGAAGCCACCACTATTGAGATGGATCAGGGACTTTCGAGGTTTATCCTATTAGAAGGGCTGTGGCCATTGGAATGGGCACACACAATTCCCTTGTAGAGGGCAAGTACAGTCCTCAGGTTTGGCTCCAGGGGCCTGAGCCTGTAGGTTGTGTAGGCCAGGGCTGTTTGGACAGTTGTCTGAAAACACAAACTCGGCTTATGTTTCGGGTCATAGGTATGGCATGACTGATCTACAGACCATGAGGAGAACCCTTCGGGATTTGAAAGAAGGGCGAGTGTGAGGCTCCTGCTCAAGTTTTTGTCTCTGGATATCGTGTCACTCATGGTCGTGGAATTTCTGGGTGACTTCATGGGAAATGGACGAGTCTTACTCTCTGGTGGTTTGGCCCCGTCCAAAGAGTTTGGGTTCATTCTGTGGGCTGGAAGAAGTCCGTTTTTGTTGTTGTTGTTGTTGTTTTCTTTTTTAACCTCAGGTGTCCCACCAAATGAGGGATTCCAGAGTAGAGCCCTGGGGAGGGGCGACTGGACAATAAGAAATCTGGTTAAAAATTGGGGCCTAGGGACATGTCAAGCCCATTATGACATCTAAAGGTCCAGGCACTGAGAGGACTTACTAGAGGACAGGACTCATGCTGAGGGTCACAATGCGTGTGTATGCCCTCGTAACACTCAAGAATGGGCGGGGCCTCAGGGTGAATGCTGGTTTCTCCAAAACTGAACATTGAACAACGTGCCAACCACAAGGATTCTTGCCATGGGTAAAGAGGAGTTCTGATTTCTGCATCACACTCACCCCTGGGCAGTGATTGGAGATAAGGTCTCGTTCTGAAGCCTGAAAACTGAGGTAGGGAAGAGATGATGACCTAAGGCCATGGCGGGTTTTATGTGCTCAGTGTGTGGTCAGCTTTCTGGGTGTTGGTCAGGAGGTCCGTGCTCAGGTTGTGTTCGACAGTGCATTAGTGCCCAGGTTAGACTATATAATTTGGGTAAAGTCGAGTGCTGTGTAGGTTTACCCTCATTTAAGGTGCCTGGGCACCTCATGAGGCAATAATTTTTTTTCTAGAGGGCAGGCAGAATGCTGCATTGTGAGTCCGGAATTGCCAAACTTGAGGGCTTCGGGGCCAGGAGTGTGAGGACGGAAGTCTGAGAAGACAAGCTAGACTTGGGTTTCGGGGGGGCATGGCAGGTACCCCCTGCATATCTGAACCAATATCTCATCCATGTGAAGTCAGGGCGAGGATCAGACGTTGGCTCAGGTGGGAGTTTCTGAGCATGACGGCCGCTTCATGAAGGGAGCAGAATCTCGAGGCCATTGAGGATTTCCCACGTTGGGAGTTGTGGGATGCCCCCTTCAAGGATTCCTTCTGCGGGACAATTGAGACCTTTTGGACAGCTCCAGGACATTCCATATGGAATGACTCCATAGCACCGTTCGCGGATGGATGCCTGGGAAGCCGGCCTCGCATTCCAATTTTCTCCTAGCAACAAGACAGTTTAGATCTGATGGCTCTGCCTGAGCAACCGGGGTGGCTGAGTTGAAATGGACTTTCCTGAGGATGGGTCCTAATGTGCTTTTGTGTCAATGACTGCCTTGGAATGGGGCGGTGGCACCGGAACCCTGAAGTACTCTCCTAAGCTTTGGACATGGCTCCCATGCACAGGTTTCCTTGTGGAGACGAGATGAGTTCTGATGGGTGCCTCAGGAAAACCCCTATGCTCGTATTGGAATCAGGCTTTTGAGGACACATGCCTGTAACCCAAAGCAATGGATCCTATTATGGCCTAGGGTCCTGTCTGGTTCAATCTTCTTCTCTGGGGACGTCCATCTATGGTATGAGTGGAGGTCGATTATCAGCTGGCGTTAGACAGCCCTTGTTTGTTCAGGGCGACCAAATCTATTGGGATGGCCTCAGGGACTTTGGAGGTTTCTCCTAATTTGTACGATTTTGGTCCAAGGAATGGGCAGAATTCCCATGGATTGGTAGGCACAGTCCTAATGTGTGGCTCCAGGGGCCCAGCCAGGAGGGTGTGTGGCCCAAGACTTTGAGGACAGAAGTCTGAAAACACAAACTCAGCTTAGGTTTGGGGACGTAGGTATGGCAGGCCCGATCACCAAACCATGAGAAGAACTCTTCAGGATATGAAGAAAGTGCGAGTCTGAGGTGCTTGCTCAGGCTTTTGTCTCTGGATTTTGAATCAGCGATGGCCGTGGAATGTCGGGGAGGCCTCATGGGCCATGGACGAATCTTCCTCTCTGAGGATTTGGCCCGATTCCCAATTGCTTTTCGTCAATCTGTGGGATGGGAGGACTCATTTCAGTTTTGTTACCTCAGGTGTCCCACCAAAAGAGGAATTCCAAAGCCAAGTCGTGGGGAAGACTGAAGGGACATCCCGAACTATGGTTAAAAATTGGGGCCTAGGGGCATGGCAAGTCCAATATGCTATCTCTTCATCATCCAGCCACTGAGTGGCCTTACTTGAGGACTGGGCTCAGCCTGAGCGTCACAATGTGTGTTTGTGACCAATGTGGCCCACGAGCATGGGCGGGGCCTCATGGGCCACACTGGTTTCAACTACACTGAACGTTGGACAACATGCCAACCACAAGGTTTCTTGCCATGGGGAAGGAGTTCTGATTTCTGCATCACCTTCAACCCTGGGCAGTGATTGGAGATAAGGTCTAGGTTCTGAAACCTGAAAACCGAGGTTGGGAAGAGATGACGACCTAAGGCCATGGCGGCTCGATGTGCTCAGTGTACGGCTAGCTGTCTGGGTGGGTCCACGGGGTCCAGGCTCAGGCTGTGTCAGAAAGGGCATTAGTGCCCTGGTCAGCCTATGTATTTGGAGTACATCCAATGTCGGTGCAGGTTGATCCTCATTTGGGGTTACTGGGTAGCCCCAGAGGACAATGTTTTTCTTCTGGAGGGCCGGCAGAGTGCTGCATTATAGTTCTGGATTGCCAAACTGGAGGGCTTGTGGGCCAGGAGTCTGACGACAAAAGTCTGAGAACACAAGCTAGGCTTAGGTTTCTGGGTGAGGCCATGGCAGGCACCATCTACAGACCTGAATCGAGATCTCGTGCATCTGAAGTCAGGGCGAGGATCAGACGATCGCTCAGGTTGGAGTTTCTGTCCCTGATGGCCCCTTCATGAATGGGGGGGGCATCACGAGGCCATGGGGGTTTTCCCACGATGGGAGTTGTGAGAAGCTCCAAACTGCAGAGAGTCTTCTGCAGGACAATTGAGACCTGTTTTTGGCTCCAGGCCAATGATTCTGAGCAGGGTTCTAAGGATGGATGGATGGGTAGCCCACCTCGCATTCCAATTGTCTCCTAGCAACAAGACAGTTTAGATCTCCTGGATCTGTGGGGAGCAACCGTGGACGCTGAGTTGAAATGGACACCCCTGGGGATCGGTCCTAATGTGCTTTTGTGTCTATGGAGACCTTGGAATGATGCGGTGGCACTGGGGCCCTAAAGGGTTCTCCTAAACAGAGGCTTTGACACAGCCCCTACGTGCAAGTTTCCCATGTGTAGATGAGATATTTTCTGATGGGTGAGTCAAGAAACAGCTATATGCTGCTTTTGAAATCCAGGCCTCTGAGGAGAGATGCCTGGAAACCAAAGCAATGGATCTGATTAGTACCTAGGCGCCTGTTCTTTCCTTCATACCTCTGGGGACATCTGTCTATGGGTCTGAGTGCAGGTAGGTGCTCAGTTGGGCTCAGATTACCCCTGTTTTTCCTGGGAAGCCACCACTATTGAGATGGATCAGGGACTTTGGAGGTTTATCCTATTAGAAGGGTTGTGGCCTTTGGAATGGGCACACACAGTTCCCTCTGAGAGGACAAGTACAGTCCTCAGGTTTGGCTCCAGGGGCCTGAGCCTGTAGGTTGTGTAGGCCAGGGCTGTTTGGAAAGTTGTGTGAAAACACACACCCTCCATGCTAGGGCCCCTGGAACCACACATCAGTATTGTTCCTGCCCTCTCAAAGGGAATTCTTCATATTCCATTGGCCACAACCATATAAATCAGTAGAAATCTCCAATGTCCCTGGGACCATCCCAATATTGTAGGCTGCTCGGAACAAACAGGGGTGATCTGACACTAGCTGAGCAACTAGCTCCACACAGACTCGGAGACAGATGTCCCCAGAGAAGAACATTGAACTAGACAGGCCCCTAGGCCCTAATCAGATCCATTGCTTTGGTTTCCAGGCATCTCTTCTCAGAGGCCTGGTTTCCAATACCATCCTATGGGGTTTCCATAGGCTCCTTCAGAGCAAGTCTTGTCTGCACATTGGAAACTTGCTCGAGGAGCTATGTCAGAACCTCAGAGGCCTGGTTTTCAATACCACCATATGGGGGTTTCCTGAGGCATCAGTCAGAACAAATGTCTTCTCCACATGGGAAACGTGCTCTTTCAAGCTGTGTCAAAACCTCCGGCTAGGAAAATCCTTCAGAGCCCCGGGGCCACCACCTCATTCCAAGGTCTCCATGGACACAATCCCACATTAGGACCCATCTGCAGGAGAGTCTTTTTCAACTCAGTGCCCTTGGGTGCTCCCCTAGAGCCAGCAGATCGAACCTATCTTGTCACTAGGAGACAATTGGAATGTGAGGCGGACTGGCTAGGCATCCATCTGTAGAAAACTACTCTGAAGTAATTCCATATGGGACGTCCTGGAGCCATCCAACAGGTCACAGCTGTCCTGCAGAAGGAATCCTTGCGCTTTGGAGCACCTCACAACTCCCATCATGGGAAAAGCTCTGTGGCCTCGTGGTGCACTGTCCCCTTCATGAAAGAGCCATCTTGGACGGAAACTCCAACCTGAGCCAACGTCTAATCCTCACCCTGACTTCAGATGCACGAAATCTTGATTCAACTCTGCAGAGTGTGCCTGCCGAAACCCCGCCCCGAAGCAAAACCTAGCTATTGTTCTCAGACTTCGTCCTCACACTCCGAGCCCACCAGCCCTCCAGTTAGGGAATTCTGGAGAGACACAATGCAGCACTCTGACTGCCCTCCAGAAGGGAAACGTTGTCCTATGGGGCTAACCAGAAACACCAAATGAGGATCAACCTGCATGCCACTTGACTCTACCCCAATTATACAGTTTCGCTTCGGCGTTAATGCCCTGTCTTGCACAGCCTGAGGTCTGAATTTTCAACCGACACCCAGACAGCTGGCTGTACACTGAGCACATCAGACCCGCCATGGCTTTAGGTCATCATCTCTTTTCAACCTTGGTTTTCAGGCTTCAGAACCTAGACCTTATATATACTCACTACCCAGGGGTGAACGTGATGCAGAAATGAAACTCCTTCTTCCTCAAGGCAAGAAACCTTGTGGTTGGCATGTTTTCCAACGTTCAGTGTAGGAGAATCCAGTGTAGCCCATGAGTCCCCGCCCATGCTTGAGAACCGCAATGGGCACAAACATATTGGGACCCTCAGTGTGAGCCCTGTCCTCAAGTAAATCCTCTCAGGGGCTGGACCAAGAACCCGCATTGCCATCCCTAGTCCCCCAATATTAATGAGAGGTTGAGAGTTCTAATCACCCCTATTCAGGTCTCTGCTCTGGAACCCCTGAGGAAAAAAAATATTGAAGGGTCTCCTCCATCCCCTGAATGAGCCCCAAAACTTGGGATCTGACCAAATCTTAAAAGAGAAAGAATCATCCATGGCCAAAGAGGCCATCCCGTCATTCCATGGCCACCATTGACACAATATCTAGAGACAAAAGCCTGGAGATATGCCTCACACTTGCCCTTTGTTCATAGCCTGATAAATTCTTCTCGCGGTCTATAGATCAGGCTTGTCATACCTACGTCCCCAAATCTAAGCTGAGTTTGGGTTTTCAGGTTTCTGTCCCCACTGTCCTGGCCCACACACCCTCCAGGCTGGGGCCCCTGGAGCCATGCCTCAGGACTGTGCCTGCCTTCTCCAAGCAAATTCTGCCCATTCCATTGGCCACAACCCTAAAGATTAGGAGAACACTCCAACGTCCCTGAGGCCATCCCAATAGTGTTGGCCACTCAGGGCAAACAGGGTGATCTGTCCCAAGATGAGCAACTACCTCAACTCAGATCCATAGACAGATAACCCCAGAGAAGAAGATTGAACCGGACAGGCACCTAGGCCCTAATCAGATCCATTGCTTTTGATTCCAGGCATCTCTCCTCAGAGGCCTGGTTTCCAATACCAGCATATGTGTTCTTCAAGAGGTACCAGTCTGAACAAATCTCATTTCCACATGGGAAACATGCATTTTGGAGCTGTGTCACAACCTCCAGTTAAGGGAAACCTTCAGGTCCCAGCAGCCAACACCCCATTCCAAGGTCTCCATGGACACAAACCCGCATTATGACCCATCCGCAGGCGAGTCCATTTCAACACATCCCCTTTGTTTGCTCCCCAAAAGAAGCAGATCGAACCTGCCTTGTCACTAGGAGACAATAGGAATGTGAGGCGGGCACTCCAGGAATCCATCCTTAGAACCCTGCACTGCCGTGGTTCCGCATGGGACGTCCTGGAGCAATCTGACCGGTCTCGACTGTCCCGTAGAAGGAATCCTTGCCGATTGGAGCAACTTACAATGCCAATCGTGGGAAAGTCTCCATAGCCCCATGATGCCCCCCACCATCATGAAGGGGCCATCCTGAACAGAAACTTCAACCTGAGCCTTCGTCTGATCCTCGCCCTGACTTCAGATGCATGAGATTTAGATTTAGCTCTACAGAGTGTGCCTGCCATGATCTTGACCCAAAACCTAAGCCTAGCTTGTGTTCTCTCACTTCCTTCCTCACAATTCTGGCCCACAAGCCCTCCAGTGTGAGAATTCCGTCGCCACAATGCAGCACTCTTCCTTCCCTCCAGAAGAAAAACGTTGCCCCTGGGGCTACCCAGAAACGCCAAATGAGGATCAACCTGCATGCCACTCAACTTTACTCCAATTATACAGTCTAAGCTTGGCACTAATGCCCTGTCTGACACAGCCTGAGCCTGGACCTCCTGGATGACACCCAGAAAGGTGGTGTCACACCTAAGGACTGTGTCAGTGCTCTCCAAGGGAACTCTGCCCGTTTCATTTGCCACAACCTTACAGATTAGGAGAAACCTCCAATTCCCAAGACCAGCCCAATAGTGTTGGCCTCCCCCAACAAACATGGGTGATCTGACACAAGCTGAGCAGTGACCTCCATTCTGAATCTTAGACAGAGACACTCAGAGGAGAATATTGAAAAGGACAGGCCCCTAGACCGTAATCAGATCCATTGCTTTGGATTCCAGGCATTGTTCCCCAGATGCTTGGTTTCCAATACCAGGTTGAGGGGGTTTCAGAACAAATCTCGTCTCTACATGGGAAACTTGCTCTTTGGAGCTGCATCAAAACCTCAGGTTAGGAGAATTCTTCAGGGCAACAGAGCCACTGCCCCATTCCAAGGGATCCATGGACACAAATCCACATCATGACTGATCCTCATGAGAGTCCATTTCAATTCAGCCCCCTCGGTTGTTCCCCCAGTGACAGCAGATCAAATCCTCCTTTTCACTAGGACACAACTGGAATGCAAGTTGGACTGCCCAGGCATCCATCATTAGAACTGTGCTTTGGAGCATTTCTTATGGGACGTCCTTGATCCATCCAAAAGGTCGTGACTGTCCCGCTGACGGAATCCTTGTGGTTTGGAGCATCACACACTCACAAAGTTGGAAATCTTCCATGGTTTCCTGATGCCCCCCCACCTTCAAGAAGGGGACATCATGTACAGAAACTCCAACCTAAGCCAACATCTGATCCTCGCCCTGACTTCAGATGCACGAGATCTCATTTCAGGTCTGTAGAGTGTGCCTGCCATGTCACCGCTGCGAATTCTAAGCTGAACTTGTGTTCTCAGAATTCTGTCCAAAAACACCTGGCCCACAAGCCCTGAAGTTGGCAATTCTGGAGCCAGAATGCAGCACTCTGCCTGCCCTGCAGAAGAAAATCTTTGCCCTATGGGGCCAACCAGAAACCCCAAATGAGGACCAACCTTCACATCACTCGACTGTACCCCAATTATACAGTCTAGCCTGGGGACTAATGCCCTGCCTGACACAGCCTGAGCCCAGACTTCATGATGGACACAGACATCTGGCCGCACACTAAGTGCAACGGACCCACCATGGCCTTAGGTCGTCATCTCTTACCAACCTCGGTTTTCAGGCTTCAGAATCTAGACATTATCTCTACTCACTGCCATGCCGTGTACGTGATGCAGAAATCAGAACTCCTCCTTCCCCATGACCAGAAACCCTGTGGTTGGCATGTTGTCCAACGTGCAGTGTAGGAGAAACCAGCATGGCCCATGAGGCCTCAGACATGCTTGAGGGCTGCGATGGGCACAAACACACATTAGGACCCTAAGCATGAACCCTGGCCTCAAGTAAAGCCTCTCCAGGGCTGGACCAAGAGCCCACATATGGAGATTACCATGCCCCTACTCCCCAAACCTTAACCAGTGCTTGAGAAGTCTAGTCACCCCTACTCAGATCTCTTCTCTAGAATCCCTCCTTGGTGGGACACATGAGGTTAAAAAAAAATAGTAAAAGGACTCCTACCGTCCAAAGAATGACCGCAAACCCTTGGAATTGGGCCAAATTCACAGAGAGAAATACTCGTCCATGGCTGATGAGGCCATCCTGACATTCCACGGCCACCATTGACACAAAATCCGGAGACAAAAGCCTGAAAAAGCGACACACACTCGCCCTTTGTTCAAAGCCTGAAAAATTCTCACGGTCTGTAGATCGGGCCTGCCATACCTATGTCCCCAAACCTAAGCCAAGTTTGTGTTTTCAGACTTCTGTCTCCATTGTCCTGGCCCACACACCCTCAAGGCTTGGCCCCATGGAGCCACACCTCAGGACTGTGCCTGCCCTCTCCATGGGAATTCTGCTCATTCCTTTGGCACAACCTGACAGATTAGGAGAAACATCCGAAGTCCCCGAGGCCACCCCAATATTGTAGGATGTCCGGGACAAACAGGGACCATCTGCCACAAGCTGAGCCACTACCTCCAATCAGACCTGTAGATAGATATCCATAGAAAAGAAGATTGAAGAGGACAGGCACCTAGGCCCTAAACGAATTCATTGCTTTTGTTTTCATGTATCTCTCCTCAGAGGCCTGGATTCCAATACCAGCACATGGGGGTTTCTGGAGCTACCAATCAGAACAAATCGCATGCCACATGGGAATCATGCTATATGGAACTGTGTCAAAACCTCCAGTTAGGAGAAAATTTCACGTCACTGGAGCCACCGCCCCATTCCAATGTCTCAATGGACACAATCCCACATTATGACCCATCCTCAGGAGAGTCCATTTCAACTCAAACCTGGCGGTTGCTCACCCAGTGCCAGCAGATCAAACCTGCTTTGTCACTAGGAGACAATTGGAATGCGAGTTCGTTGCCCAGGTATCCATGTTAGAACTCTGCTCTGGAGAAATTCCTAATGGGGTGTCCTTGATCCATTCAACAGGTCTCAACTGTCCTGCAGAAGGAATCCTTGTGGTTTGCAGCATCACACACTCGCACCGTGGGAAAACCTCCATGGCCTCGTGATGCCTCCACCTTCAGGTAGAGGACATCATGGACAGAAACTCCCGTCTGATCCTCGCCCTGACCTCAGATGCATGAGATCTCAATTCAGCTCTGCAGAGTGTGCCTGCCTTGCCCTCGCCCCAAAACCTAAGCCAGCTCGCGTTCTCAGACTTCCATCCTCACAGTCCTGGCCCACAAGCCTTCCACTTTGGGAATTCTGGAGACAAAATGCAGCACTCTGCCTGCCCTCCAGAAGAGAGACTTTGCCCTAGGGGTCTACCCAGAAACATCAAATGAGGATCAACCTGCAATTCTCTAGACTCTACCCCAATTATACAGTCTAGCCTGGGCACTAATGCCCTGTCTGACACAGCCTGACCCCAGACCTCGTGACCGACACCCAGACACCTGGCCTCACACTGAACACATCGAACATGCCATGGCCTTAGGTCATCATCTCTTCCCAACCTTGGTCTTCAGGCTTCAGAACCTAGACATTATCTCCACTCACAACTAAGTGATGTACGTGATGCAGAAATCAGAACTTCACCTTCCCCATGACCAGAAACCTTGTGGTTGGCATGTTGTCCAACGTTCAGTATATGAGAACCCAGCATGGCCAATGAGGCCTCAGACATGCTTGAGGGCTGTGATGGGCACAAACACACATTAGAACCCTAAGCATGAACCCTGGCCTCAAGTAAAGCCTCTCCGGGGCTGGACCAAGAGCCTGCATATGGGACTTGCCATGCCCCTACTCCCCCAATCCTAGCCAGAGCTTGAGAAGTCTAGTCAACCTTATTCAGAGCTCTTTTCTGGAATCCCTATTTGGTGGGACACATAAGGTAAAAAAAAAACAAAACAAACAAACAAAAAAAAACCAAGATAAAGAAAAAAAAAAAGTAAGGACTCCTACCATCCAACGAATGACCCCAAACACTTGGAATCTGGCCAAATCCACAGAGAGAAATACTCGTCCATGGTCGATGAGGCCAGCCTGACATTCCACGGCCACCATTGACACAAAATCCGGAGACAAAAACCTGAAAAAGCGCCACACACTTGCCCTTTGTTCAGAGCCCCCAAAATTCTCAAGGTCTGTAGATCGGGCCTGCCATACCTATGTCCCCAAACCTAAGCCGAGTTTGTGTTTTCAGACTTCTGTCTCCATTGTCCTCACCCACACATTCTAAAGGCTGGGCCCCATGGAGCCACACCTCAGGACTGTGCCTGCCCTCTCCAAGGGAATTCTGCTCATTCATGTGGCACAACCTGACAGATTAGGAGAATCATCCAAAATCTCTGAGGCCATCCCAATAGTGTAGGATGTCCTGGACATACAGGGACCCTCTGGCACAAGCTGAGCCACTACCTCCAATCAGAACCTTAGACAGATATCCATAGAAAAGAATATTGAACAAGACAGGCACCTAGGCCCTAATTGGATCCATTGCTTTTGTTTTCAGGCATCTCTCCTCAGAGGCCTGGATTCCAATACCAGCATAAGGGGGTTTCCAGAGCTACCTATCAGAAAAAATCTCGTCTCCACATGGGAATCTTGCTCTATGGAGCTGTGTCATAACCTCCAGTTAGGAGAAAACTTCAGGTCACTGGAGCCACTGCCCCATTTGAATATCTCCATGGACACAATCCCAAATTATGACCCATCCTCAGGAGAGTCCATTTCAACTAAACCCCCTCGGTTGCTACTCCAGAGCCAGCAGATTGAACCTGCCTTGTCGCTAGGAGACAATTGAAATGCGAGTTGGGCTCCTCAGGCATCCATCCTTAGAACCCTGCTCTTGCGTCGTTCCTTATGGGACATCCTTGAGCCATCCAACAGGTCTCGACTGTCCCACAGGAGTCCTTGTGCATGGACCACCTAACAACTCATATCATGGAAAGCTTCCAAGGTCACATGATGCCCCCAATCTTCATGAAGGCAGATCATGGAAAGAAACTCCAACCTGAGCCAACAGCTGATCTCGCCTTGACTTCAGATGCACGAGATCTTGATTCAGCTCTTCAGAGTGTACCTGCTGTGCCCTCACCCCAAAACCTAAGCGTAGCTAGTGTTCTCCGACTTCCGTCCTCACTCTCCTGGACCACACGCCCTCTATTTTGGGATTTCCGATGACACAGTGCTGCACTCTGCCTGCCCTCTAGAAGAAAAATATTGCCCTATGGGTCTACCCAGAAACCTCAAATGAGGATAAACCTGCACGTCACTCAACTGTACACCAATTATATAGTCTAGCCTGTGCACTAATGCCCTGTCTGACAGAACCTGAGGCCTGAATTCCCAACCGACACCCAGACAGCTTGCAGTACACTGAGAACATCTGAACCGCCATGGCCTTAGGTCGCCATCTCTTTCCAACTTCGGTTTTCAGGCTACAGAATCCTAGACCTTATCTCTACTCACTTCCCATGGGTGAACGTGATGCAGAAATCAGAACTCCTCCTTCCCTCTCGCCAGAATCTTGTGGTTGGCATCTTGTCCAACGTTCAGTGGAGGACCCCTGTAGGGCCTACAGGGGTAGTAGTAGGGCCCCTGAGGGTAGTGTAGGGTCCCTGAGGCCCTGCCTATGCTTAAGAGCTGCGGTGGGCTCAAACACACATTGGGACCCTCAGTTTGAGCCCTGTCCTCAAGTAAAGCCTCTCAGTGGCTGGACCATGAGCCCGCATATGGGGCCTGCCATGCCCCAAGTCACCCAATCTTAACCAGAGGTAGAGACATCTAGTCACCCCTACTCAGGGCTCTGCTCTGGAATCCCTCTTTGGTGGGACATTTGAGGTAAATAAACACAGAAAGGACTCCTCCCACTCACAGAATGATCCCAATCACTTGGGTTGGGCCATCCCAAGTGATTGGGGTCCAGAGAGAAAGACTCGTCCATGGCCCATGAGGCCAGCCCGACATTCCACGGCCACTATTGACACAAAATCCAGAGACATAAGCTTCAGCAAGCGTTCACACTCACCCTTAGGTCATAGCCCAAAAAATTCTCCTCATAGTCTGTAGATTGGGCCTGCCATACCTACGTCCCCAAACCTAAGCCGAGTTTGTGTTTTCAGACTTCTATCCTGACATCCCTGTCCCACACACCCTCCAGACTGAGGCCCCTGGAGCCACACCTCAGGACTGTGCCTGCCCTCTCCAAGGAAATTCTTCCCATTCCATTGGCCACAACCCTACAGATAAGGAGAAACCTCCAAAGTCCCAGAGGCCATTCCAATAGTGTAGGCCACCCAGGACAAAGAGGGGCGATCTCTCACAAGCTGAGCAACGACGTCAACTCACCCGTAGACAGATAACCCAAGAGAAGAAGATTAAACTGGACTGGCCCCTAGAATGTAATTGGTTCCATTGCTTTTTTTTCTAAGCATCTCTCCTCAGAGGCCTGTTTTCCAATACCAGCATATGGGGGATTCCAGAGATACCAATCAGAACAAATCTTGTCTTCACATGGGAAACTTATCCTTTGGAGCTCTGTAAAAGCCTCCAGTTAGGAGAAACCTTCAGGTAGCCGGAGCAACCGCCCTATTCCAAGGTCTCCATGGACACATACCCGCATTATGACCATTCGGCAGGAGAGTACATTTCAACTCAGCCCCGTCGATTACTCCCCCAGAGGCAGAATATCAAACCTGCCTTGTCGCTAGGAGACAACTGGAATGCAAAGCAGACTCTCTAGGCATCCATCCATGGAATCCTGCTCTGGCGCCGTTCCATATGGGATGTCCTGGAGCCTTCCAAAAGGTCTTGACTGTCCCACAGAAGGAATCCTTGCAGATTGGAGCATCTCACAACTCCTATCGTGGGAAAACCTACATGGCCTCATGAGATGCTCCCCTTTATAAAGGGGCCATCATGGACAGAAACTCCAACCTGAGCCAACTTCTGATGCATTGCTTTGGTTTCTAGGTATCTCTCCTCAGAGGCCTGGTTTCCAATATCAGAATATGGGGGTTTCCTAAGGAAACAATCAGAACAGATCTCATCTCCACATGGGAAACTTGCTCTTTGGAGCTGTGTCAATACCTCAGGTTAGGAGGATCCTTCAGGGCGCTGGCACCATGGCCCAATCCCAAGGTCTCCAAGGACACAAACTTACATTATGAACCATTCTCAGGAGAGTCCATTTCAAATCAGCCCCCTCGGCTGCTCACCCAAGGCAGCAGATCAAACCTTCCTTGTCACTAGGAGACAGTTAGAATGGGAGGCGGGCTTCCCAGGCATCCATCCTTAGAACCCTGCTCTGGAGAACTTCTTTATGGGACGTCTTGAATCCAACCAACCTGTCTTGACTGTCTCGCAGAATGAATCCTTGTGGTTTGAAGCATCACACAATAACACTGTGAGAAAACCTCCATTTCCTCATGATGCCCCACACCTTCATAAATGGGCCATCACGGACAGAAACTCCATCCTAAGCCAAAGTCTGAGCCTCGCCCTGAATACAGAAGCATGAGATCTCGATTCAGCACTTGAGAGTGTGCCTGCTGGGCCCTCACCCTGAAACCTAAGCCTAACTTGTGTTCCCAGACTTCCGTCCTCAGAATCCTGGCCACACCCCTCCAGTTTGGAAATTCTGGAGACACAATGCTGCACACTGCCTGGCCTCCAGAAGAAAAATGTTGCCCTATAGGGCTAACCAGAACAGCCAAATGAGTAACAACCTGCATGCCACTCGACCATACCCCAATTATACAGTCTAGCCTGTGCACTAAAGCCCTGTCTGACACAGCCTGAGGGCAGACCTCCAGTCCAACACCCAGACAGTTGGCCGTACACTGAGCATATCAAACCCACAATGATTTAGGCCATCATCTCTACCCAACCTCAATTTTCACCTTCAGAACCTAGACCTTATCTCCACTCACTGCTCAGGAGTGAACGTGATGCAAGAATCAGATCTTATCCTTCGCCTTGGCAAGAAACCTAGTGGTTGGCATGTTGTCCAATGTTCATTGTAGGAGAAAGCAGCATGGACTATGAGGCCCCACCTATCCCTGAGGGCCACAATTTGCACAAACACACATTGTGACACTCAGCGTGAGCCCTATCCTCATGTAAAGCCTCTTAGTGACTGGAACAACAGCCCACATATGGGGCTTGCCAAGCCCCTAGTCCCCCAATCTCAACCAGAGTTCGAGATGTCTAGTCACCCCTACTCAGGGCTCTACTCGGGAATCCCTCTTTGGTGGGACACCTGAGGTAAAAAAAAAAAAATACAGAAAGGACTCTTCCCATTCACAGAATGATCCCAACCACTTGGGATCAGGCCAAATCACCAGAGAAAGAATTGTCCATGGCCCTTTAGGACACCCCGACATTCCACGGCCACCATTGACACAAAATCCAGAGACAAAAGCCTGAGCAAGCGCCACATACTCGCCCTTTGTTCATAGCCCGGAAAATTCTCACGGTCTGTAGATCGAGCCTTCATACATACATCCCCAAAACTAAGCTGAGTTTGTGTTTTCAGACTTCTGTCCCCACAGTCCTGGCCCACACACCATCCAAGCTGGGGCCCCTGGAGCCACACCTCAGGACTGTGGCTTCCCTCTCCAGGGGAATTCTGCCATTTCCATTGGCCACAACCCTATAGATTAGGAGAATCCTCCAAACTCCCCCAGGCCATCCGAATTGTGTTGGCTGCCCAGGACAAACAGGGATGATCTTTCACAAGTTAGGAAACCAATTCCACTCACACCCAGAGACAGATATCCCCATAGAATAAGATTGAACTGGAAGGGCACTTAGGCCCTAATCAGATCCATTGCTTTTGATTCCAGTCATCTCTCCTCAGAGGCCTGGTTTCCAATACCAGCATATGGGAGATTCCTTAGGCACTCATCAAAACAATTCTCTTCTCTACATAGGAAACATACTCTTTAGAGCTCCATCAAAACCTCCGGTTATGAACATCCCTCAAGGCCCCGGATCAAGCACCCCATTCCAAGGTCTACATGGACACAAATGCACATTATGACCAATCCTCAACTCACCCATTTCAACACACCCGCCTCGGTTGCTCCCCTAGATCCAGCAGATCGAACTTGCCTTGGCTCTATGAGACACCTGGAATGGGAGGCAGGCTGCCCAGGCATCCATCCTTAGAACCCTGCTCTGGATAACTTTCTTATGGGATGTCCTGGAGCCATCCAACAGGTCTCGACGGTCCCACAGAAGAAATCATTGTGGTTTGGAGCATCTCACAATTCCCATAGTGGGAAAACCTCCATGTCCTCGTGACACCCTCCCCTTCATGAAGGGGCCGTCATGGACAGAAACTCCGACGTAAGCCAACGTCTGATCCTAGCTCTGTCTTCAGGTATACGGAATCTCGAATCATCTCTGCAGAGGGTGCCTGCCGTCCCCTCACCCCGAAATCTAAGTCTGGCTTGTGTTCTCAGAATTTTTTCCTCACACTCCTGGCCCACAAGCCTTCCAGTTTGGGAATGCTGGAACCACTATGTGGCACTGTGTCTTCCCTCCAGAAGAAAAACGTTGCCCTCTGGGGCTACCCAGTAACCACAAATGAGTACCATCCTGCACGAAACTCGACTGCACCCCAATGATACAGTCTAGCCTAGGCACTTATTCCCTGTCTGCCACAGCCTGAGCCTGCACCTCCCAACCCACACTCAACAGCTGGCCGAACACTGAGCACATCAGACACACCATGGCCTTAGGGCTTCATCTCTTCCCAAGCTCAGTTTTCAGGCTTCAGAACCTAGACCTTAAATCCAATCACAGTCCAGGAGTGAAAGTGTTGAAGAAATTAGAACTCCATCTTCCCCATGGCCAGAAAACTTGTGGTTCCCATACTGTGCAACGTTCAGTGTAGGAGGCACCAGCATGGTACTTTAGGCCACGCCCTGACTTGAAAGGATCCTTGGGCACAAAACCACATTGTGAAACTCAGTGTGAGACCTATCCTCAAGGAAGGCCTCTCAGTGTCTGGACCAAGAGCCCACATAAGGGGCTTTCCATGTTCTTAGGTCCCAATGTTAACCAGAGGTCTGGTTGTCCAGTTTCCCCTACCCACGACTCTGCTCTGGAATCCCTCTTTTGGTGGTCCACCTGAGGTTAAAGAAAAAAAAAAAAAACAAAAAAAAAAACAGAAAGGCCTCCTTCCTTCCCACAGAATGACCCCAATCTCTTGGGATCGGGTCAAATCCCCAGAAAGGGAGCCTCATCGATGGCCCATGAGGACACCCCGACATTCCATGGCAATCGGTGACATATTTCCAGAAAAAAAAAAAAAAAAAGCATGAGCATGCACATCACATTCGCCCTTTGTTCATATCCCGAAGAGGTCTCCTCACGGTCTATAGATCGGGCCGGCCATACCTAAATCCCACAACCTAAGTGGAGTTTGTGTTTTCAGACTTTTGGGCAAATAGCCCTGGACCACACACGCTCCACACTTGGGGCCTGGAGCCACACCTCAGGACTGTGCTTCCCTTTCAAGGGAATTCTTTCCATTCCATTGGCCACAACCTTGCAAATTAGGAAAAACCTCCAAAGTCACCAAGGCCATCCCAATAGTGTAGGCTGCCCAGGACAAACAGGGGTGATCTCCAACCAGCTGAGCAACTACCTCCACTCAGACAACAGATGTCCCCAGAGAAGAATATTGAACCGGACAGGCCCCTAGGCCCTAAACAGATCCATTGCTTTGGTTTCCAGGCATCTCTCCTCAGAGGCCTCGTTTCCAATACCAGCATATGGTGGTTTCCTGAGGCACCAATAAGAACAAATCTCGTCTCCCCATGGAAAACTTGCTCATTGGAGCTTTGTCATAACCTCTGGTTAGGAGAATCCTTCAGGGCCCTGGTGCCACTGCCCCATACCAAGGTCTCCATGGACTCAAACCAACATTAAGACCATCCTCAGGAAAGTCCATTTCAACTCAGCCCCCTCTGTTGCTACTCCAAGCCAGCAGATCAAACGTTTCTTGTTGCTAGGAGACAATTGGAATGTGAGGCTGGCTGCCCAGGCATCCATACTTAGAACCCTGTTCTGGAAAAATACCTTATAAGACGTCCTGGAGCCATCCAACAAATCTTAATTGTCCCACAGAAGGAATCCTTGCGGTTTGGAGCATCTCACAACTCCAATAGTGGGAAAACCCCCATGGCCTCCTAATGCCCCCCCTTCCTGAAGGGGCCAACATGGACAGAAACTCAAACCTGAGCCAAAGTCTGAACCTCGACCTGACTTCAGACGCATGAGATCTCAATTCAGCTCTGCAGAGTGTGCCTGCCATGTCCTTGCCCCGAAACCTAAGCCTAGCTTGTGTTCTCAGACTTCGGTCCTCACTCTCCTGGCCCACAAGCCCTCCAGTTTGGGAATTCCGAAGCCACAATGCAGCATTAGCCTGCTTTCCAGAAGAAAAACTTTGCCCTATGCTGCTAATAAGAAACCCCAAATGATTTTCTAATGCATGCCACTCGATTGTAAAGCAATCATACAGCCCACCCTGTATACTAATGCCCTGTCTGGCACAGCCTGAGACAAGACATCCCAAACGACACCCAGATACCTGGCCCCAACCTGGACACATAGGACCCGCTATGGCTGTAGGTCGTCATCTCTTCCCAACCTCGGTTTTCAGGCTTCAGAACCTAGACCTTATCTCCAATTACTGCCCAGGGGTGAACGTGATGCAGAAATTAGAATTCCTCCTTCCCCATGGCCAGAAACCTTGTGGTTGGAATGTTGTCCAACGTTCAATGTGGGAAAACCTGCACTGTCCGAAAGGCCACGCCAGTGCTTGAGGGCCGCCTAGGGCACAGACATGCATTGTGACCTGCAGCGTGAGTCCCGTATTAAAGTAACGCCTCTCAGTGGCTGGACCAAGATCCTGCATATGGGGCTTGTCATATCCATAGGCCCCCAGGCTTAACCAGAGGGCGAGTATTCCAGTTGTCAGTACCCACTGCTATGCTCTAGAATCCCTCTACTGGGGGGACACATGAAGCAGAAAACAGGACACTTCCCTTCCCACAGAATGACCCCAAACTCTTGGGGGCTGGACAAACTACCAGAGAGGGAGACTTCTACGACCCATGAGGCAACTCCTACATTAAACGGCCATTGTGGACAAAACATCCAGAGACAAAAGCCTGAGAGACTGCCTCCCTCTCACCCTTCTTTCATATCCAGAGGAGCTCCCCTCATGGACTGTAAATCAGGCCTGCCGTAACCTCGGCCCCAAACCTGAGCTGAGTTAGGGTTTTTGGAAGTCTGTCTGCACAGCCATGGCCCACACAGCCTCCAGGCTGGGGTCTCTGGAGCCACACCACAGAACTGTGCCTGCTCTCTCCTAAGAAACTGCCCATTCCATTGGCCACATCTCTACAAAATAGTAGAAACCTCAAGGTCCCCAAGGACATCCCACTACCGCAAGCCGCACTGGACAAATAGGGGCATTATGACACAAGCTGAGCAACTACTACCTCCATGCAGAAACACAGACAGATATCCGCAGAGACAGAAGATTGAACCAGACAGGCCCCTAGGCCCTATTATGAACTCTTGCTTTGGTGTCCAGGTATCACTCCTCAGAGGCCTGGGTTCGAAGACCAGCATACGGGGCTTTCCTGAGGCACCAGACAGAAGACCTCTCATCTCCACATGGGAAGCTTCCTTGTTGGAGTTGTGTCAAGCCCTTCGGGTTGGAGAATCCTGCAGAGTCCCTTAGCTACTGCCACATTCCAAGGTCTCCATGGCCACCAACCCACATTATGACTCATCCTCAGGAGAGTCCATTTAAACTCAGCCTTCTGGGTAGCTCACCCAAGAGCCCGCAGATTGAGCGTGCCTTGTCTCGACCAGGCAATGGGAAGGTGAGTTGGCGTTTCTCGGCATCCATGCTTACGGCCCTGCTCTCGAGTCTTTCTGTATGGGGCATCCTGGAACCATCCAATAGTACTCGACTGTCCTGAAGAAGGAAACATTGAAGTTTGGAGCAGCTCACAACTCCCAGCGTAGGGAAAGCTCCCTGGCCTCATGTCGCCCCCATCCCCTTCAGGAAGGGGCCGTCATGGACACAAACTTCAGCTTGAGGCAACATCTGATACTCGCCCTGACCTCACCTGCAGGAGATCTCGATTCAGCCTCTGCAGAGTGGGCCTGCCATGCTCTTGGCCCCAAAACTCGTGCTAGCTTGTGTTTTCAGTCTTCCTTCCTCACAATCCTGGCCACACCCCTCCAGTTTGGCAATTCTGGAGACCCAATGCAGCACTCTGCCTGCCCTCCAGAAGAAAAATGTTGCCCTATAGGGCTAACCAGAAACGCCAAATGAGTAACAACCTGCATGTCACTCGACCATACCCCAATTATACAGTCTAGCCTGTGCACTAAAGCCCTGTCTGACACAGCCTGAGGGCAGACCTCCAGTCCAACACCCAGACAGCTGGCCGTACACAGAGCATATCACACCCACAATGGCTTTAGGCCATCATCTCTACCCAACCTCAGTTTTCACCTTCAGAACCTAGACCTTATCTCCACTCACTGCTCAGGAGTGAACGTGATGCAAGAATCAGAACTTCTCCTTCGCCTTGGCAAGAAACCTAGTGGTTGGCATGTTGTCCAATGTTCATTGTAGGAGAAAGCAGCATGGACAATGAGGCCCCACCTATCCCTGAGGGCCACAATGTGCACAAACACACATTGAGACCCTCAGCGTGAGCCCTATCCTCATGTAAAGCCGATTAGTGACTGGAACAACAGCCCACATATGGGGCTTACCAAGCCCCAGTCCCCCAATATCAACAAGAGTTCGAGATGTCTAGTCACCCCTACTCAGGGCTCTACTCGGGAATCCCTCTTTGGTGGGACACCTGAGGTAAAAAAAAAAAAATACAGAAAGGACTCTTCCCATCCACAGAATGATCCCAATCACTTGGGATCAGCCCATATCACCAGAGAAAAAATTGTCCATGGTCCTTGAGGACATCCTGAAATTCCACAGCCACCGTTGACACAAAATTCAGAGACAAAAGCCTGAGCAAGCGCCACATACTCGCCCTTTGTTCATAGCCCCGAAATTTCTCACGGTCTGTAGATCGAGCCTTCATACATACATCCCCAAACTTAAGCTGAGTTTGTGTTTTCAGAATTCTGTCCCCACAGGCATGGCCCACACACCATCCAAGCTGGGGCCCCTGGAGCCACACCTCAGGACTGTGGCTTCCCTCTCCAGGGGAATTCTGCCATTTCCATTGGCCACAACCCTATAGATTAGGAGAATCCTCCAAACTCCGCCAGGCCATCCGAATTGTGTTGGCTGCCCAGGACACACAGGGATGATCTTTTACAAGTTAGGAAACCACCTCCACTCAGACCCAGAGACAGATATCCCCATAGAATAAGATTGAACTGGACGGGCACTGAGGCCCTAATCAGATCGATTGATTTTGATTCCAGTCATCTCTCCTCAGAGGCCTGGTTTCCAATACCAGCATATCGGAGATTCCTTAGGCACTCATCAAAACAATTCTCTTCTCTACATAGGAAATATACCCTTTAGAGCTCCATCAAAACCTCCGGTTATGAACATCCCTCAAGGCCCCGGATCAAGCACCCCATTCCAAGGTCTACATGGACACAAATGCACATTATGACCCATCCTCAACTCACCCATTTCAAAACACCCGCCTCGGTTGCTCCCCTAGATCCAGCAGATCGAACTTGCCTAGGCTCTATGAGACACCTGGAATGGGAGGCAGGCTGCCCAGGCATCCATCCTTAGAACCCTGCTCTGGATAACTTCCTTATGGGATGTCCTGGAGCCATCCAACATGTCTCGACTGTCCCACAGAAGGAATCATTGTGGTTTGGAGCATCTCACAATTCCCATAGTGGGAAAACCTCCATGTCCTCGTGACACCCTCCCCTTCATGAATGGGCCGTCATGGACAGAAACTCCGACCTAAGAAAACATCTTATCCTAGCTCTGTCTTCAGGTATACGGGATCTCTAATCATCTCTGCAGAGGGTGCCTGCCGTCCCCTCACCCCGAAATCTAAGTCTGGCTTGTGTTCTCAGAATTTTTTCCTCACACTCCTGGCCCACAAGCCTTCCAGTTTGGGAATTTTGGAGTCACTATGTGGCACTGTGTCTTCCCTCCAGAAGAAAAACGTTGCCCTCTGGGGCTACCCAGTAACCACAAATGAGTACCATCCTGCATGAAACTCGACTGCACCCCAATGATGCAGTCTAGCCTGAGCAATAATTCCCTGTCTGCCACAACCTGAGCCTGCACCTCCCAACCCACACTCAACAGCTGGCCGAACACTGAGCACATCAGACACACCATGGCCTTAGGGCTTCATCTCTTCCCAACCTCAGTTTTCAGGCTTCTGATCCTAGACCTTAAATCCAATCACAGTCCAGGAGTGAAAGTGTTGCAGAAATTAGAACTCCATCTTCCCCATTGCCAGAAAACTTGTGGTTCCCATACTGTGCAACGTTCAGTGTAGGAGAAACCAGCATGGTACATTAGGCCACGCCCTGACTTGAGGGGCTCCTTGGGCACAAAAACACATTGTGGAACTCAGTGGGAGACCTATCCTCAAGGAAGGCCTCTCAGTGTCTGGACCAAGAGCCCACATATGGGGCTTGCCATGTTCTTAGTTCCCATTGTTAACAAGAGGTCTGGTTGTCAGGTTGCCCCCACCCATGACTCTGCTCTGGAATCCCTCTTTTGGTGGTCCACCTGAGGTAAAAAAACAAAAAAAACAAAAAACAAAAAAAATAAAAAAAAAAAAAAAACAGAAAGGCCTCCTCCCTTCCCATAGAATGACCCCAATCTCTTGGGATCGGGTCAAATCCCCAGAAAGGGAGCCTCATCGATGGCCCATGAGGACACCCCGACATTCCATGGCAATCGGTGACACATTTCCAGAAAAAAAAAAAAAAAAAAAAAAACCATGAGCATGCACATCATATTCGCCCTTTGTTCATATCCCGAAGAGGTCTCCTCACGGTCTATAGATCGGGCCGGCCATACCTAAATCCCACAACCTAAGTGGAGTTTGTGTTTTCAGACTTTTGGGCAAATAGCCCTGGACCACACACGCTCCACACTTGGGTCCCTGGAGCCACACCTCAGGACTGTGCTTCCCTTTCAAGGGAATTATTCCCATTCCATTGGCCACAACCTTGCAAATTTGGAAAAACCTCCAAAGTCACCGAGGCCATCCCAATAGTGTAGGCCGCCCAGGACAAACAGGGGTGATCTCAAACCAGCTGAGCAACTACCTCCACTCAGACAACAGATGTCCCCAGAGAAGAATATTGAACAGGACAGGCCCCTAGGCCCTAAACAGATCCATTGCTTTGGTTTCCAGGCATCTCTCCTCAGAGGCCTCGTTTCCAATACCAGCATATGGTGGTTTCCTGAGGCACCAATAAGAACAAATCTCGTCTCCCCATGGAAACTTGCTCATTGGAGCTTTGTCATAACCTCTGGTTAGGAGAATCCTTCAGGGCCCTGGTGCCACTGCCCCATACAAAGGTCTCCATGGACTCAAACCAACATTAAGACCATCCTCAGGAAAGTCCATTTCAACTCAGCCCCCTCTGTTGCTACCTCAAGCCAGCAGATCAAACGTTTCTTGTTGCTAGGAGACAATTGGAATGTGAGGCTGGCTGCCCAGGCATCCATACTTAGAACCCTGTTCTGGGAAAATACCTTATAAGACGTCCTGGAGCCATCCAACAAATCTTAATTGTCCCACAGAAGGAATCCTTGCGGTTTGGAGCATCTCACAACTCCAATAGAGGGTAAACCCCCATGGCCTCATAATGCCCCCCCTTCCTGATGGGGCCAACATGGACAGAAACTCAAACCTGAGCCAAAGTCTGAACCTCGACCTGACTTCAGACGCATGAGATCTCAATTCAGCTCTGCAGAGTGTGCCTGCCATGTCCTTGTCCCGAAACCTAAGCCTAGCTTGTGTTCTCAGACTTCCGTCCTCACTCTCCTGGCCCACAAGCCCTCCAGTTTGGGAATTCCGAAGCCACAATGCAGCACTCTGCCTGCCCTCCAGAAGAAAATCTTTGCCCTATGCTGCTAATAAGAAACCCCAAATGATTTTCTAATGCATGCCACTCGATTGTAAAGCAATTATACAGCCCACCCTGTATACTAATGCCCTGTCTGGCACAGCCTGAGACAAGACATCCCAAACGACACTCAGACAGCTGGCCCCAACCTGGACACATAGGACCCGCTATGGCTGTAGGTCGTCATCTCTTCCCAACCTCGATTTCAGGCTTCAGAACCTAGACCTTATCTCCAATCACTGCCCAGGGGTGAACGTGATGCAGAAATTAGAATTCCTCCTTCCCCATGGCCAGAAACCTTGTGGTTGGCATGTTGTCCAACATTCAATGTGGGAAAACCTGCACTGTCCGAAAGGCCACGCCAGTGCTTGAGGGCCGCCTAGGGCACAGACATGCATTGTGACCTGCAGCGTGAGTCCCGTATTAAAGTAACGCCTCTCAGTGGCTGGACCAAGATCCTGCATATGGGGCTTGTCATATCCATAGGCCCCCAGGCTTAACCAGAGGGCGAGTATTCCAGTTGTCAGTACCCACTGCTATGCTCTAGAATCCCTCTACTGGGGGGACACATGAAGCAGAAAACAGGACACTTCCCTTCCCACAGAATGACCCCAAACTCTTGGGGGCTGGACAAACTACCAGAGAGGGAGACTTCTACGACCCATGAGGCAACTCCTACATTAAACGGACATTGTGGACAAAACATCCAGAGACAAAAGCCTGAGCGACTGCCCCTCTCACCCTTCTTTCATATCCAGAGGAGCTCCCCTCATGGACTGTAGATCAGGCCTGCCGTAACCTCGGCCCCAAACCTGAGCTGAGTTAGGGTTTTTGGATGTCTGTCTGCACAGCCATGGCCCACTCAGCTTCCAGGCTGGGGTCTCTGGAGCTACACCACAGAACTGTGCCTGCTCTCTCCTAAGAAACTGCCCATTCCATTGGCCACAACTCTACAACATAGTAGAAACCCCAAGGTCCCCAAGGACATCCCACTACCGCAAGCCGCACTGGACAAATAGGGGCATTATGACACAAGCTGAGCAACTACTACCTCCATGCAGACACACAGACAGATATCCGCAGAGACAGAAGATTGAACCAGACAGGCCCCTAGGCCCTATTATGAACTCTTGCTTTGGTGTCCAGGTATCACTCCTCAGAGGCCTGGGTTCGAAGACCAGCATACGGGGCTTTCCTGAGGCACCAGACAGAAGACCTCTCATCTCCACATGGGAAGCTTCCTTGTTGGAGTTGTGTCAAGCCCTTCGGGTTGGAGAATCCTGCAGAGTCCCTTAGCTACTGGCACATTCCAAGGTCTCCATGGCCACCAACCCACATTATGACTCATCCTCAGGAGAGTCCATTTAAACTCAGCCTTCTGGGTAGCTCACCCAAGAGCCCGCAGTATGAGCGTGCCTTGTCTCGACCAGGCAATGGGAAGGTGAGTTGGCGTTTCTCGGCATCCATGCTTAGGCCCCTGCTCTCGAGTCTTTCTGTATGGGGCATCAAGGGACCATCCAATAGTACTCGACTGTCCTGAAGAAGGAAACTTTGAAGTTTGGAGCAGCTCACAACTCCCAGAGTAGGGAAACCTCCCTGGCCTCATGACGCCCCCACCCCCTTCATGTAAGGGCCGTCATGGACACAAACTGCAGCTTGAGGCAACATCTGATACTCGCCCTGACCTCACCTGAAGGAGATCTCGATTCAGCCTCTGCAGAGTGGGCCTGCCATGCTCTTGGCCCCAAAACTCGTGCTAGCTTGTGTTTTCAGACTTCCTTCCTCACAATCCTGGCCACACCCCTCCAGTTTGGCAATTCTGGAGACCCAATGCAGCACTCTGCCTGCCCTCCAGAAGAAAAATGTTGCCCTATAGGGCTAACCAGAAACGCCAAATGAGTAACAACTTGCATGCCACTCGACCATACCCCAATTATACAGTCTAGCCTGTGCACTAAAGCCCTGTCTGACACAGCCTGAGGGCAGACCTCCAGTCCAACACCCAGACAGCTGGCCATACACAGAGCATATCACACCCACAATGGCTTTAGGCCATCATCTCTACCCAACCTCAGTTTTCACCTTCAGAACCTAGACCTTATCTCCACTCACTGTTCAGGAGTAAACGTGATGCAAGAATCAGAACTTCTGCTTCGCCTTGGCAAGAAACCTAGTGGTTGGCATGTTTTCCAACGTTCAGTGTAGTTGAAACCAGTGTGGCCCATGAGGCCCCGCCCATGTTTATGGGCCACATTGGTCACAAACACACATTGTGTCCCTCAGCCTGATCCCAGGCCTCAGGTAAGGCCTCTCAGTGGCTGGATGAAGAGACAGCATATTGGGCTTGCCATGCCCCTAGGCCCCAAATTTTACCCATAGTTCGGGTTCTCCCTTCACTTTTCCCCAAGGCTCTTCTTTGGAATTACTCTTTTGGCGGGACACCTGAGGTAACAAACCTGAAAGGAGTCCTCCCATTCCACAGATTGACGAAAAACAATTGGGAACGGGCCAAATCCACAGAGAGGAAAATTCGTCCATGGCCCATGAGGCCTCCCCGACATTCCTCGGCCATCTCTGATACAAAATCCAGAGACAAAAGCCTGAGCAAGCGCCTGAGACTCGCTCTCTCTTCATATCCGGAAGAGTTCTTCTCATGGTTTATAGATCGGGCCTGCCATACCTACGTCCCCAAACCTAAGCTGAGTTTGTGTTTTCAGACTTCTGTCCTCAAAGTCCTGGGCCACACACCCTCCAGGCTGGGGCCCCTGGAGTCACACATTAGGACTGTGCCAACCCAATCCATGGGAATTCTGCCGATGCCATTGTCCAAAACAGTAAAATTTGGAGAACCCTACAAATCCCTGAGGCCATCCCAATAGTGCAGGTCGCCCGGGACAAACAACAGCAGTCTGATACCTGCTGAGCATCTACCTCCACTCATACCATAGATGGATGTCCCCTGAGAAGAAGATTGAACCAGACAGGACCCTAGGCCATAATAGGATACATTGCTTTGAATTACAGGCATGTCTCCTCAAAAGCCTGGATTCCAATACCAGCATAGAAGTTTTCCTGAGGCACCCATCAAAACAAATCTCGTCTCCACAAGGAACCTTGTGCATCAAGCTATGTCAAAAGCTTAGGAGAATACTTCAGGGTCCCGGTGCCACCGCCCCTTTTTAAGGCCCTCATGGACACAAACACACATTAGGACCCATCCTCAGGAAAGTCCATTTCAAGTCAGCCACCCCGGTTGCTCCCGCAGAGCCATCAGATCTAAACTGTCTTGTTGCTGGGAGACATTTGGAATGCGAGGCCGGCTTCCCAGGCATCCATCCTCGAACAGTGCTCTGGAGTCATTCCATATGGGATGTCCTGAAGCTGCCCAACAGGTCTCAATTGTCCCGCAGAAGGAATCCTTGATGGGGGCATCCCACAACTCCCAACGTGGGAAAAACTCCATGGCCTTGAGATTCCGCTCCCTTCATGAAGGGTCCGTCATGCTCAGAAACTCCAACCTGAGCCAACGTCTGATCCTCGCCCTGACTTCAGATGCATGAGATATTGGTTCAGATCTACAGTGGTACCTGCCGTGTCCTCGCCCTGAAACCCAAGTCTAGCTTGTGTTCTCAGACTTCCGTCCTCACACTCCTCTACACGATGCCCTCAAGTTTAGCAATTCCGGACTGACAAGGAAGCACTCTGCCTGCCCTCTAGAAAACAAATTTTGCCTAATGAGCTGCCCAGACAACTTATATGAGGATAAATCTACATGGCACTCGACTGTACCCAAATTATATAGTCTAACCTGGGCACTAATGCACTGTCTGACACAACCTGAGCTCGGACCTCCTGAGCAACACCCAGACAGCTGACCGCACACTGAGCACATCAGAACCGCCATGGCCTTAGGTCATCATCTCTTCCCTACCTCAGTTTTTAGGCTTCAGTACCTAGACCTTATCTCCAATCACTGCCCAGGGGTGCCTGTGATGCAGAAATCAGAACTCTTCCTTACCCATGGCAAGAAACCTTGTGGTTGGCATGTTGTCCAACGTTCAGTGTAGGAGAAACCAGGATTCACCATGAGGCCCTGCCCATTCTTGTTTGCGAAGTGGGCATAAACACGCATTGTGACCCTCAGCGTGAGTCCTGTCCTCTAGTAAGTCCTCTCAGTGGCTCGACCATTAGATGTCATAATGGGCTTGACGTGTCCCTAGGCCACAATTTTTAACCAGATTTCTAGTTGTCCGTTCAGCCCTCCCCAGGGCTCTACTCTGGAATACCTCATTTGGTGGGACACCTGAGGTTAAAAAACAAAACATGGCAAATCAACAACAACAACAAAACGGACTTCTTCCATCCCACAGAATGACCCCAAACTCTTTGGACGGGGCCAAACCCCCAGAGTGTAAGACTCGTCCATTTCCCATGAAGTCACCAGGGAATTTCAAGACCATGAGTGACACGATATCCAGAGACAAAAACTTGAGCACGAGCCTCACACTCGCCCCTTATTCATATCCCGAAGAGTTCTCCTCATGGTCTGTAGATCAATCCTGCCATACCTATGACCTGAAACATAAGCCGCGTTTGTGTTTTCAGACGACTGTCCAAACAGCTCTGCCTACACACCCTACCGGCTCAGGCCCCTGGAGCCAAACCTGAGGACTGTACTTGCCCTCTCCAAGGGAATTGTATGTGCCCATTCCAATGGCCACAACCCTACTAATAGGATAAACCTCCAAACTCCCTGAGGCAATCCCAATAGTGGTGGCTTCCCAGGACAAACTCGGGCAATCTGAGCCCATCTGAGAACCTACATGCACTCAGACGCATAGACTGATGTTCCCAGAGGTAAAAAGGTACGAACAGGCCCCTAGGCACTATTCAGATTCATTGTTGTGGTATCCAGTCATCTCTCCTCAGAGGCCTGGATTTCAATACCAGCATATGGCTGTTTCCTGACTCATCCGTCATAAAAAATCTCATCTACATATGGGAAACTTGCACGTTGGAGATGTGTCAAAGCCTCTGTTTGAAAAAACCCTTCAGGACCCCAGTGCCACCGCTTCATTCCAAGGTCTCCATAGACACAAAAACATATTAGGATCCATCCACAGGAGAGTCCATTTCAACTCAGATCCAGATTGCTCGCCCAGATCCAGCAGATATAACCTGTCTTGTTGCTAGGACACAATTGGAATGCAAGGTGGGCTACCCAGGCATCCATCCTTAGAACCCTGCTCGGAATCGTTGGCCTGGAGCCAACCAACATGTCTCAATTGTCCTGCACAAGAATCTTTGCAGTTTGGAGCTTCTCACAACTAACATCGTGGGAAAACCCCCACGGCCTCTTGACCCCCCCGCCCCTTCATGAAGGGGCCATCAGGGACAGAAACACCAACCTGAGCGATCTTCTGATCCTCGCCCTGACTTCAGAAGCACGAGATCTCGATTCAGGTCTGTAGATTGTTCCTGCCTTGTCCTCACCCAGAAACCTAAGCCTAGCTTGTGTTCTCAGATTTCCGTCTTCAGACTACTGGCCCACAAGCCTCCAGTTTGCAAACCAGAACTATAATGCAGCACTCTTCCAGCCTTCAGGAAGAAAAACATTGCCCTGTGGGGCTACCCAGAAACTCCAAATGAGGATCAACC
Source organism: Mustela nivalis (assembly GCF_964662115.1). NCBI lineage: Eukaryota > Metazoa > Chordata > Mammalia > Carnivora > Mustelidae > Mustela > Mustela nivalis. The sequence goes on from NW_028136368.1 coordinate 976,999, forward strand.
TGCACGCCATTCGACTGTACCCCAAATATATAGGCTGACCTGGGCACTATTGCCCTTTCTACACAGCCTGAGCCTGGACTTCCTGGCCCCACCCAGAAAGCTGGTCGAACACTGAGCACGCCGGACGAGCCATGTCCTTAGGTCGTCATCTCTTCCCAACCTCGATTCTCAAGTTTCAGAACCTAGACCTTATCTCCAATCACTGCCCAGGCTTGTAAGTGATGCAGAAATAACAACTCCTTCCCCGTGGTTAGAAACCATGTGGTTGGCATGTTTTCCAATGTTCAGTGTAGTTGAAACCAGTGTGGCCCATGGGGCCCCGCCCATGTTTATGGGCCACATTGGTCACAAACACACATTGTGACCCTCAGCCTGATCCCAGTCCTCAGGTAAGGCCTCTCAGTGGCTGGATGAAGAGACAGCATATTGAGCTTGCCATGCCCCTAGGCCCCAAATTTTACCCATAGTTCGGGTTGTCCCTTCGCTTTTCCACAGGGCTCTTCTTTGGAATTCCTCTTTTGGCGGGACACCTAAGGTAACCAACCTGAAAGGAGACCTCCCATTCCACAGATTGACGAAAAAGAATTGGGATCGGGCCAATTCCACAGAGAGGAAGATTCGTCAATGGCCCATGAGGTTTCCCAGACAATCCACGGCCATCGCTGATACCGAATCTAGAGACAAAAGACTGAACAGGCACCTCAGACTCGCTCTTTCTTCATATCCTGAAGAGTTCTTCTCATGGTTTATAGATCGGGCCTGCCATACCTATGTCTCCAAACCTAAGCTGAGTTTATGTTTTCAGACTTCTGTCCTCAAAGTCCTGGGCCACACACCCTCCACGCTGCGGTCCCTGGAGCCACACATAAGGACTGTGCCTACCCAATCCATGGGAACTCTGCCCATTCCATTGTCCAAAACCGTAAAATTAGGAGAACCCTCCAAATCCCTGAGGCCATCCCAATAGTGCAGGTCTCCCGTGACAAACAAGCGCGGTCTGATAGCAGCTGAGCATCAACCTCCACTCATACCATAGATGGATGTCTGCAGAGAAGAAGATTGAACCAGACAGGACCCTGGCCATATCGGATCCATTGCTTTGGTTACAGGCATGTCTCCTCAAAAGCCTGGATTCCAATACCAGCATAGGGGTTTTCCTGAGGCAGCAATCAGAACAAATCTCGTCTCCACAAGGAAACATGTGCATCGAGCTATGTCAAAAGCTTAGGAGAATACTTCAGGGTCCTGGTGCCACGGCCCCATTCCAAGGCCGCATGGACACAAACACACATTAGGACTCATCCTCAGGAAAGTCCATATCAAGTCAGCCACCCCGGTTGCTCCCGCAGAGCCATCAGATCTAAACTGGCTTGTTGCTAGGAGACAATTGGAATTCGAGGCTGGCTTCCCAGGCATCCTCCCTCGAACGGTGCTCTGGAGTCATTCCATATGGGATGTCCTGGAGCTGCCCAAAGGTCTCAATTGTCCTGCAGAAGGAATTCTTGAAGGGGGCAACCCACAACTCCCACGTGGGAAAAACTCCATGGACACGAGATTCCCACTCCCTTCATGAAGGGGCCGTCAGGCACAGACACTCCAACCTAAGCCAAAGTCTAATTCTCTCCCTGACTTGAAATGGATGAGATATTGCTTCAGATCTGCAGGGGGTACCTGCCGTGCCCTTGCCCTGAGCCCAAGTATAGCTTTTGTTCTCAGAATTCCGACCTCACTCTCCTGGCCTCAAAGCCCTCATGATTGGTAAATCCGGTCCCACAATGCAGCACATGGCCTGCTTTCTGGAAAAAAAATATTGCCTAAAGAGCTGCCAAGGCACCTTATATGAAGATAAACCTACACGGTACTCGACTTTGCCCGAATTATATAGTCTAACCTGGGCACTAATGCACTGTCTGACACAACCTGAGCCCGGACTTCCTGACCAACACCCAGACAGCTGACCGCACACTGAGCACATCAGAACCGCCATGGCCTTAGGTCATCATCTCTTCCCTACCTCAGTTTTCAGGCCTCAGAAACTAGACTTTATCTCCAATCACTGCCCAGGGGTGAGTGTGATGCAGAAATCAGAACTTCTCCTTACACATGGCAAGAAACCTTGTGGTTGGCATGTTGTCCAACGTTCATTGTAGGAGAAACTAGCATTCACCCTGATGCCCGCCTATTCTTGAGTGCGACGAGGGCATAAATATGCATTGTGACCCTCAGTGTGAGTCCTGTCCTCTAGTAATTCCTCTCAGAGCCTGGATCACTAGATGTCATAATGGGCTTGACATAGCCCTAGGCCCCAATTTTTAACCAGATTTCTGGTTGTCCAGTCACCCCTCCCCAGAGCTCTACTCTGGAATTCCTCATTTGGTGGGACAACGGAGGTTAAAAAATGAAACAAAACAAAGCAACAACAACAAAGAAAACGACTTCTTCCATCCCACAGAATGACCACAACCTCTTTGGAAGGGGCCAAATCCCCAGAGAGTAAGACTCGTCCATTTCCCATGAAGTCACCCGGAAATTTCACGACCATGAGTGACATGATATGCAGAGACAAAAACATGAGCAATAGCCTCACACTCGCTTTTTTTTCATATACCGAAATGTTCTCCTCATGGTCTGTAGATCAGTCCTGCCCTACCTATGACCCGAAACAGAAGTCGAGTTTGTGTTTTCAGACAACTGTCCAAACAGCCCTGGCTTACACACCCTATAGGCTCAGGCCCCTGAAGCCAAACCTGAGGACTGTTCTTGCCCTCGCAAGGGAATTGTGTGAGCCCATTCCAATGGCGACAACGCAACTAAAAGTATAAACCTTTAAATTCCCTGATGCCATCCCATAGTGTTGGCTTCCAAGGACAAACACGGGCAATCTGAGTTCATCTGAGCACCTACCTGCACTCTGACCCATAGATAGATGTCGCCCGAGGTAAAAAGAAACCAACAGGCCCCTAGGCACTAATCGGATTCATTGCTTTGGTTTCCAGGCATCTCTCCTCAGAGGCCTGGATTTCAATACCAGAATATGGCTGTTTCTTGACTCACCCATCAGAACAAATCTCCTCTACACATGGGAAACTTGCATGGTGGAGCTGTGTCAAACCTCTGTTTAGGAGAAGCCTTCAGGGCCCTAGTGCCACCGCTTAATGCCACAGTCTCCATAGACACAAAAACATATTAGGACCCATCCACAGGAGAGTCCATTTAAACTCAGCCTCCTCGGTTGCTCCCCGAGATCCAACAGATCTAGCCTATCTTGTAGCTAGGAGAATATTGGAATGCGAGGTGGGCTACCCAGCCTTCCATCCTTAGAACCCTGCTCAGAATCGTTGGCCTGGAGCCAACCAACTGGTCTCAATTGTCCCACAGTAGAATCTTTGCAGTTTGGAGCTTCTCACAACTCCCATGGTGGGAAAACCCCCACGGCCTCGTGATTCCCCCCCTTTATGAAGGGGCCATCAGGGACAGAAAGTCAAACCTGAGGCATCGTCTGATGCTCAACCTGACTTCAGGTGCACGAGATCTCGATTCAGGTCTGTAGATTGTGCCTGCCATGTCCTCACCCATAAAACCTAAGCCTAGCTTGTGTTCTCAGAGTTCCGTCCTCAGACTACCGGCCCACAAGCCCTCCAGTTTGGCAATCCGGAAGTACAATGCAGCACTCTGTGGGCCCTCCAAGAGAAACATTGCCCTCTGGGGCTACCTAGAAACCCCAAATGAAGATCAACCTGCACGCCATTTGGCTGTACACCAAATATATAGGCTGATCTGGGCATCATTGCCTTCTCTGACACAGCCTGAGCTGGACCTCCTGGCCCCACCCAGACAGCTGGCCGCACACTAGGCACATTGGAACCGCCATGGCCTTAGTTCGTCATCTCTTCCCAACCTCGGTTTTCAGGCTTCAGTACCTAGACCTTATCTCTAATCACTGCCCAGGTTTGAAAATGTTGCAGAAATCAGAACTCGTTCCCTTGGCAAGGAACCTCGTGGTTGGCATGGTGTCCAACGTTCAGTGTAGTTGAAACCAGTGTGGCACATGAGACCCAGCCCATGCTTGAGGGCTACATTGGTCTCAAACCCACATTGTGACCCTCAACCTGAGCCCGGTCCTCAGGCAAGGCCTCTCAGTGGCTGCATGAAGAAACAGCATATTGGGCTTGCCATGCCCCTAGACCCCAATTTTTAACCATAGTTCGGGTTGTCCCTTCACTCTTGCCCAGGGCTCTGCTTTGGAATTCCTCTTTTGGTGGGACACCTCAGGTAACAAACCTTAAAGGAGTCCTCCCATCCCACAGATTCACGAAAAAGAATTAGGATCGGACCAGATCCACAGAGAGGAAGATTCGTCCATGGCCCAGGAGGCCTCCCCGACATTCCTCGGCCATCGCTGATACAAAATCCAGAGACAAAAGCCTGAGCAAGCGCCTCAGACTCGCTCTTTCTTCATATCCTGAAGAGTTCTTCTCCTGGTTTGTAGGTCGGGCTTGCCATACCTATGTTCCCAAACCTAAGATGAGTTTGTGTTTTTTGTTTTCTGTCCTCAAATTCCTGGGCCACATACCCTCCAGACTGAGCCCCTGGAGCCACACATTAGTACTGTGCCTACACAATCCATGGGAATTCTGCCCATGCCATTGTCTCAAACCGTTCAAATTAGGAGAACCCTCCATAGTCCCTGAGGCCATCTCAATGGTGTAGGTTGTCCCGGACAAACAAGGGCCGTCTGACACCAGCTGAGCATCAACCTCCACTCATACCATAGATGGATGTCCCCAGAGAAGAAGATTGAACCAGGCAGGACCCTAGGACATAATGGGATCCATAGCTTTGGTTTACAGGCATGTCTCCTCAAAAGCCTGGATTCCAATACCAGCATAGGGCTTCTCCTGAGGCTCCCATCAGAACAAATCTCGTCTCCACAAGGAAACTTGTGCATGGGAGCTATGTCAAAGGCTTAGGAGAATACTTCAGGGTGCCGGTGCCACCGCCCCATTCCAAGGCCCTCAGGGACACAAACAAACTTTAGGACCCATCCTCCGGAAAGTCCATTTCAACTCAGCCACCCCGGTAACACCTGCTGAGCCATCAGATCTATACTGTCTTGTTGCTAGAAGAAAATTCCATCAGATCTATACTGTCTTGTTGCTAATAGAAAATTGGAATGCGAGGCGGGCTTCCCAGGCATTCATCCTCGAATGGTGCTCTCGAGTCATTCCATATGTGATGTCCTGGAGCTGTCCAACAGGTCTCAATTGTCCCGCAGAAGGAATCTTTGAAGGGCCATCTCACAACTCCCAACGTGGGGAAACTTCCATGGACTAGAGATTCCACTCCCTTCATGAATGGGCCGTCATGTACAGAAACTCCAACCAGAGCCAATGTCTGATCCTCGCCCTGAATTCAGATGCATGAGATATTGGTTCAGATCTGCCGAGGTACCTGCCGTGCCCTCGACCTGAAACCCAAGTCTAGCTTGTCTTCTTAGACTTCCGTCCTCACATTCCTGGCCCAGAAGACCTCAAGTTTGGCAATTCCGAACCCACTGTGCAGCACTCTGCCTGCCCTCTAGAAAAAAAATATTGCCTCATGAGCTGCCCAGGCACATCATATGAGGATAAACCTACACGCCACTTGACTGTACGTAAATTATATACTCTAAGCTGTGCACTAATGCACGGTCTGACACACCTGAGCCCGGACCTCCTGACTAACACACAGACAGCTGACCTCACACTGAGCACAACAGACCAGCCATGGCCCTCGGACATCATCTCTTCCATACCTCAGTTTTCAGGCTTCAGAACCTACCTTTTCTCCAATCACTGCCCAGGGGTGATGGTATGTAGAAATCAGAACTCCTCCTTACCCATGGCAAGAAACCTTGTGGTTGGCATGTTGTCCAACGTTCAGTGTAGGAGAAACCAGCATTCACCCTGAGGCCCAGCCCATTCTCAAGTGCGATGAGGGCATAAACACACCAAACTCTTTGGACGAGGCCAACCTTCTAAAGAGTAAGACTCGTCCATTTCCCATGAAGTCACCCGGAAATTTCACGACCATGAGTCACACGATATCCAGAGATAAACTTGAGCAAGAGCCTCACACTCGCCCTTTTTTCATATCCCGAAGAGTTCTTCTCATGTTCTGTAGATCAGTCCTGCCATACCTATGACCCGAAACATAAGCCGAGGTTGTGTTTTCAGACAACTGTCCAAACAGCCCTGGCCTACACACCCCAAAGGCTCAGGCCCTTGGAGCCAAACCTGAGGACTGTACTTGCCCTCTCCAAGGGAATTGTGTGTACCCATTCCAATGGCCACAATCCTACTAATAGGATAAACCTCCAAAGTTCCTGAGGCCATCCCAATAGTGGTGGCTTCCCAGGACAAACAGGAGCAATCTGAGCACATCAGAGCACCTACCTGCACTCAGACCCATAGACTGATGTCCCCAGAGGAAAAAAGGAATGAACAGACCACTAGGCACTAATCGGATCCATTGCTATGGTTTCCAGGCATGTCTCCTCAGAGGCCTGGATTTCAATACCAGCATATGGCTGTTTCTTGACTCACCCATCAGAACAAATCTCATCTACATATGGGAAACTTGCACGGTGGAGCTGTGTCAAAGTCTCTGTTTAGAAGAACCCATAAGGGACCCAGTGCCACCGCTTCATTCCAAGGTCTCCATAGACACAAAAACATATTAGGACACATCCACAGGAGAGTCAATTTCAACTCAGCCTCCTCAGTTGCTCCCCCAGATCCAGCAGATCTAACCTTTCTTGTAGCTAGGAGAAAATTGGAATGCCAGGTGTGGTACCTAGCCATCAATCCTCAGAACCATGCTTGGAATCCTTGGCCTGGCGCCAACTAACAGGTCTCAATTGTCCTGGAGAAGAATCTTTGTAGTTTGGAACTTCTCACAACTCCCATCGTGCGAAAACCCCCATGGCCTCATGATTCCCCCCCTTCATGAATGGGCCATCAGGGACAGAAAGTCCAACCTGAAGATCGTCTGATCCTCACCCTGACTTCAGATGCACGAGATCTCGATTCAGGTCTGTAGATTGTGCCTGCCATGTCCTCACCCATAAAAATTAAGCCTAGCTTGTGTTCTCAGACTTCAGTCCTCAGACTCTTGGCCCACAAGCCCTCCAGTTTGGCAATCCAGAAGTACAATGCGGCACTCTGCCTGCTCCCTGGAAGAAGAACATTGCCCTCTGGGGCTACCCAGAAACCCCAAATGAGGATCAACCTGCACGCCATTTGGCTGTACACCAAATATATAGGCTGAAGTGGGCAGAGTTGCCCATTCTGACACAGCCTGAGCCTGGAACTCCTGGCCCCACCCAAACAGCTGGCCGCACACTGAGCACATCGGACCCGCCATGGCCTTAGGTCGTCATCTCTACCCAACCTCGGTTTTCAGGCTTCAGAACCTTGACCTTATCTCCAATCACTGCCCAGGTTTGAAAATGTTGCAGAAATCCGAACTCGTTCCCTTGGCATGAAACCTCGTGGTTGGCATGTTGTCCAACTTTCAGTGTAGTTGAAACCAGTGTGGCACATGAGACCCAGCCCATGCTTGAGGGCCACATTGGTCTCAAACACACATTGTGACCCTCAGCCTGAGCCCGGTCCTCAGGCAAGGCCTCTCAGTGGCTGCATGAAGAAACAGCATATTGGGCTTGCCATGCCCCTAGACCCTAATTTTTAACCATATTTCGGGTTGTCCCTTCACTCTTGCCCAGGGCTCTGCTTTGGAATTCCTCTTTTGGTGGGACACCTCAGGTAACAAACCTTAAAGGAGTCCTCCCATCCCACAGATTCACAAAAAAGAATTGGGATAGGGCCAAATCCACAGAGAGGAAGATTCGTCCATGGCCCATGAGGCCTCCCCGACATTCAACGGCCATCGCTGATACAAAATCCAGAGACAAAAGCCTAACCAAGCGCCTCAGACTCGCTCTTTCTTCATATCCTGAAGAGTTCTTCTCATGATTTGTAGTTCGGCCGTGCCATACCTACGTTCCCAAACCTAAGCTGAGTTTCTGTTTTTTGAGTTCTGTCCTCAAAGTCCTGGGCCACACACCCTCCAGGCTGGGCCCCTGGAACCACACATTAGGACTGTGCCTAACCAATCCATGGGAATTCTGCCCATTCCATTATCCAAAACCGTACAAATTAGGAGAAACCTCCAAATTCCCTGAGGCCATACCAATGGTGTAGGTTGTCCGGGACAAAAAATTGCCGTCTGACACCAGCTGAGCATCTACCTCCACTCATACCATAGATGGATGTCCCCAGAGAAGAAGATTGACCAGACAGGACCCCAGGCCATAATGGGATCCATAGCTTTGGTTTACAGGCATGTCTCCTCAAAAGCCTGGTTTCCAATACCAGCTGAGGGCTTTTCCTGAGGCACCCATCAGAACAAATCTCGTCTACACATGGGAAACTTGCATGTTGGAGCTCTCTCAAAGCCTCTGGTTAGAAGGACATTTCAGGTTCCCGGTGCCAGCGCCTCATTCCAAGGTCTCCATGGAGACACACCCACATTAGGACCCATCCACAGGAGAGTCCATTTCAACTCAGCCCCCTAAGTTGCTCCCCCTGATCCAGCAGATCTAACCCGTCTTGTCGCTAGGAGATGATTGGAATGAGAGGCAGGCTTCCCAGATATCCATACTTAGAACCATTCTCAGAATTATGCTGTATGGGAAGTCCTGGAGCCAACCAACAGGTCTCAATAGTCCCGCAGAAGAATCTATACTGTTTGGAGCATCTCACAACTCCCATCGTGGGCAAACCTCCATGGCCTCGTGATCCCGCCCCCTGTGCTTCATGAAGGGGCCATCAGGGACAGAAGCTCCAACCTGATCGATCGTCTGATCCTCGCCCTGACTTCAGATGCAGGACATCTTGATTCAGCTCTGCAGAGTGTGTCTGCCGTGCCCTTGCCCAGAAACGTAAGTCTAGTTTGTGTTCTCAACTTCCATCCTCACATTCCTGACCCACAAGCCCTCCAGTTTGGCAATTCCAGAACTACAAGGCAGCACTCTGCCTGCTTTCCGGAAGAAAAACATTGCCCTCTGGGGCTACCCAGATTCCCCAAATGAGGATCAACCTGCATGCCACTTGACTGGACCCCAATTATACAGGCTGCCCTGGGCACTACTGCCCTTTCTGGCACAGCCTGAGACTGAACCTCCTGGCTCGCACCCACCCAGCTAGCCACACACTGAGCACATCAGACCCGCCATGGCCTTAGGTCATCATCTCTTTCCAACCTCGGTTTTCAGGCTTCAGAACCTAAACCTTATCTCCAGTCACCACCCAGGGTTGAACATGATGCAGGAATCAGAACTCCTTCCCCATGGCAAGAAACCTTGTGGTTGGCATGTTGTCCAATGTAAAATGTAGTTGAAACCAGTGTGGCCCATGAGGCCCTGCAGATGCTTGAGGACCAAGTCGTTCACAAACATGCATTCTGACCCTCAACGTGAGCCCAGTTCTCAAGTAAGGCCTCTCAGTGGCTGGACCAAAAGACAGCATATTGGGCTTGTCATGCCCCTAGGACCCAATTTTTAACCAGATTTCTGGTTGTCCAGTCTCCCCTCCCCAGGGCTCGGCTTTGGAATCCCTCTTTTGGTGGGACACCTGAGGTAACAAAACTGAAAGGACTCCTCCCATCCCACAGTTTGACCCAAAACAATTGGAATCGGGCCAAATCCACAGAGCGGAAGACTCGTCCATGGCCCATGAGGCCTCCCGGACATTCCACGCCCATCGTTGACACAAAATCCAGAAACAAAAGCCTGAACAAGTGCCTCACAATCTCTCTTTCTTCATATCTGGAAGAATTCTCCTCACGGTCTGTAGATCGGGCCTGCCATACCTACGTCCCTAAACCTAAACTGAGTTTGTGTTTTAGACTTCTGTCTCCACAGTCCTGGTGCACACACCCTGCAGGCTGGGGCCCCTGGAGCCACATCAAAACTGTGCCTTCCCTCTCCACGGGAATTCTGCCCATTCCATTGTCCATAATCATAAAATTAGGAGAAACCTCCAAAGTCCCCAAGGCCTTCACAATAGTGTAGGCCGCCTGGGACAAACAAGGGCCATCTGACACCAGCTGAGCATCTAACTCCACTAATACCTTAGATGGATGTACACAGAGAAGAAGATTCAACCGGACAGGCCCCTAGGCTCTAAACGGAGCCATTGCTTTGGTTTCCAGTTATCTCTCTTCAGAGGCCTATATTCCAATAACAGTATATGGGGGTTTCCTGAGGCACGAATTAGAACAAATCTCGTCTCCACATGGGAAACTTGTCCTTTGGAGATGTCTCAAAACCTCCGGTTAGGAGAATCCTTCAGGGCCCATGCACCAACGCCCCATTCCAAGGTCTCCATGGACACAAACCCACATTAGCATCCATCCTCAGGAGAGTCCATTTCAACTCAGCCCCCTTGGTTGCTCTGACAGAGCCAGCATATCAAACCTGTCTATTTGCTAGGAGACAACTGCAATGTGAGGCGGGCTTCCCATGCATCCATCCTAAGATCCCTGCTCTGGTGTCATTCTGTATGGTATGTACTGGAGTGATACAAAAGGTCTCAATTGTTGATCAGAAGGAATCCTTGTTGTTTGGAGCATCTCACAACTTCCATTGTGGGTAAACCTCCATGGACTGGAGATGCTGTCTCCTTCATAAAGTGGCCAGAATGGACAGAAATTCAAACCTAAGCCTAGGTTTGAACCTCGCCCTGACTTCAGATTCATGATATCCCGATTCAGATCTGCAGAGGGTGCCTGCCGTGCCCTCGCCCAGAACCTACGCCTAACATGTGTTCTCAGACTTCCGTCCTCACACTCCCCGTCCACAAGGCATCCACTTTGGAAATTCCGGAGCCACAATGCAGCACTCTGCCTGTTCTCCAGAAGAAAAACATTGCCCTTGGGGCTAACCAGAAATACCAAATAAAGATCAACCTGCACGGCACTCAGTTGTACCCCAATTATACAATCTACCCTGGGCACTAATGCCCTGTCTGACACAGCCCAAGCTTGGTCCTCCCGACCAACACCCAGACAGCTGGCTCCACGCTGAGCATATCGGACCCAACATGGTCTTAGGTCGTCATCTCTTCCCAACCTCGGTTTTCAGACTTCACAACCTAGACCTTATCTCCAATCACTGCCCAGGGGTGAATGACATGCAGAAATCAGAATTAATCCTTCCCCATGGCAAGAACTCATGTGGTTGACATGTTGACTATCATTCAGTGTAGGAGAAACAAGCATGCACCATGAGTCCCCACCCATGCTTGAGTACCACGAGGGCATAAACACGCATTGTGACCCTCAGCATGAGTTCTGTCCTCAATGAAGGCCTCTCAGTGGCTGGACCATTAGAAGGCATATTGGGCTTGCCATGCACCTAGGCCTGTATTTTTAGTTAGATTTCTTGTTGTCCAGGGTTCTGCTCTGGAATCCCTCTTTTGGTGGGACACCTTAGTTAACAAAACTAAATCCCACAGATTAACCCAAAACAATTGGGATCTGGCCAAATCCACAGAGAGAAAGACTCTTCCATGGCCCATGAGGACTCCTCGACATTCCACAGCCATCATTGACACAAAATCCAGGGGCAAAAGCCTGACAAGTGTCACACTTTCACCCTTTATTCATATCCCAAAAAGTTCTCCTCATAGTCTGTAAATCGGACCTGCCATACCTACGTCCCCAAAGCTAAGCTGAGTTTGTGTTTTCAGACATCTGTCCCCACAGTCCTTGCCCACACACCCTCAAGGCTGGGCCCTTGGAGCCACACATCAGGTCTGTGCCTGCCCACTCCACAGGAATTCTGCCCATTCCATTGTCCATAATCATACAATTTAGGAGAAACCTCCAAAGTCCCCGAGGCCATCCCTATAGTGTAGGCCGCCCGGACAAACAGGAGCGGTCTGACACCAGCTGAGCAACTACCTCCATTTCATAAAATAGACAGATGTCGACAGAGAAGAAGATTGAACCAGAGAGGCTCCTAGGACCTAATTGGATGCATTGCTGTGGTTTCTATGTATCTCTCCTCAGAGGCCTGGTTCTAATACCAGCATATGTGGGTTTCCTGAGGCACCAATTAGAACAAATCTTGTCTCCACATGGAAAACTTGCTCTTTCGAGTTGTTTCAAAATCTCCGGTTAGAATCCTTTAGAGCCCTGGGGCCACCACCCCATTCCAATGTCCTCATGGACACAAACACACATTAAGACCCATCTTCAGGAGAGTCCATTTCAACTCAGCTCCCACGATTGCTCCTGCATAGCCATCAGATCGTACCTGTCTTGTGGCAGGGAGACAATTGGTGTAAGAGGCAGTCTGCTCAGGCATCCATCCTTAGAACCCGGCTCTGGAGTCATTCCATATGGGATGTCCTGGAGCCATCCAACAGGTCTCAATTTTCCCGCAGAAGGAATCCTTGCAGTTTGGAGCATCCCACAACTCCCAACGTGGGAAAACCTCCATGGCCTCGAGATTCCACCCCTTTGATGAAGAGGCCATCATGGACAGAAACTCCAACCTGCGCCTAAGTCTGATCCTCGTCCTGACTTCAGATGAATGAGATTTTGATTCGGATCTGCAGAGGGTGCCTGCCGTGCCCTCGCCCTGAAACTTAAGTCTAGCTTATGATCTCAGACTTACGTCCTCACACTCCTGGTCCCGACGCCCTTAAGTTTGGCAATTCTGGACCCACAATGCTGCACTCTGCCTGCCCACCAGAAGAAAAATGTTGCCCCAGTGAGCTTCCCTGACACAATAAATGAGGATGAACCTACATGGAACTCAACTGTACCCAAATTATACAGTCTAACCTGGGCACTAATGCACTGTCTGACACAGCCTGAATCCATACCTCCTGAAGAACACCCAGAAAGCTGACCGCACACTGAGCACATCGGACCCTCCATGACCTTAGGTTATCATCTCATCCCAACCTCGATTTTCTGGATTCAGAACTTAGATCTTATCTCCAGTCACTGCCCAGGCGTGAACATGATGCAGAAATCAGAATTCCTCCTTCCCCATGGAAAGAAACCTTGTGGTTCGTATGTTGTCCAAAGTTCAGTGTAGGAGAATCAAGCATGGCCCATGAGTCCCCGCCCATGCTTGATGCCTACATTGGGCACAAACATGCATTGTGACCCTCAGTGTGAGCACTGTACTCAAGTAAGACCTCTCAGTGGCTGGACCAAGGTACCCCATATGGGGATTGCCATGCCCTTAGGCCCCCAATCTTATACAGAGTTCGGGTTGTCCAGTCGCCCCTTCCCAGGGTTCTGCTCTGGAATCCCTCTTTAGTGGCACACCTGAGGTAAAAAAAAAAAAAAAAAAAACAAAACAGAATGGACTCCTCCCATCCCACGGAATGTCCCCAAAATATTGGGATCATCCAAATCCCCATAGAGGAAGTCTCACCCATGGTCCATGAGGACGCCCCTACATTCCACGGCCATCAGTGACACAAAATCCAGAGTCAAAAGCCTGAGCAAGTGCCTCACACTCACTCTTTGTTCATATCCTGAAGAGTTCTCCTCAAGGTCTGTAGATCGGGGCTCCCATACCTATGTCCCCAAACCTAAGACGAGTTTCTGTTTTCAGACTTCTGTCCCCACAGCTCTGACCCACACACCCTCCATGCTTGAGCCCCTAGAGCCACACCTCAGGATTGTGCCTTCCCTCCCCAAAGGAATTCTGCCCATTTCATTGGCCACAAACTTGCAAATTAGGAGAAACCTCCAAAGTCAAAGTGGCCATCCCAATAGTGTAGACTGCCCAGGACAAATAGGGGCAATCTGACACCAGCTGAGGAACTACCTCCACTCAATCCCATAGACAGATGAACCGAGAGAAGAAGATTAAACCAGACAGGCCCCAGGCCCTAATCAGATCCATTGCCTTGGTTTCCAGGCATCTCTCCTCAGAGTTCTGGTTTCCAATACCAGCATATTGGGGGTTACTGAAGCACCAATGAGAACAAATCTTGTTTCCCCATGGGAAAAATGCTTCTTGGAGCTGTGTCTAAACCTCTGGTTAGGAGCATCCTTCAGAGCCCTGGTGCCACTGCCCCATTCCAAGGTCTCCATGGACACAATCCCACATTATGACCGATCCTCAGGAGAATGCATTTCAACTCAGCCCCCTCGGCTGCTACATCATAGGCAGCAATCAAACGTGCCATTTCGCTAGGAGACAATTGGAATGCAAGGCCGGATGCCCAGGCATCCATCCTTAGAACCCTGCTCTGCAATTGTTCCATATGGGATGCCCTGGAGCCATCCAACAGGTTTCAACTGACCCACAGAAAATCCTTGTGGTTTGGAGCATCTCACTACTGCCATCATGGGAAAACACCAATGGCGGTGTGATGACCCCCCTTCATGAAGGGGCCATCATGGACAGAAACTCCAACCTGAGCCAATATATGAACCTCGCCCTGACCTCAGATGCATGAAATCTAAATTCAGCTCTGCAGAGTGTGCCTGCCATTTCCTCGCCCTGAAACCAAAGCAAAGCTTCAGTTCTCAGACTTACATCCTTGCATTCCTGGCCGCAAGGCCTCCAGTTTGGCAGTTCCGGAGCCAGAATGCAGCACTCTGCCTGCCCTCCAGAAGAAAGACTTTGCCTTATGGGGCTACGGAGAAACCCCAAATAATTATCTTCTGCATGCCACTCAACTGTACCCCAATTATACAGCGTATCTGGGCACGAATGCCCTGTCTGGCACAGCCTGAGTGCAGACATCCTGAACGACACCTAGAAAGCTGGCCCCAAACTGAACACATCGGACCCGCCATGGCCTTAGGTCGTCATCTCTTCCAAACCTCGGTTTTCAGGCTTCAGAACCTAGACCTTATCTCCAATTAGTGCCCAGAGGTGAACGTGATGCAGAAATCAAAACTCCTCCTTCCCCATGGCAAGAAACCCTGAGGTTGGCATGTCCAAGGTTCACTGTAGGAGAAACCTGCAAGCTCAATGAGGTCCCGCCCAATATTGAGGACCACCTTGGGCACAAACACACATTGTGACCCTCAGCATGAGTCCACTATTCAAGTAACGTCTCTCAGTGGCTGGACCAAGAATCTGCATATGGGCTTGCCATGCCCATAGGACCCCAGGCCTAACCAGAGGGTGGGTATTCCAGTTGTATGTACTCAGTGCTCTGCTCTAGAATCCCTCTATTGTGGGGACACATGAGGCAGAAAACAGGACTCCTCCCTTCCCACAAAATGACCCCAATCTCTTGGGAGCCGGACAAATCACCAGAGAGGGAGACTTCCATGGCCCATGAGACCATGCTTACATTAAATGACCATCATGAATACAACATCCAGAGACATAAGCCTGAACGACCGCCTCTCACTCGCCTTACTTTCTAATCACAATGAGCTCCCCTCACGGACTGTAGATCACTCCTGCCATAACCTCAGCCCCAAACCTCAGCCGAGTTTGTGTTTTTGGATGTCTGTCCCCACAGCCCTGGCCCACACAGCCGCCAGGCTGGGGCCTCTGGAGCCACACCACAGGACTGTCCTGCTCTCTCCAAGGAGACTATGCCCATTCCATTGCCCATAACCCCACAGAATAGGAGAAACCTCAAGGCCCCCGAGGACATCCCACTACTATAAGCCTCTCTGGACAAAGGCATCCTGACACAAGCTGAGCAACTACCTCCATGCAGAAACACAGACAGATGTCGGCAGAGACAGTAGATTGAACCAGACAGGCCCCTGGGCCCTAATCTGAACTCTTGCTTTGGTTTCCAGGTGTCACTTTTCAGAGGCCTGGGTTTGAAGACCAGCATCTGGGGCTTTCCTGAGACACCAAACAGAACAACTATCGTCTCCACATGGGAAGCTTCATTGTTGGAGCTGTGTCAAACCCTTCGGTTTGGAGAAACCTG
The DNA here is from genome assembly GCF_964662115.1 of Mustela nivalis. NCBI lineage: Eukaryota > Metazoa > Chordata > Mammalia > Carnivora > Mustelidae > Mustela > Mustela nivalis. Next base: position 992,982 of record NW_028136368.1, read on the forward strand.
CAGAGTCCCTGAGCCCCCGCCACATTCCAAGGTCTCCATGGCCACCAACCCACAGTATGACTCATCCTCAGGAGAGTCCATTTCTACTCAGCCCTCTGAGAAACCCGCCCAAGAGCCTGCAGATTGAGCCTGCCTTGCCTCAAGCAGCCAGTGGGAATGTGAGGTGGCATTTGCAGACATTCATGCTTAGACCCCTTCTCTCGAGTCTTTCTGTAGGGGTCATCATAGAACCATCTCATAGTACTCGACTGTCCTACAGAGGAAACCTTGATGTTTGGGGCAGCTCATAACTCCCAGCGTTGGGAAACCTCCCTGGCCTCATGACGCCCCCACCCCCTTCAGGAAGGGGCCATAATGGACACAAACTCCAACCTGAGGCAACATCTGATACTTGCCCTGACCTCAGATGCAGGAGATCTCGATTCAGTCTTAGCAGAGTGGGCCTGCCATGCCCTCGGCCCCAAACCTAACGCTAGCTTGTGTTTTCAGACTTCCCTCTTCACACTCCTGGCAAACAAGCCCTCCAGACTGGGAATTCCAGAACCACAACACAGTTTTCTGCCTGCCCACCAGAAGAAAAACGTTGCCCTATGGGGCTCTCCAGAAACCACAAACGAGAACCAACCTGCTCTGGCCTCGACCGCACCCTAACTGGAAAGGCTACCCTGGTCAGTAATGCTCTGTCTGACACAGCCTGACGTCCCGACAGACAAGGAAACAGCTGGCTGCACACTAAGCACATCAGACAAGCCATGGCCTTATGCCGTCATCTCTTCCCAACCTGGGTTTTCAGACATCTGACCCTAGATATTATATCAAATCCTGGCAAACGTGGGTAACTGAAGCACAAATCAGATCTTCTCCTTCCCCATGGCTGGAAAGCTTGCTGTTGGCATGGAGTCATACCTTCAGTGTAGGAGAAACCTTCATGGCCCTTGAGGCAAAGCCTAAACTTGAGTGCCTCCTTGGGTACAAACTCGCATTGGGACCATCAGCAGGGCCCCATGTCGAAGTAAGGTCTCTCAGGGCCTGGACCAAGAGCCCGCATATGGGGCTTGCCAAGCCCCTATGATCCCAATCTTCACAAGAGCTCGAGTATTTCATTTGCTCGAACCCAGGACTGTGATCTGGAGTCCCTCTCCTGGAAGAACACCTGAGCCAGACAGCAGGACTCCACCCTTCCCACAAAATGTCCCCAAAATCTTAAGAGCTGGACCAACTCCTCAGAGAGGGAGACTCTTCCATAGCCCCTGAGGTCACCCCTACATTCCATGGCTATGGGAGACAAAACATCCAAAGACAAAAGCTTGCGTGACTGCCTCCCATTTGCCCTTCTTTCATAAGCTGAGGATCTCCTCTCACGGTCTGTGGGTCCATCCTGCCATGCTCTCGGCTCCACACCCAAGCCGAGTTTGTGTTTTCAGACTTCTGTGCCCACAACCCGGACCCACACACCCTCCAGGCTAGGGCCTATGGAGACACACTGAAGGACTGTGCCAGTCCTCTCCAAGAAAACTGTACCCAATCCATTGGCCACAACCATAGAGATTAGGAGAATCCAATAAGGTCTCCAAGGCCATGCCTCGGCCATGGACTAAGAGGGGCACTCTGACACCAGCTGAGCAACTATCTTCACTTAGATACTCAGACAGTGTCCCCAGAGACAGAAGATTGAAACAGACAGGCATCTAGGCTCTAATCTGAACCCTAGCTTTGGTTTCCAGGTGTCTCTACTCAGAGAACTGGTTTGAAGACCAGTATCTGGGGCTTTTCTGAGGCACCAAAGAGAACCTGTCTCATCTCCACATAGGGATCTCTTTTTAATTGGAGCAATATTACACCCTTCGGTTAGGCGAATACTTCATGGCCCCTGAGCTGCCAACATATTCCAAGGTCTCCATGCACACAAACCTACATTATGACCCATCCGCAGGAGAGTCCATTTCAATTCAGCACCCTAGTTAGCTCGCCCCAGAGCCAGTAGTTCAAACATGTCTTGTCACAAAGAGCCAATGGGAATGTGAGGTATGCTGTACAGGCATCCATCCTTCGAATCCTGCTCTCCAGTCTTTCCGTATGGGACATCCTGGAGCCATTCAACAGGACTCGACTGTCCAGCAGATGGAAAGCTTGTGGTATGGGTCAACGCACAAACTAGAGTTTGTGCTGGTGTCTAAGGTGCTGTGCAGGATTCTCCAATCTTGAGGGTTTGGCACAGGTCGAAGGGCATGGTTTCCTACTGGGGACAGGAGATATTCTATTGTGTGGCTCAGGGACCACATGTTGTATCCTAAGTTGGTATTTCAGAACAGGACCCTGAGGACAGATGCCTGAAAACCTAATCTAGTGTTCCAATGACGTCCTAGGAGCATGTCAGGTACAATCTTCTGACCCAGGAACATTGAAATGGCTGTCTGCTTGGATGTAGGTGATCAGGGCGTTTCAGACTGGCATTTGTGTCCAGTGCTGCCGACAATATTGGGTCGGGCTCAGGGCTCTTGCGTGTTTCTCCTAAACTGGAAGGTTTGGGCAGGTTTGACGGGCACAGTTTCCTTGGGGATGGCAGGCCTAGTCATGTGTTGTGGATCCAGAGACCCTGTCCTGGAGGGCATATGAGCCATGGTTTTGGGAGAGAAGTCTGCAAACACAAATGTGGGTTATGGTTAGTGGAAAGGTGATCACAGGCCCAATGAGTAGACCTGGAGTGCAGCTTGTCAGGAGTTGTAATTAGGGTGACTGGAAGGCAGTAGCACAGGCTATTCTCTCTATATTGTGTGTCCAGGATGGCCTCGGAATGCAGGTATAGTCTCATGGGTCCATGGGAAACTTTTCCTCTCTATGGATCTGTGCAGCTCATAGTTTGGTGGCTTTTTTGGGGAAGGGAAGAGTGTTGTTTTCCATCTTATGGGTGCCCCAAAACAGGGATTCCAGATACAGGCTCTTTTTCTGGGCATCTGGGACTTCCCACCAAGGGTTAGGATTTGCACCTAGGGGTGTATGAGGCCTGCAATGCGGGATCATGATGGTGCAACTGAGAGGGATTGTTTGAAAGCTTGCTCAGGCTGAGTCTCACAATGCCTGTTTGCTCCCATGGCGGCCCTCAGGAGTGGGAGTGGTCTCATTGGTCATATATCTGGCTCCCTCTTAGAGAGTTGGACACCCAACCCAACAGCCAAATGTCCTGCCATGAGGAAGGATGAGTTCTCTTCCGTCAGGTTCCTCTGTGCTTCAGGTTGCCCCATTGTCAGGGTTTCCAGCAAGGTCTCGAGATAGGTGCCTGAATACCAAGGATGGGTGGAGATGACGTACTTGGGCCATAGCAATCCCAAATGCTAGATATGAGGCCTAAAACTCGGTCGGGGCTCAGGCTCTGTCAGACACAGCGCTAGTGGCCATTGCAGCCTTTATATCAGAGTAGATTCGAGGGCGGAGCAGATTGATCCTCATGGGGAGATTCTTGGGAAGATTCCCAGGCATTTGTTCATTCAATAGGGAAGGCAGAATGCTGTGTTGTGGCTCCAGATTTCCCAATCACGAGAGCTTGGGGACCAGTCAGTTTTGGGTGGAATTGTAAACAAAAGCTATGGTTCAATTCAGTGCCAAGCAGAAGGCAGTTCCAATTTGTAGCAGTTTACTCGAGACATCCAGCACTGGAATAAGGGTGGATGTCAGATGCTTGCTCACACTAGAGTTTTTGTCTATGATGACCGACAAGTGGAGGGGTGGTATAAAGAGGCCATGGAGGAGTTCACATGCTGAGGCCTGTGAACTGCTGCAAAAAGTAACATTTCTTTGTACAGAGTAGGTGAAGTCTGGTTTGTTTACTCTAGGTTTCCCCATGTGGAAAGTTTGTGAAGAAGAGCTCTCCGGCATGGATGCCAGGAAAGCACACCTCCATTGACAATTGCAGCTGAGGAACATGGCAGATTCGTTCTGGTGGCTCTGGGACAAAGTGCCAAGGCCTTGAGTTGACATGGGATCTCTTGCAGATGGGTCACAATGCTTGTTTGTTACCAGGGAGAACTTAGAATGTGCTGGTTGCTAAGGTGCCATGCAGGATTCTCCTACCCTGAGGGTTTGGCACAGGTCGAAGAGCATGGTATTCTTCTGGGAACAGGGGATGTTCTGTCGTGTGGCTCAGAGACCACATGATGTGTCATAGATTGGTATTTCAGAACAGGCCCCTGAGGACAGATGCCTGAAAACCTAATGGGGTTCCATTGAGAGCCTGCTGGCATTTTAGGTTCAATCGTCTATCTCACGATCATTGACTTGGCTATTTCCCTGGATGTAGGTGATAAGGGTGTTTCAGACTGCGCATTTCCATCCCGAGTGGCCGGCAATATTGGTGTGGGCTCAGGGGCCACACAGGTTTCTCCTAATCTGGAAGGTTTGGGCAAATCTGATATGCACAGTGTCCTTGGGGTTGGCAGCCAGAGTTCTGTGGTGTGGCTCCAGAGATCACATTCTGGTGGGCATGTGAGCCATGGTTTTGGGAGAGAAGTCTGCAAACACAAATACAAATTAGGGTGAGTGGCGAGGTGATCACAGGCCCAATGCGTAGACCTGGAGGGAAGCTCGTCATGAACTATAATTAGGGAGACTGGAAGGCAGTAGCACAGGCTTTTCTCTCTGGATTGTGTGTCCAGGATGGCCTTGGAATGCAGGTGTGGTCTCATGGGTCCATGGGAGTCTTTTCCTCTCTATGGATCCTGGTGGCTCTCCATAGTTTGGTGGCTTTTTCGGGGAAGGGGAGAGTGATGTTTTCCACCTTATGGGTGCCCCAAAACAGGGATTCCAGAGACGGGCTCTGGTTCATGGCATCTGGGACATCACAACAAGTGCTAGGATTTGGGCTTAGGGGCATATTAGGCCTGCAATGCGGGTTCATGGTGGTGCAACAGAGAAGGATTGTTTGAAAGCATGCTCAGGCTGAGGGTCACAAGGCCTGTTTGCCTCCAGGGCATCCCTGAGGAGTTTGTGTGGTCTCACTGGACTTGTAAATGACTCCCCCTTTCAGGGTTGAACACCCATCCTAACAGCCAAGTTTCCTGATATGAAGAAGGAGGAGTTCTCTATTGTGCTTCAGGATGCCCCATTGTCAGGGATTCCAGCAAAGGTCTGGGGACAGGTGCCTGAATACCAAGGATGGGTAGAGATGAAATACTTGAGCCATGGCAATCCCAAATGCTAGATGTGGGGCTCAAACTCTGGTGACTGACACTAGGTCTGGGCTCAGGCTCTGTCAGACACAGCACTAGTGGCCAGGGCAACCTATAAATCAGGGTCCCTCCGATATAGGGCCGAGCAGATTGATCCTCATGTGGGGTTTCTGGCCAGACTCACCAGGCACTTGTTTCTATCGGGAAGGCAGAATGCTGTGTTGTGTGTCCATAATTCGCTATCAAGAAGGCTTGGGGACCAGTCGGGTGAGGAAGGAATTGTAAACACAAGCTACAGTTCAATTCACTGCCAAGCGGAAGGCAGTTCCTTTGTCCAGCAGCTTTTTCCAGATATCCAGCACCTTAGTAAGGGAGGACGTCGGATATTTGCTCACACTGGAGTTTGTGTCTATGATGTATGACAAATGGAGGGGTGGCGTCAAGAAGCCATGGAGGGATTTTCACGTTGAGACTCATGAGCTGCTCCAAATAGCAAGGTTTCGTTCTACTGGACAGGTGGAGTGTGGTTTATTTGCTCCAGGGTCCCCCATGTGGAAAGTTTGGGTAGCAGAGCTCTACCGCATGGATGCCTGGAATGTTCAACTTCATTGACCATTGCAACTGAAGAACATGGCAGCTTTATTCTGGTGTCTCTGTAGCAAAGTACCAAGTCCTTGATTTGACATGGAATCTCTTGCAGATGGGCCACACAGCTGGTTTGTTACCAGGTAGATCTTAGAATGTGCTGGTGGCTTAGTAGTTGTGCAGGAATCTACTACTCTGGGATTTTGCACAGATTGTAGGGCACGGTTTCCTTCTGGGGACAGGAGATGTTCTGTTGTGTGGCCCAGGCACCACATGTTGTATCATAAGTTCGCATTCTAGAACAGGCCTCTGAGGACACATGTCTGAAAACCGAATCAATGGTTCCAATGACGTCCTAGGGGCATGTTAGGTTCATTATTCTGACTCAGGACCATTGACTTGGCTGTGTTCCTGGATGTAGGGGATCAGGGTATTTCAGACTGTGCATTTGTGTTCAGAGCGGCCGCCGAAATTGGGGTAGGCCCAGAGGCCTTGTAGGTTTCTCCTAATCTAGACAGTTTGGGCAACTGTGATGGAAACAGTTTCCTTGTGGATGGCAGGGACAGTCCTGCAGTGTGGATCCAGAGACCCCATCCTGGAGGGCATGTGTGCCATGGTTTTGGTAGATAAGTCTGCAAACACAAATTTGAATTAGGGTGAGTGGCGAGGTGATCACAGGCCCAATGCATATACCTTGAGAGCAGCTCATCTGGAACTGTAATTAGGGTGAATGGAAGGCAGTAGCACAGGCTTTTCTCTCCGGATTGTGTGTCCAGGATGGCCTCGGAATGCAGGTGTGTTCTCATGGGTCCATGGGAGACATTGCCTCTCTATGGATCCTGGTGGCTCCTCATAATTTGGTGACATTTTTGGGGAAGGGATGAGTGCTGTTTTCCATCTGAAGGGTGCACCAAAACAAAAATTCCAGAGATGGTCTCTGGGTCTGGGCACCTCGAAAATCCCACCAAGTTTTATGATTTGAACCTACAGACATACCAGGCCTGCAATGAGGGATCATTGTGGTGAATCTGAGAGGGATTTATTGAAAGCATGCTCAGGGTGAGGGTCACAATGCCTGTTTGTGCCAAGGGCAGTCCTCAGGAGTGTGTGTGTGGTGTCATTGATGTTGTAACTGGCTCCCCCTTTGAGGGTAGAACACCCATCCCAAAAGCCAGGTTTATTGCCATGGGGAAAGAAGAGTTCTCTATTGTGCTTCAAGTTCCCTAATTGGCAGGGATCCCTGCCAAGGTCTGGGGACAGGTGCCTGAATATCAAGGATGGGTAGAGATGACATACTTGGGCCATGGCAATCCCAAATGTTAGATATGGGGCCTGCTCCCTAGTGGCTGAAACTCAGTCGAGCTCAGGCTCTGTCAGACACGGCACTAGTGGCCATGGCAGCCTATAAATCGGTGTTGACTCGAGGGCCGACCTGATTGATCCTCATGTGGGTTTTCAGGGCAGACTCACCAGGCATTTCTTCATTCGATGGGGAAGGCAGAATGCTGCGTTGTGGCCCCAGATTTCCCTATCAAGAGGGCTTAGGGACCAGTCAGGTGAGGATGGAATTGTAAACACAAGCTATGGTTCAATTCAGTGCCAAGTGGAAGGCAGTTCCAATGTGCAGTGGTTTATTCAAGACATCCAGCACCGGGATAAGGGTGCATGTCAGATGTTTGCTTAGACTGGAGTTTGTGTCTATGATGACCGACCAATGGAGTGGTGGCATCAAGAGGCCATGGAGCAGTTTACACGCTGAGGCCTGTGAGTTGATCCAAACATAAGGTTTCCTTCTACTGGACAGGGGAGGTCTGGTTTGTTTACACCAGGTTCCCCCATGTGCAAAGTTTGGGTAGCATAGTACTCGCACGTGGATACTGGAAAGCACACCTACATTGACCATTGCACCTAAGGAACATGGCAGGTTCTTTCTGGTTGCTCTAGGGCAAAGTACCAAGGCCTGGATTCTAATAAAGTTGGGTCACAATGCAGTTTTGTTACCACGGAAATCTTACTATGTGCTGGTGGCTAAGGGGCCATGTATGATTAGTCTATCCTGATGGTTTGACACCGGTCGAAGAACATGGTTTCTTTCTGGGTATCGGAGATGTTCTGTTGTGGGGCTCACGGACCAAATGTTGTATCATAAGTTGGTATTCCAGAACAGGCCTCTGAGGACAGATGCCTAAAAATTTCATCTAGGGTTCCAATGAAGTCCAAGGGGAATTTCAGGTTGAATCATCAGACTCAGGACCATTGACTTCAGTGTCTGCCTATATGTAGGCAACCAGAATGTTTCTGACTGTGCCTTTGTGTACAGAGTGGCCTCCAATATTGGGGTGGGCTCTGGGGCCTTGCAGGTTTCTCCTAATCTTGAAGGTTTAGGCAAATTGTGGGCACGGTTTCCTTGGGGGTGGCAGGCACAGTCCTGTGGTGTGGCTCCAGAGACTCCATCGTGGAGGGCATGTAAGCCATGGTTTTGGGAGAGAAGTCTGCAATCACAAGCTCGGATTAGGTTGAGTTGCGAGGTGATCGTAGGCCCAATGCATAGACCTGGAGGGCAGATCGTCAGGAACTGTAAATCACGTACCTCGAAGGCACTAGCACTGGCTTTTGTATCTGGATTGTGTGTCCATGATAGCCTTGGAATGCAGGTGTGTTCTAATGTTTCCATGAGAGTATTTTCCTCTCTACAGATCCTGGAAGCTCCCAATAGTATGGTGGCTTTCTCGTTTGAATGGAAGAGTGCTGTTTTCAATCTTAGATGTTCCCCAAAAAGGGATTCCAGAGAAGGGCTGTGAGTCTGGGTGCTTGGAAAATCCCACCAGGATTAGGACTTGGGCCTAGGGGAGTACCAGGCCTACAATGTGTGACTTGGAGGTACAACTGAGAGCGTTTGTTTGAAAGCATGCTAGTCTGAGTGTCACAATGCCTGATGTGATTAGGGCAGCCCTTATGAGTGGGAGTTGTCTCCTTGGCCATGCAGCTGGCTACCACTTTAATGTAGGACACCCATCCCAACTACCAGGATTCCTGCCATGGAAAAGGAAGAATTCTCTATTGTGCCTCAGGTTCCCCCATTAGCAGGTATTCTAGCAAATGTCTGGGGACAGATGCCTGAATACCAAGGATGGGTAGAGATGAGGGACCTGAGACATGGCCAGTCTCACATGCCTGACTCTCTGAGTAGCTGACATGAATTGAGCACTCAGGCTCTGTCAGAAACAGAACTAGTGGTCAGGGCTGAGTATGAATCAGGGATCCCTCAAGGGCTGAGCAGATTGATCCTCATGCAGAGTTTCTGGGCAGAATCACCATGCCCTTCTTCTTTCTAAGGGGAAGGCAAAAAGCTGCGTTGTGGCCCCAGAATTCCCTATCAAGCGGGCTTGGGGACCAGTAGGGTGAGGATGGAATTGTAAACTCAAGCTAAGGTTCAATTCAGTGCCAAGCAAAAGGCAGTTCCATTGTGCAGTGTCTGATTCCAGATATCCAGCACCTGAGTAAAGGTGAAAGTCAGACATTTCCTCATGCTGGAGTTTATGTCTATGATGACCGATGAATGGAGGGGTGGCGTCAAGAGGCCATGGAGGATTTCACATGCTGGGGCTTGTGAGATGCTTCAAACAGCAAAGTTTCCTTCTACCACACAGGGGGAGACTGGTTTATTTGCTCCAGGGTCCCCCATGTGGAAAGTTTGGGTAGCAGAGCACTCCCACGTGGATGCCTGAAAAGCACACCTCCATTAAAATTGCAGCTGAGAAACATGGCCAATTCGTTCTGGTGGCTCTTGGGCGAATTACCAAGGCCTGGAGTTGACATGAAGTCTCATGAAGATGGGTCATAATGCAGGTTTGTTACCATGGAGACCTTAGAGTGTGCTGGTGGCTAAGGGACCATGTAGGATTCATCTACCCTGAGGGTTTGACACTGGTCAAAGGGCACGGTTTCCTTCTCGGACCAGAGATGTTCTGATGTGGGGCTAACGGACCAAATGTATCATAATTTGCTATTGCAGAACAGGCCTCTGAGGATAGATTCCTGAAAATTTAATCTAGGGTTCCAATAAAATCCTAACGGAATGTCAGGTTCAATCCTCTGACTCAGTATCATTGACTTCAATGTCTGCCTAGATGTAGGTGATCAGGGTGTTCCAGACTGTGCATTTGTGTACAGAGTGGAAACCAGTATTGGGGTGGGCTCAGGGGCCTTGCAGGTTTCTCCTAATCTGGAAAGATAGGGCAATTTGATGGGCACAGTTTCCTTGGCAATGGTGGGCACAGTCCTGTGGTGTGGCTCCAGAGACCCCATGCTGGAGGGCATGAGAGCCATGGTTTTGGGAGGGAAGTCTGCAAACACAAATGCGGGTTAGGTTTAGTGGCAAAGTGATTGTAGGTCCAATGCATACTCCTGGAGGGAAGCTCCGTGTGAAATGTAAATCGCATGCCTCAAAGGAGGTAGCACAGGCTTTTTTATCTGGATTGTGTATCCACGATGGACTAAGAATGCAGGTGTGGTCTCAGGTGTCCATGGGTGATATTTCCTCTCAAGTATCCTGGCGGCTCCTTATAATGTGGTGGCTTTCTCAGAGAGGAAAGAGTTCTGTTTTCCATATTAAGGGTGTCCCATAACAGGGATTGCAGAGAAGTGCTCTGGCTCTGGGCACCTGGAAATACCCACCAAGGGTTATGATTTGGGCATAGGGGCTTACCAGGCCTCCAATGCAAGTCCTGGAGATACAACTGAGAGCGTTTGTTTGAAAGCATGCTCAGGCTGAGGGTCACTATGCAAGCTTTTGCATAGGGTGGCCCTCAGGAATGGGGGTGGTCTCAATGGCCATTCAGTAGGCTAACACTCTGAGTGTTGGACACCCTTCCGAACTTACAGGAATCCTGCCATGGGGAATGAGGATTTACCTATTGTGATTCAGGTTCCCTCATTGGTAGGGATTCCAGGAAAGGTCTGGGGACACATGCCTGAATACCAAGGATGGGTAAAGATGACGGCTCTGTTCCGTGGCCAGTCTAACATGCGGGATATGGGCCCCGCCTTCTAGGTGGCTGACACGAGGTCGGGGCTTAGGCTCTGTCAGACACAACACTAGGGGCCAGGGCTGTCTATAATTCAGGGTTCCCTCAAGGGACAAGTAGATTGATCATAATGTGGAGTTTCTGGGCAGACTCACCAGGCCCTTCTTCTTTCTATTGGGAAGGCAGAATGCTGTGTTGTGGCTGCAGAATTCCCTATCATGAGGGCTTGTGGACCAGTAGGGTGAGGATGGAATTGTAAACCCAAGCTATGAATAAATTCAGTGACAAGCGAATGGCATTTCCAGTGTGCAGCGGCTGATTCGAATATCCAGCACCTGAGTAAGCGCAGACGTCAGATGTTTGCTCAAGCTGGAGTTTGTGTCTATAATGACCGACAAATGGAGAGGAGTTGAAAAGAGGTCATAGAGGATTTCCCACACTTGAGCTTGTGAGATGCTCCAAACAGCCAGGTTTCCTTCTACAGGACAGGGCAGTCAGATTTGTTTGCTCGAGAGTCCCCCATGTGGAAAGTTTGGGTAGCAGAGCACTCCCACATGGATGCCTGGAAAGCACACTTCCACTGAACATTGCAGCTGAGGAACATGGCAGGTTCTTTCTGAAGGCTCTGGGGTGAAGTACCAAGGCCTGTAGTTGACATGGAATCTCATGAAGATGGCTCACAATGCTGGCTTGTTACCAGTGAGATCTTAGATTCTGCTGGTGGCTACGGGCCAAGTAGGATTCATCTACCCTGAGGGTTTGACACAGTTCCAAGAGCACGGCTTCCATCTAGAGAAAGGATATGTTCTGTTGTGGGGATCAGGGACCACATGTTGTATCTTAAGTTGGTACTCCAGAACAGGTCTCTGATTACAAATGCCTGAAAACCTAATCAGGGGTTACAATGAGGTCATAGGAGCATGTCAGGTTCAATCTTCTGACTGAGAAACACTGACTTGGGTATCTGCCTGGATTCAGGTGATCAGCGTATTTCAGAATGCACATTTGTGTCCAGAGGGGCCTCCAGTATTGGGGTGGGCTCAGGGGCCTTGCAGGTTTCTCCTTATCTCGAAGTTTTAGGCAAATGTGACGGACACATTTTCCTTGGGGATGGCAGGCACAGTCCTTTGGTGTGGCTCCAGAGACCCCATCCTGGAGGAAATATGAGCCATGGTTTCGGGATAGAAGTCTGTAAGCACAAACTCGGGTTAAGATTAGTGTGAGGTGATCGCAGGCCCAATGCATAGACCTGGAGGGCAGCTCGTCTGGAACTATAAATTAGTTGCCTTGAAGGTGGTAGCACAGGCTTGTGTATCTGGCTTTTGTGTCCAGGATGGCCTCGGAATGCAGGTGTGGTCTCATGGATCCATGGGAGATTTTTCCTCTCAAGGATCCTAGCGGCTCCCTATACTATGGTGGCTTTCTTGGCGAAGGGGAGAGTGCTATTTTACATCTTAGGGTTGTCCCAAAACAGGGATTCCAGAGACAGGCTGTGTTTCTGGTCCCCTGAAAAATCCCACCAGGTGTTAGGATTTGTGCTTAGGGGAATATCAGGCCTGCAAATTTGGATTCTGGAATGCAACTGAGAGTGTTTGTTTGAAAGCATGCTCATGTTGGGGGTCACAATGCCTGCTTGTGTCCAGGGCGGCCCTCATGAGTGGGCGGGTTATCATTGGCCATTCAGCTGGCTACCACTCTGAGGTCTGGAAACCCATCCCAAGAGCCATCATTCCTGCCATGGGGAAGGAGGATTTCCCTATTGTGCTTCTGGTTCCCCCATTGGCAGGGATTTCAGCAAATGTCTGGGGACAGATGCCTGAATCAAGAATGGGTAGAGATGACAGCCCTGGGACATGGCTGGTCTCACATTCTGGAGTTGGAGCCCAGTCTCTGGGTCCTGACACGAGGTCAGAGACGAGGTTCTGTCAGACTCAGCGCTAGTGGCCAGGTAAACCTATAAATGGGGTTCACTCGAGGGTCGAGTAGATTTATCCTCATGTAGGGTTTCTGGGCAGTCTCTCCAGGCTGTTTTTTCTTGCTATGGGGAAGGCAGAATGCTGTGTTGTGGCTTCAGAATTCCCTATCAAGAGAGCTTACTGAACACCAGGGTGAGGATGGAATTGCAAACCCAAGCTACTTTTTTTTTTTTAAGATTTTATTTATTTGTCAGAGAGCGCGCGAGAGCAAGCACAGGCAGACAGAGTGGAAGGCAGAGTCAGACGGAGAAGCAGGCTCCCTGCGGAGCAAGGAGCCTGTTGTGGGACTCGATCCCAGGATGCTGGGATCATGACCTGAGCCGAAGGCAGCTGTTTAACCAACTGAGCCACCCAGGCGTCCCGCCAAGCTACTTTTAAATTCAGTGCCAAGCATAAGGCAATTCCAGTGTGTAGCAGCTGATTCAAATATCCAGCACTTGAGTAAGTGCAGATGTCAGTTGATTGCTCACGCGGGAGTTAGTGTCTATGATGACCAACAAATGGATGGGTGGCCTCAAGAGGCCATGGAGGATTACCCACCCTCAGGCTTGAGATACTCCATACAGAAAAGATTCCTTTTACCGTACAGGGGAGTCTGGTTTGTTTCCTCCAGGGTTCCCCATGTGGAAAGTTGGTATCAGAGCACTCCCGCTGGATGCCTGGAAAGTACACCTACATTGACCATGGCAGCAGAGGAACATGGCAGTTTCATTCTGGTGGCTCTGGGCCGAAGTACCAAGGGCTGGAGTTGTCATGGAGTCTCATGAAGATGGGTCACAATGCTGGTATTTTGTCAGGGAGATCATAGAATGTGCTGGTTGCCAGGGGGCCTTGAAGGATTCATCTACCCAGAGTGTTTGACACAGGTCCAGAGCACAGCTTTCTTCTAAGGACAGATGTTCTTTTGTGTGGCTCAGTGACCATATTGTATCATACATTGATATGCAGAACAGCCTTCTGAGTACAGATACCTGAAAACCTATTCTAGTGTTCCAGTGAATCCTAGGAGCATGTCAGGTTCAATCTTCTGTCTGAGGACCATTGACTTGGATATCAGTCTGGATGTAGATGATATGGTGTGTCAGACTGTGCATTTGCGTCCAGAGTGGCCTCCAATATTGGGCTGGGCTTAGGGGCCTTGCAGGTTTCTCCTAATCTAGAGGGTTTGTTTAATAGTGACAATCACAGTTTCCTTTGGGAAGACAGGTACAATCCCGTGGTGTGGCTCCAGTTATCACAAACTGGAGGGCATGTGAGCCATGGTTTTGGGAGGGAAGTCTGAAAACACAAACTTGGGTTAGGGTTAGTGGCAAGGTTATCACAGGCCCAATGCATAGACATGGATGGCAGCTCTTCAGGAACTGTTAATCGGGTGACTCAAAGGCAGAATCACAGGCTTTTTTCTCTGTATTGTGTGCAGGATGGCCTCAGAATGCAGTTGTGGCCTCATGGGTCCATGGGAGATTTTTCCTCTCTAAGGATCCTGGTGGCTCCCAATAGTTGGTGGCTTTTTCGGGGAAGGGAAGAGTGCTGTTTTTCATGTTAGGGGTGCCCCAAAATATGGATTCCAGAGACGGACTCTGGGTTTGGTCCCCTGGAAAATCCCACCAAGTGTTAGGATTTGGGCCTAGTGGCTTACCAGGCCTGCATGCAGGATCCTGGAGGTGCAACTGAGAGGGCTTGTTTGAAATCATTCTCAGGCTGAGGGTCACAATACTTGCTTTTGCCCAGGTGGCCCTCATGAGGCCAATGGTCACATTGGCCATGCAGCTGGCTCCCACTTTGAGGGTTGGACAACCATCCCAACAGCCAGAATCCAGCCATGGGGAAAGAGGAGTTCTCTATAGTGCTTCAGGTTCCCCCATTAGTGGGGATTCCAGCAAAGGTCTGGGGACAGAGGCCTGAATACCAAGGATGGGTAAAGATGATGGACATGGGCCATGGCCAGTATCAAATCGTGGATATGGGCCCCGATCACTGGGTGGCTGACACTAGGTCTTGGCTCAGGCTCTGTCAGACACAGCACTAGTGCCCAGGGCAGCCTATAAATTGGGGTTCCCTCAAGTGCCGAGCAGATTGATCCTCATGTATGGTTTCTGGGCAGACTCACCAGGCCCTTCTTGTTTGTAAGGGGAAGGCAGAATGCTGCTTTGTGGCTCTAGAATTCACTATCAAGAGGGCTTGTGGACCAGGAGGCTGAGGATGGAATTGTAAACCTAAGCTATGGTTACATTCTGTATCAAGATAAAGAAATTTCCAGTGTGCAATGTTTGAATCCAATATTCAGCACTTGAGTGAGGGTGGATGTCAGATATTTGCTCATGCTGGAGTTTGTGTCTATGATGACACAAAAATGGAGGGGTGGCGTCAAGAGGTTATGGAGGATTTCCCAATCTGGTGTTTTTGAGATGCTCCAAACAGCAAGGTTTCCTTCTACCAGACAGGGGCAGTCTGATTTGTTTCCTCCATGGTTCCCCATGTCGAAAGATCGGATAACATAGATCTCCCACATGGGTGACGGGAAAGCACACCTTCATTGACCATGACAGCGAAGGAACATGGCATCTGGTGGCTTTGAGGCGAAGAAATAAAGACTGGATTGGACATGGAACCTCATGAAGATGGGTCAAAATGTTGGTTTGTTACCAGGGAGATCTTAGAATGTGCTGGTGGTTAATGGGCCATGCAGGATTCATCTAGCCTGAGGATTTGACACAGGCCCAAGAGCCCGGATTGCTTCTGGGGGCAGGAGATATTCTGTTGTGGGGCTCAGCGGCCATATGTTGTATCATAAATTGGTAATCCAGAACAGGTCTCTGAGGACAGAAGCCTGAAAACCTAATAAAGGGTTTGAATGAGGCCCTAGGGGAATGTCATTCAATCTTCTGACTCAGGATCATTGACTCTGGTGTCTGACTGGATGCAGGTGATGAGGGTGTTTCAGAATGTGCATTTGTGTCCAGAGTAGCATCCAATACTAGGGTTGGCTCAGGTTCCTTGCAGGTTTCCCTTATATGGGGTTTTTGGACAACTGTGATGGGTAGTTTCCTTGGGGATTGCAGGAACTGTCCTGTGGTGTGACTCCAGAGACCCCATCCTGGAGGACATGTGCGCCATGATTTTGAGAGAGAAGTCTGCAAACACAAACTTAGGTTAGGGTTAGTGGCAATGTGATCATAGTCCCAATCCATAGACCAGGAGGGCAGCAAGTCTGGAACTGTAAATCACGTAACTCAAAGGTGGTAGCACAGGTAATTGTATCTGGATTTAATTTCCAGAATGGCCTTTATTGTAGGTGTTGTCTCAAGGGTCCATGGGAGATTTCTCCTCTCAAGGATCCTGGCGGTTCTCAATAGTTTGTTGGATTTCTCTGGGAAGGGATGAGTACTGTTTTCCAGCTTAAGCGTGCCCCAAAACAGGCATTCCAGAGATGAGCTCTGGGTCTAAGTGCTTGGAAAATCCCACCAAGGGTTAATATTTAGGCCTAGGGCCATACCAGGCCTGCAATGCGGGATCCTGGAGGTGCAACTGAGAGCGTTTGTTTGAAAGTATGGTCAAGCTGAGGGTCCCAATGCCTGCTTGTGCCCCGGAGGCCATCAGGATTGGGCGATGTCTACTCAGCCATGCAGCCAGTTCCCATTCCTAGGGTTGGACACCCATCCAAAAGCCAGGATTCCTGCCATGGCGAAGGATGAATTCTCTATTGTGCTTCAGGTCCCCCCATTGGTAGGGATTCCAGCTAAGATCTAGGGGACAGATGCCTGAATACCAAGGATGGGTAGTAATGACAGCCCTGGGCCATGGCCGGTCTCACATGGTTAATGTGGGCCCCACCCTCTGGGTTGCTGACACGAGGTAGGGGCTCAGGCTCTGTCAGACACAGCACTAGTGGCTAGGGCAAACTATAAATAGGGGTTCCCTCCTGGGCTGAGTATATTGATCTTCATGTGCAGTTTATGGGCAGACTCACCAGGTCCTTCTATCTATGAAGAAGGCAGAATGTTGCGTTGTGGCTCCAGAATTCCCTATCAAGAGATATGGCAGACCAGTAGGGTGAGGATGAAATTGTAGTCTGAAGCTAGGCTTAAATTCATTGCAAAGCGAAAGGCAGTTCCAGTGTGCAGCAGCTGATTCCAATATCAGCGCCTGAATATGGGCGGATGTCACATGTTTGCTCAGGCTGGAGTTTGTGTCTACGATGACCAACAAATGGAGAGGTGGCGTCAAGAGGCCATGGAGGATTTCCCACCCTGGGGCTCAGGGGCCATAATTTGTATCATAAGTTGGTATTCCAGAAGAGGCCTCTGAGGACAGGTGCCTGAAAAGTTAATCCCTCTTCCAATGAGGTCCTAGGGCCATGTCAGGTTCAATTATCTGACTCAGGACCATTGATTTGGGTGTCTGCCTGGATGGAGGTGATCAGGGTGTTTCAGACTGTGCATTTGCATCCAGAGCAGCCTCCAATATTGGGATGTGCTCAGGAGCCTTCCGGGTTTCTCCTAATCAGGAGGGTTTGGGCAACTGTGATGGGCCCAGTTTCCTTGGGGATGGCAAGCACAGTCTTGTGGTGTGACTCTAGGGGCCCCATCCTGGAGGACATGTGAGCTATTGTTTTTAGAGAGAGATCTGCAAACACAAACTCGGGATAAGGTTAATGGAGAGGTGTTCACAGTCCCAATCCAAAGATCTGGAGGGCAGCACGTCAGGAACTGTAAATCAGGTGACTCGAAGCCAGTAGCACAGTCTCTTGTATCTGGATAGCATATCCACGCTGGCCTCGGAATACAGGTGTGGACTCATGGGACCATGGGAGATTCTTCTTCTCAAGGATCCTGGGGGATCCCATTAGTTTGGTGGCTTTCTCAGGGAAGTGAAGAGTGCTGTTTTCCATCTTAGGGGTGCCTCAAAACAGGGATTCCAGTGACGGGCTCTGGGTATGTGCACATGGAACATCCCACGATGTGTTAGGATTTGGGCTTAAGGGCATATCAGGCCTGCAATGCAGGATCCTGGAGGTGCAACTAAGAGCATTTTTTTGAAGGCTTGATCAAGCTGAGGGTTACAATGGCTACTTGTGCTCAGGGCAGCCCTCATGAGTGGGCATTGTCTCCTTGGCCATGCAGCTGGCTCCCACTTTGAGGTTTGGACACTCATATCAACAGCCAGGATTCCTACCATGGGGAAGGAGGAGTTCTCTATTGTGCTTTAGGTTACCCCATTGGTAGGGATTACATAAAAGGTCTGGGGACAGGTGCCTGAATACCAAGGATGGGTAGAGATGATGGACTTGGGCCCTGGCCAATCTCACATGCTGGATATGGGCTCATATCTTTGGGTGCCTGAAACTAGGTCTTGGCTCAGGCTCTGTCAGACACAGTACTAGTACTAGTACTAGTACTAGTGCCCAGGACAGCCTATAAATCAAGGTTCCATCGAGTGCCAAGTAGATTGAACCTCATGTGGAGTTTCTGGGAAGATTCACCAGGCCCTATTTCTTTCTAGTGGGAATGCAGAATGTTGCCTTGTGGCTCCAAATTCCCTCTCTAGAGGGCTTGCAGACCAGGAGGCTGAGGATGGAATTCTAAACCCAAGCTATGGATAAATTCAGTGTCAAGTGAAACGCAGTTCTAGTGTGCAGTGGTGGAAAAGAAAGTGCAGAATCTAAATAACGGCAGATTTCAGATGTTTTCTCATGCTGGAGTTTTTGTCTATGATGACTGACAAATGGAGGGGTTGTGTCAAGGGCCATGGAGGATTTCTCCTGCTGGTGCTTCTGAGATGCTCCAAACAGAGGGTTCCCTTCTACTGGTCAGTGGCAGTCTGGTTTGTTTGCTCCAGGGTCCCACATGTGGAAAGAATAAGTAGAAGAGCACTCCCACATGGATGCCTGGAAAGCACACCTCCACTGACCATATCAGGTGAGGAACATGGCAGGTTCATTCTGGTGGCTCTGGGGCGAATTACCAAGGACTTGAAGTGACATGGAATCTCATGAAGATGGATCACAATGCTGTTTGTTTGTTACCAGAGAGATCTTAGAATGTGCTGGGGGCTAAGGGGCTGTGCATAATTCATATACCCCGACCCTTGACACAAGTTGAAGAGCACGAATTCCATCTGGGGACAGGAGATATTCTATTGTGGGGTTCAGGGACCAATCTTCTGACTCAGGACCATTGACTTGGGTGTCTTCCTGGATGGAGGTGATCAGGGTGTTGCACACTGTGCATTTGTGTCCAGAGTGGCCTCCAATATTGGACTGGGCTCAGGGGACTTGCAGGTCTCTCCTAATCTGGAGGGTTTGGGCAACTGTGATTGACACAGTTTCATTGGGGATAGCAGGATCTTTCCTGTGGTGTGGCTACAGAGACCCATCATAGAGGGCATGTGAGCCATGGTTTTGGGAAAGAAGTCTGCAAACACAAACTTGGGGTAGGGTTAATGGCGAGGTGATCACAGGCCCAATGCGTAGGTCTGTAGGGCAGCTCGTCTGGAACTGTAAACCAGGTGATTCGAAGGTGGTAGCACAGTCTCTTGTATCTGGATTGTGTGTCCAGGATGGCCTCGGAATGAAGGTGTGGTCTTATGGAGCCCTGGGAGATTTTTCTTCTCTACGCATCCTGGCAGCTCCTAATAGTTTTCTCAGGGGAGGGAAGATTGCTGTTTTCCATCATAGGGGTGCTTCAAAACAGAGATTTCAGAGACGGGCTCTGGTTATGTTGGCATGGAAAATCCCACGAAGTGTTAGGATTTGGTCCTAAGGGCATACCAGCCCTCGATGCGGGACCCTGCAGAAACAACTGAGAGCATTTGTTTGAATGCATGCTAAGGTTGAGGGACACAATGCCTGCTTTGGCCCAGGCGGCCCTTATGATTGGGCGTTGTCTCATTGGCCATGCACCTGGTTCTAATTCTGAGGGTTGGGCACCCATAGCAACAGCCAGGCTTCCTGCCATGGGGAAGGAGGAGTTATCAATTGTGCTTCAGGTTCCCCCACTGGTAGGGATTCCAGCAAAGGTCTGGGATAGTTGCCGGAATACCAAGGATGGGTAGAGATGACTGGGCCATGGCCAGTCCCACATGCTGGATAAGGGCCCCACACTCTGGGTGGCTGACACGAGGTTGGGGCTCAGGCTCTCTCAGACACAGCGCTAGTGGCCAGCGCAAAGTATAAATCGGGGTTCCCTCGAGGGCCAAGTAGATTGATCTTCATGGGGAGTTTCTGGGCAGACTCACCAGGCCCTTCTTTCTATGGGGAAGGCAGAATGTTGCGTTTTGTCTCCCTAATTCCCTCTCAAGAGGACTTGCAGTCCAGTAGGGTGAGGATGGGATTGTAAACCCAAACTGTGCAAGAATACAGTGTCAAGTGAAAGGTATTTCCAGTGTGCGTGACTGATTCGAATATCCAGCACCTGAGTAAGAGCAGATGTCAGATGTTTGCTCATGCTGGAATTTGTGTCTATGATGACTAACAAATGGAGGGTTGGCATCAAGAGAATGTGGAGGACTTCCCAGGCTGGGGCTTGTGAGATGCTCCAAACAACCAAGGTTTCCTTCAACCTGACAGGAGCAGTCTTATTTGTTTGCTCTAGGGTTCCCTATGTGGAATTTTTGTGTAGCAGAGAACTACCTCTTGGATGCCTAGAAAGCACACGTCCATTGACCTTTGTACCTGAGGAACATGGCAGATTCGTTTCATGGCTCTTGGGCAAAGTACCAACACCTTGAGTTGGCATCAAGTCTCAGGAAGTTGGGTCACAATGCTGGTTTGTTACCAGGGAGATCATAGAAGGTGCTGGGGCTAATGGGTCATGCAGGATCCATCTACCCTGAAAGTTGGACATAGATCCAAGAGCACATTTTCCTTCTGGAGACAGGAGATGTTCTGTTGTGGGAATCAGGGACCACATGTTGTATCATAACTTGGTATTCCAGAACAGGACTCTGAGAACAGATGTCTGAAGACCCAATCTAGGGTTCCAGTGAAGTCCTAGGGGCATGTCAGGTTCAATCATCTGACTCAGAACCATTGACTTGGCTTTCTGCCTCGATGGAGGTGCTCAGGGTGGTTCAGACTGCACGTTTGCATCCAGAGCAACCGCCAATATTGGGGTGGGTTCAGGGGCCTGGCAGGTTTCTCCTAATCTGGAGGGTTTGGACAACCTGATGGGCACAGTTTTCTTGGGGATGGCAGGAACTTTCCTGTGATGTGGCTTGAGGGACCACATCTTGGTGGGCATGTAAGCCACGGTTTTGGGAGAGAAGTCGGCAAACACAAACTGGGGTTAGGGTTAGTGTCGAGATGATCACAGGCCCAATGCATAGACATGGAGGGCAGCTCGTCAGGAAATGTAAATAGGATGACTCAAAGGCGGTAGCAAAGACTTTTCTCTCTGGATTGTGTGGACAGGATGGCCTCGGAATGCAGGTTTGTTTTCATGGGTCCATGGGAGATTTTTTCTCTCTAAGGATCCTGGCGGCTCCCAATAGTTTGGTGCCTTTCTCAGGGAAGGGAAGAGTGCTGTTTTCCATCTTAAGGGTGCCCCAAACAGTGATTCTGAGACAGACTCTGGGTCTGGGCACCTGGAAAATCCCACCAAGGGTTAGGATTTGGGCCTAGGGGCATACCAGGCCTGCAATGCTGGTACTGGAGGAGCAACTGAGAGTGTTTGTTTGAAAACATGCTCAGGCTGAGGATCACCATGCCTGCCTGTGCCCATGTCGGCCCTCAGGAGTGGGCATGGTCTCCTTGGCATGCAGCTGGCTCCCACGCTGAGGGTTGGACAACCATCCCAACAGCCAATATTCCTGCCATGGGGAAGGAGGTGTTCTCTATTGTGTTTCAGGTTCGCCATTGGCAGGAATTCCAGCAAAGTTTGGGGGACAGATGACTGGATAGCAAGGATGGGTACAGATGATGGCCCAGGGCCATGGCCGATCTCTCATACTAAATATGGGCCCTCACCTCTGGGTGGCTGACACGAGGTCGGGGCTTAGACTCTGTCAGACACAGCACTAGTGGTCAGGGAAATCTATTAATCAGGGTTGCCTCGTGGTCTGAGTAGATTGATCCTCATGTGAGGTTTCTGGGCAGACTCAACAGGTCCTTCTTCTTTCTATGTGGAAGGCAGAATACTGCGTTGTGGCTCCAGAATTCCCTATCAAGAGATATTGTGGACCAGTGTGGTGAGGATAGAATAGTAATACAAAGCTATGGTTAAGTTCAGTGAAAAGCAAAAGGCAGTTCCAGTGTGCAGCTGCCGTTTTGAATATCCAGCACCTGAGTAAGGGTGGATGTCAGATGTTTGCTCACACTGGAGTTTGTGTCTGTGATTACCCACAAATGGAAGGGTGGCGTCAAGAGGCCATGGAGGATTTCCCATGCTGGGGCTTGTGAGATGCTCCAAATAGCAAAGTTTCTTTCTACCGGACAGGAGAAGTCTGGTTTGTTTTCTCTGGTTTCTCCATGTGGAAAGTTTTGTAGCAGAGAACCCCACAGGGATGCCTGGAAATCACCCCTCTATTGACCATTGCACCTGAGGAACATGGCAAGTGCATTCTGGTGGCTCTGGGGCAATATATCGAGACCTTGAGTTGACATGGAGTCTCATGAAGATGGGGCACAATGATGGTTTGTTACCAGGAATATCATAGAATGTGCTGGTTGCTAAGGGGCCATTCAGGATCCAAATACCCTAAGGGTATGACACAATTCCAGGAGCATGGCTTCCTTTTTGGGGAGGACATATTCTGTTCTGTGGCTCAGGGACTATATATTTTATCATAAGTTGATATTCCAGAGCAGGCCTCTGATGACAGATACCTGTAAACCTAATCTAGTGTGCCAATGAAGTCCTCGGGGCATGTCAGGTTCAATCTTCTGACTCAGGAGCATTGACTTGGGTGTCTGCCTGTATGGAGGGGATCAGGGTGTCTCAGACTGTGCATTTGTGCCCAGAGCGGCCTCCATTATTTGGCTGCGCTCAGGGGCCTTGCAGGTTTCTCCTAATCTAAAGGTATCGGGCAAAAGTGATGGGCACAGTTTCCTTGAGGATCTCATGCACAGTCTTGTGGTGTGGCTTCAGATGCCAGAACCTGGAGGTCATGTGAGCCATGGTTTTAGGAAGGAAGTCTGCAAACACAAACTCAGTTTAGGTTAATGGCAAGGTGATTGCAGGCCCAATGCATAGACCTGGAAGGCAGCTCGTCAGGAACTGTAAATCCGATGACTCAAAGGTGATAGCACATGATATGTATCTGGATTGTATGTCCAGGATGGCCTCGGAATGCAGGTGTGTTCTCATGGGTCTATGGCAGATTTTTCCACTCAAGGATCCTGGTGGCTACCAAGAGTTTGGTGACTATCTCGGGGAAGGGAAGAGTGCTGTTTTCCATCTTAAGGGTCCCCCAAAATAGGGATTCCAGAGATGGGCTCTGTGTCTGGGCCCCTGTAAAATCCCACCAGTGTTAGGATTTGGGCCTAGGTGTGTACTAGGCCTGCAATTCGGGATCCCAGAGATGCAATTGAGAGCGTTTGGTTGAAAGCATGCTCAGGCTGAGGTCACAATGCCTGCTTGTGCCCGGGGAAGCCATCATGAGTGCACATGGTCTCCTTGGCCATGGAGCTGCCTTCCACTTTGAGGGTTGAGCAACTATCCCAACTGTCAGAATACCTTCCATGGGGAAGGAGGAGTTCTCTATTGTGCTTCAGGTTCCCCCAATGGCAAGGATTTCAGCAAAGGTGTGGGTACAGATGCCTGAATACCAAGAATAGAAGAGAAGACAGACTTGGGCCATAGCTGGTCTCACATGCTGTATATGGGCCCTGATCTCTCAGTGGCTGACACTAGGTCCTGGCTCCGGCTATGTTAGACACAGCACTAGTGCCCAGGGCAGCCTATGAATCAGGGTTCCGTCTAGCACCGAGAAGATTGACCATCATATGGAGTTTCTGGGCAGACTCTCCAGGCCCTTTTTCTTTCTATGGGGAAGGCAGAATATTGTGTTGTAGCTCCAGAATTCCCTCACAATAGGGCTTGTGGACCAGTAGGCTGAGGATGGAATTGTAAACCCAAGCTATGGCTTAATTCAGTCAAACTAAAGGCAGTTCCAGTGTGCAGCGATCGAATTGAAATCCAGCACCTGAGTAAGGGCGGATGTCAGATGTTTGCTCATGCTGGAGTTTGTGTCAATGATGACTGACAAATGGAGTGGTGGCTTCCAGAGGAAATGAAGGATTTCCCACGCTGGGGCTTGTGAGATGCTCCAAACAGAAGGTTTCCTTCTACCGGACAGGGGCATTCTGTTTTTTTGTCTCAAGGGTCCCCGCCAATTGCAAAGTTTGTGTAGCAGAGCACCCCCGTATGGTTGCCTGGAAACCACACCTCCACTGACCATTGCAGCTTAGGAACATGGCAAGTTCATTCTGGTGGCTCTGGGGCGAAGTACTAAGGGCTCATTTTTACATGGAATGTCATGAACATGGGTAACAATGCTGTTTTGTTACCTGGGAATTCTTAGCCTGTCATCTGTACACATCCTTGGTATTAAGGCAACTTTCCACAGACCTTTCCTGTAACCCTGCCAATGGGGGAACCTGAAGCACAATAGAGAACTCCTCTTTCCATTGCAGGAAGCCTGGCTGTTGCAATGGGTGTCCAACCCTCAAAGTGGGATCCAGCTATATGGCCAATGAGGCTACGCCCTCTCCTGAGGGCCCCCCTGGGCACAAAGAGGCATGATGACCCTCAGCCTGAGCATGCTTTCAAACAAGCCCTCTCTGTTACACCATTAGGATCCTGCATTGCAGGCCTGGAATGCCCCTAGGCCCAAATCCTAACACTTGGTGGGATATCCGGGCACCCAGACCCAGATCTCGTCTCTGGAATCCCTGTTTTGGCATAAGCCTAGGTTGGAAAACAGCATTCTTCCCTGTTTTGGAGCACCCCTAAGATGGAAAAGAGCACTCTTTTCTTCTCTAAAAAACCACCAGTCTATGGAGATCCACCAGGATCCTTAGAGAGGAAAAGTCTCCCATTGAACCATGAGACCACGTCTACATTCAGAGCCCATCCTGGACACACAATCCAGATAGAAATGCCTGTGCTACCAGCTTTCAGTCACCCTAATTACAGTTCCTGACGTGATGAATTCTAGGTCTATGCATTGGACCTGCGATCACCTTGCCACTATCCCTGACCCAAATTTGTGTTTGCAGACTTCCCTCCCAAAACCATGGCTCTCATATCCTCAAGGAGGTGGTCTCTGAAGCCTTACCACAGGACTGGGCCTGCCATCCCCAAGGAAACTGTGCCCATCACAGTTCCCCAAAGCCTCCAAGTTAGGAGAAACCTGCAAGGCCCCTGAGCCCACCCCAATAGTGGAAGTGGCTCTGGATGCAAATGCACAGTCTGAAACACCCTGATCACCTACATCCAGTCAGACAACCATATCAATGGTCCTTAGTAAGAAAATTGAACCTGATGGGCACCAAGGACATCATTGGATCTCTAGATTAGGTTGCCAGCATCAATCCTCAGAGGCCTGTTCTTGAATACCAAGTCAGGATACAACATATGTACCCTGAGCCACAAAACAGAACATCTCCTCTCCCAAGATGGAAACTGTGCACATCGACCTGTGCCAAACCCTCAGCGTGGCCCATAGCCACCAATACATTCTAAGAACTCCCTTGTAACAAACCAGTTTTGGGACACATCTGTAAGAGATTCCAAGTCAACTCAAGGCCTTGGTACTTGGCACCAGAACCACCAAAACGAACCTGTCATGTTCCTCAGCTGCAATGGTCATTGGACGTGTGCTTTCCAGTCATCCATGCGGGAGGGATCTGCTACGCAAACTTCCACTTGAGGGACCCTGGAGGAAAAAAAAACAGACTCCTCCTGTCCATTAGAAGGAAACCTTGTTGTTTGGAGCATCTCACAATCTTAAGCGTGGGTAATCCTCCATTGCCTCCTGAAGCCACCCCTCCATTAGTCGTCATCCTAGACACAAACTCCAGTGTGAGCAAATATCTGACATCTGCCCTTACTCAGGTGCTGGATATCTCGTATAAGCTGCTGCACATTGAAACTGACTTCCGCTTGGCACTCAATTTAAGCATAGCTGGTGTTTACAATTGCATTCTCACCCTATTTGTCCCCAAACCCTCTTGATAGGGAATTCTGGATCCATAAGGCAGCATTCTGCCTGCCCCACAGAAAGAAGTGCTTCGTGAGTCTCGCCAGAAACCCTACATGAGGATCAATTTACTCGGCCCTGGAGAGAACCCCAATATATAGACTTCTCTGGCCACTAGTGCTGTGTCTGACACAGCCTGAGCCCAGACCTCGTGTCAGCCACCCAGAGAGCGGGGCCCATATCCAGCATGTGAGAACGGCCATGGCCCAAATCTGTCATCTCTATGCATCCTTGGTATTCAGGCATCTGTCCCCAGACCTTTGCTGTAATCCCTGCCTATGGGGGAACATGAAGCACAATAGATATTTCCTCCTTTCCCATGGCTGGAAACCTGGCCATTGGAATGTGTGTCCATCCCTCAGTGTGGGAGCCAGAAAATGGACAATGGGACCACGCCCACTCCTGAGGGCCACCCTGGGCACAAACAGGCATTGTAATGCTCAGCCAGAGCATGCTTCCAAACAAGCCCTCTCAGTTGCACCACCAAGATCCTGCATTGCAGGCCTGGTCTGCCCATAAGCCCAAATCCCAACCCTTGGTGGGATTTTCCAGGCGCCTAGACCCAGAGCCCATCTCTGGAATCCCTGTTTTGGGGCACACCTAAGATCGAAAATAGCAGTCTTCCCATCTCAAAAAGTCATCAAAATATTGGGAGCCGCCAGTATCCTTAGAGGAAAAATCTCCCATGGACCCATGAGGCCACAGCTACATTCTGAGGTCACCCTAGACACACAATCCAGATATAAAAGCCTGTGCTTCCACCTTCGGGTCATTCCAGTTACTCTTCCTGACGAGTAGCCTTCCAGGTCTACACATTGCCCTGCGATAACCTAGCCACTAAACCTAACCCGAGTTTGTGTTTGCAGACTTCCCTCCCAGAACCATGGCTCACATGCCCTCCAGGGTGGAGTCTCTGGAGCCACACCACAGGACTGTGCTTGCCATCCCCATGGAAATTGTGCATGTCAGTTAACCAAACCCTCCAGAGTTGGTTGAAACATTCAAGGCCCCTGTGGCCACCCCAATATTGGAGGTTACTCTGGACATAAGTGCACAGTCTGAAACTCCCTGATCACCTACATCCTGGCAGACACCCAAGGCAACTGTCCTAAGTCTGAAGATTGAACCTCTCATGCCCCTGGTACTCATTGGAACCCTAGATTAGGTTGTCGGGCATCTGTCTTCAGAGGCCTGTTCTTGAATAGGAACTTATGATATGGCATGTGGTCCCTGAGCCACAAAACACTACATCTCCTGTCCCCAGAGGGTAACCGTGCTCTTCGACCTGTGTTAAACCCTCAGGGTAGGAGAATCTTGCAGGCACCTTAGCCACCAACACATTCTAAGATCTACCTGGTAAAAAAAAAACCAGCATTGTAACCCATCTTCAAGAGATTCCATGTCAACTCAAGACCTTGGTGCTTTGCCCCAGAAGCACCGTACAGAACCTGCATGTTCCTCAGCTGCATTGGTCAATGGAGGTGTGCTTTCCAGGCATCCATGTGGAAGGGCTCTGCTACCCATACTTTTCACATGGGGGGCCCTGCAGAAAACATACCAGACTCTAACTGTCCAGTAGAAAAAACAACCTTGCTGTTTACAGCATCTCACATGCATCAGCCTCTTGATGCCACTCCTCCATTCGGTCATCAGAGACACAAACTCCAGTGTGCGTAAACATCTGAAATCCACCTTTACTCAGGTGCTGGATATTTCATTTGTTGGCCACGATAGATACAAACTTTATCATGAGCAGACATCTGACCCTCGCCTGTACTCAGATGCTGGAGATCTCGAAAAAACCACTGCACATTGGAACGGCCATGTTCTCGGCACTGAGATTAAGCATAGATTGTGTTTTCTGCCTTCTGTTCCCACACTCCTCGCCTTCAAGTCCCCCATATTGGGAATTTGGGAGCCACAATGCCTTCTGCCTGCCCACCAGAAAAAAGAGGTGCCCTATGGGTCTGCGTGAAACTCCATATAAGTTTCCACCAGCACAGCCCTCTATAGCACCACAATATCATAGGCCACCTTGTGAACTAATGCTTTGTCTGACACAGCTCGAGCCCCGACCTCCTGGTAGCCACCTAGATAGCGGGACCCATATCTGGCAGGTGTGACCTGCCTTGACCTGAGTCCTTCATCTCAAACCAACCTGATTATTCACGTACCAGTCCCAGAACATAGCTCAAATTACTGTGCATGGGGGAATCTGAAGCACAAAAGAGTACTCCTCCTTCCTCATAGAAGGAAAATTAAATGTTGATATGGTGGTCCAACCCTCATATTGGGATCCAGGTGCATGGAACAAGAGCCAATGCCCACTCAGGATGGGCATCTGGGCACAAACAGGCATTGTGACCCTTACCCTGAGACCCATTTCCAACAAGTCTCCATGGGAGCTGAACCAAAGCCCCACAGAGCCAGGCAGTCAAGCCTCTAGGCCCAAATACTAAGCCTTTGTAGGGTTATCCAGGCACAGGGACCTATAACCCATCTCTGGAATCCCTGTGTTGACAGAAACACTGAAACAGTAAACCACGCTCTCTCCTTCTCAGTGAGACACCAAACTCTTGGGTGCTGGGCAGAATCCCCAGAGAGGTAGAATATTCCATGGACACATGAGGACACCCCACCATTCCAAGGCCATCCTAGACACAATCCAGACAGAAAAGCCTTTGCTCCTGCCTCCCAGCCACACGAATTTCAAATCCTGAGGAGCTGCCCTCAGCGTCTGCAGATCGGGGCTGCCATCACCTCCCTCCTAATTGATACACAATGTTGTGTCTGAAGACTTTGGTCCCAGAGCCCTTAACCACATTCCCTGCAGGATGGGGCTGACAGAACCACACTACATCACTGGGCCTGATCACTGGATGAAATTCTGCCGTCTCAGTTGCACAAACCCTCCAGATTAGGAAGAGCCTGCAAGGCCCCTGAGCCCACCCCAATTTCATAGGCCACTCTGGAAAAAATGCACAGTTTGACACAGCCTGAGCATCTACCTCCAGGAAGACTCACAGGTCAAAGTCCCTAAGTCCGAAGGTTGAGGATGACATGCCCCTACAACCTCATAAGAACCCTAGCCTAGATATTCAGGCCTCTGTGCCCAGAGGCCTGGTCTTGAAATCCAACATATGATCCGACATGTGGTCCCTGAGCCATACAAGAGAACCCCTCCTGTCCCGAGAAGGGAACCTGGCTCCTGGGAACTGGGTCTAACACTCAGGTAGGAGAATCCTGCATGGCCACAGACCCACAACCACATTCTTTTTTTTATATAGATTTTATTTATTTATTTGACAGAGAGAGATCACAAGTAGGCATAGAGGAAGGCAGAGAGAGAGAGAGGAAGAAGCAGGCTCCCTGCTGAGCAGAGAGCCTGATGCGGGACTCAATCCCAGGACCCTGAGATCATGACCTGAGCCGAAGGCAGCGGCTTAGCCCATTGAGCCACCCAGGCACCCTCACCACCACATTCTAAGGTCTCCCTGGACACCAAGCAGCATTGTGACTCATTAGACTGAGAACATCCGTCAACTTAGATCACTTGGAAATTTGAACAAAAACCAGCAGATCAAGCCTGCAATGTTCCTCAGCTGCAATGGTCATGCAAGGAAGACTTCCCAGGCCCCCATTCAGATACCTCTGCTGTCGAATCTTTCTATATGGGGGACCCTGGAGCCTTGTAAGCGGACTTCCCCTGTCCCACAGTAGGACACCTTGCTGTTTGGAGCAGCTCACAAGGTCCTGCTTGGGAAAATCTCCAAGAATTCTTGAGGCCACCCCACAATTCGTTGACCATCATGGATGCAAACCCAGCGTGAGCAGACATCTGACCCTCGCCCATACTCAGGTGCTGGAAATCTCGAAACAACCACTGCACAATGGAATGGTCCTGTGGTCGGCACTGAGCTTATCCGTGGTTTGTGTTTTCAGACTTCTGTCTTCACACTCCTCGCCTACAAGCCCTTCATATTGGGAATTCTGAAGCCACAGTGCAGCTTTCTGCCTGCCCACCAGAAAGAAGTGCCCTATGGGTCTTCGTAGAAACCCACATGAGGATCCTCCTGCACGGCCCTCAATGGCACCCCAATATAATAGACCGACCTCTGCATAAATTGTCTATCTGACACCGCCTGATCCCCGACCTCCTGTCAGCCACCCAGATAGTGGGCCCCATATCCTCCAGGTGGGTCCAACCTTGGCCCGAGGCCATCATCTTGAAGCAACCTGGATATTCAGGTACCTGTCCCAGACTTAGCTCAAATTCCTGCCCATAGGGGACTCAGAAGCACAAAAGAGTGCTCCTCCTTCCCCATGGCCAGAAAACTGAATGTTGAGATGGCTGTACAACCCTGAGTGGGAACCAGGTGCATGGTCCATGAGACCATGCCTACACAGGACGGGCAGCTGGGCACAAATAGGCATTGTGACCCTCAGAATGAGACCCCTTTCCAAAGATCCCCCTTGGGATCTGGACCAGGATCCCAAATCGAAGCTTTGGTTAAGTTTTCCCAGTGTCTGGACCCAGAACCCATCTCTGGAATCCCTGTTTGTACAGGATCCCAGAGATGGAATACAGTCTTTTCCTCTTCCCCAAAAAGAAACCAAACTCTTGGGTGCCAAGCAGAATCACCAGAGTGGAATAATATCCCATGGACACATGAGGTCACCCCTCCATTTAGTGGCCATCCTAGACACACAATCCAGACAGAAAAGCCTGTGCTCCTCCCTCCCAGCCACCTGAATTTCAAATCCCGAGGAGCTTCCCTCAGGGTCTTCATATTCGGACTGCCATCACCTCACTCCTATCTCTTATCCGAGGTTGTGTCTAAAGTCTTTGATCCCAAAGTCCTGACACACATGACCTCCAGGATGGGGCCTCGAGAAACACATGACATCACTGGCCCTGCTCTCCTGAGGAAACCCTGCCCATCTCAGTTTCCCAAAATGTCCATATTAGGAGAAAACTGCAAGGCCCCTGACTGCACCCCAATATCATAGGCCACTCTGGAATAAGCGCACAGCCTGACACAGCCTCAGCACCTACCTCCAGGATGACATGCAGGCCAATGGCACTTAGTCCGAAGATTGAAACTTCCATGGCCCTAAAACCTCATCAGAACCCTAGCTTATGTTTTGAGGTCTCTCTTCCTAGAGGTCTGTTCTGGAAATTCAAGCATATGGTCCAACCTGTGGTCCGTGAGCCATACAAGAGCACACATCCTGTCCCAAGAAGGAAACCTGGCTCCTGGGTACTGGGTCTAATCCTAAGGATAGAGAATCCTCAATGGTCAGAGAGCCGCCACCACATTCTAAGGTCTCCCTGGACACCAAGCAGCATTGGGACCTGTTAGACTGAGAACTTCCATCAACGCAAATCACTTGGAACTTGGAATCAGTGTCATTGGTTCAAGCTTACCCTGTTCCTCAGCTGCAATGGTAACACGAGATTGGCTTCCCAGGCCTCCATTCAGAGAGCATTGCTATCGAATCTTCCATATGGGGGACCCTGGAGCCCTGTAAGAAGACTTCTGCTGTCCCTTAGTAGGACACCTTGATGTTTGGAGCAGCTCACAAGCTCCAGCTTGGAAAAACCTCCAAGAATTCTTGAGGCCTCCCCACCATTTGTTGGCCATCATGGATACAAACTCCAGCGTGAGCAGACATCTTCCCCTCGCCCAGGTGCTGAAGATCTCGAAACAACTGCTGTACATTGGAATAGACATGTGCTCGGCACTGAGCGTAACCGTAGCTTATGTTTTCATAATTCTGTCCTCACACTCCTCGCCTGCAAACCCTCCAACTTGGATATTCTGGAGCCGTAATGCAGCCATCTGCCTGCTCACCAGATAGAAGAAGTGAAGAAAGGGTCTGTGCAAAAATCCCCCATGAGGATCCAGTTGCACAGCTCTCAAAAGCACCCCAATATCATAGGCCGAACTCTCCACGAATGTTCTGTCTGACACAGCTCGAGCCCGAGCTCCTGACAGGCACCCAGAAAGCAGGCCTCATTTTCTGCAGGTGGGTCCTGCCTTGGCCCGAGGACCTCATCTCAAAGTGAACTGGGTATTCAGGCACCGGTCCCAGAACTTAGCTCAAATTCCTGCCCATGGGGGAACCTGAAGCATAAAAAAGTACCCCTCCTTCCCCATGGCAGGAAAACTGAATGTTGAGATGGCAGTCCAACCCTCAGAGTGGGAGCCAAGTGCATAGCCCATGAGGTCACACCCACTCAGCATGGGCATCTGGGCAAAACAGGCATTGTGACCCTCAGAATGAGACCCATTTCCAACAAGAACACTCGGGAGCTGTACCAGGAAAACATAGAGCAGGACCCTAGGCCCAAATCCTAAGCCTTGTTGCGGTGATCCAGGCTCCAGAACCCAGGACCCATCTCTGGAATGGCTGTTTGGACGGGATCCCTGACTCAGAAAACTGCGCTCCTCCCATCCCCCGGAAATACACCAAACTCTTGGGTGCCGAGCAGAATTCCCAGAGAGGTAGAATCTCACATGGACCCATGAGGCCACCCCTCCATTTCGTGGCCATCATAGACAAACAAGTCAGACAGAAAAGACTGTGCTCCTGCCTCACAGCCGTCCGAATTTCATATCTGGAGATGCTTCGCTCAGGGTCTGCAGATTGGGTCTGCCATCACCTCGAGCTTAACTCTTACCCGAGTTTGTGTCTGAAGACTTTGGACCCAGAGTCCTGACCCATATGCCCTCCAGGATGGGGCCTCCAGGAACACACAACAGCACTGGGCCAGCTCTCCCAAGGAATGTCAGCCTGTCTCAGTTTCCCAACCCACCAGATTAAGAGAAAATTGCAAGGCCCCTAATACCACCCCAATTCCATAGGAAGCTCCAGAAAAAATGCATAGTCTGACACAGCCTCAGAATATACCTCCAGGAAGACACCCAGGTCAATGGAAAGGGATGAAATGGCCTAACCCATGGCAGGTTCGATGTGCTGGGTGTGAAGCCAACTGTCTCAATGTCTCTCACAAGGTCTGGGCTCAGGCTATGTAAGACAGAGCACAGTGTTTAGGGTAGCCTATGCAATTGGGGTGTTGCCGAGGGCTGAGCAGGTTGATTTTCATTTGGGGTTTCTGAGCAATGCCATAGACAATGTTTTTCTTTGGGGGGCAGGCAGAGTGCTTCGTTCTGGAACCAGAATTCCCAATCATGAGGGCTTTTGGGCCAGGAGTGCTAGGGTAGAGTCTGAAAACAAAAGATAGGGTGAGGTTGGGAGCAGGCACACTCTGCAAAGGCTGAAAGGATATCTCATGCATCTGAAGTCAGGCTGAGGATCAGACGTTGGCTGAGGTTGGATTGTGCCCTTGATAGCACCTTCATGAAGCAGGTGCCTCATGATGCCAACGAAATTTTCCCACGCTGAGTTTGGAGGTTGCCACAAACCACAAGGTTTCCTTCTGCAAGACAATCGAGTCCTGTTGAGTGGCTCCAGTACATACCATACGGAAGGACTAAAGAGGAGGGTTCAAAGGATGGATCCCTGAACAGCATGCCTCGCATTCCCTTTGGCCATTAACGACAAGATATGTTTGATCTGTTGGCTCTGGGGCAAGCTAACCAGCGGGCTGAGTTGAAATGGCCTCTCCTGAGGATGCGTCATAATGTGTGTTTCTGTCCATGGAGACCTTGGAATGTGATGGTTGTACTGTGGCCCTGCGGAATTCTCCGACCAGAAGGGTTTGATACAGATCCAGTAAGAAAGCACTCCATGTGGAGACGAGAGAGGTTTGGTTTGGAGCCTCAGAAAAACCTAATATGCTGGTATACGAAACCAGACCTCTGAGGACAGACACATGAAAACTAAAGCTAAGGTTCATATTAGGGCCTAAGGGCCTGTACATTTCAATCTTCTGTCTCTGGGGACACTGTCTGAGAGTCTAAGTGGTGATAATGGCTCAGCTGGTGTCAGAGTGCCCCTTTTAGTCCAGGGCAGCCTACACTATCAGGATGGCCTCAGGGGCCTTGGAGCTTTTCCCTAACCTGTAGGGTTGTGGTCAATGGATTGGGCACACTTTCCTTGGAGAGGGCAGGCACAATCTTTCGCTGTGGCTCCAGATGCCCTAGCCTAGAGGGTGTGTGGGTCCAGGCTGTGGGCACAGAAGTCTGAAAACACAAACTCAGCTTATGAGTGGCGCCGAGGGTATGGCAGGCCGGATGTACAGATAGAGAGTGAGTTCCTTGGCTTGTGAATCAAGGGCGAGATTCCTTCAGGCTTTTGTCTTTGGATGCGTCCAGGATAGCCGTAGATTGTAGGGGGTGGCCTCAGTGACTGTGGACAAGTATCCCTCTCTGGGGATTTGACCCAGCTAACAGGAGTTTGGGGTCATTTTGGGGGAAGGGTGGAGTCCTGTTGTCTGGCTCATGTGTCTCTCCAAGAAAGTGATTCCAGAGCAGAGCCCCAGGAACGGGGGGGAGACTGGAAAACTCAAACACTGGTGAGGATTGGGTGTATAGGGGCTAGGCACGCCCCATATGCGGGCTCTTGGTCAAGGCCCTGACAGGCCTTTCTTTGATATTGGGCTCATGCTGAGGGTCCCAGAGTGAATTTGTGCCCAAGGCAGCACTCAAGTTTGGGCGTGGTTTCAGGGGAAATGAAGGTTTCTCCCACCCTGAAGGTGTGACTCCATGCCAAGAGCAAGCCTTACAGCCATGGGGAAGAAGGAGTTCTGATTTGTGATTCAGATGCCCAACTGTGTGGCGAATTGATATAATATCTGGGTTTAGATATCTGAAAACCAAGGTTAGGAAGAGATAACGGCATAAGACCATAGCGTGTCAGAAGTGCTAGGTGTGTGGCCAGCTGTCTCCTTGCCTGTCTGGACGTCTGGCATCAGGCTGTGAAAGGCAGAGCATTAGTGCCCAGAGCAGCCTATCAAATCTGAGTGCCGTCGAGGCAAGAGCAGGTTGATCCTCATCTGGGTTTTATGGAGAGGCCCACAAGGAAACGTTTTCTACCGGTGGGCAGTCACTGGGCTGGCTCGTGGTTCTGCAAATCCTACTCTGGAGGGATTGTTTGCCAGGAGTGTGAGGAAGGAAGCCTGAAAACACAAGCTAGCATGAGGTTTGGGACCGAGGGCACGGCAGGCCACTCTGCAGAGGCTTAATCAAGATCTCCTGCATTGCGGTCATATCTACTATGAGACGTGCTTCAAGCTAGAGTTTTTGTCCATGATGGCCTCTCCCTGAAGGATATGGGGGGCTTCATGAGGCCCGGCAGGTTTACCATTTTCTCATACACTGAAGGTTTGACTCACGGCCAGCAGCAAGGTTTCTTGCCATGGGGAAGGAGGGGTTATGACTTGTGCATCAGGTTCCCCCTGTGCAGGGATTGGAGATAAGGTCTAGGTTCCAATGACTGAAAACCCAGGTTGGGAATGGATGGTGGCCTAAGGCAGTGGCGGGTCCAATGTGCTGGGTGTGCAGCCAGCTGTGTCGGTGTCTGTTGGAAGGTCTGGGCTCAGGCTATTTGCGACAGAGCATCAGTGTTTAAGGTAGCCTATGCAATTGGGGTGTTGCCGAGGGCCAAGCAGTTTGATCCTCATTTGGGGTTTCTGGGCAGCACCATAGACAATGTTTTTCTCCTGGGAGGCAGGCAGAGTGCTTCAGTGTGGCCCCAGAATTCCCAGTAGGGAGGGTTTGTGGGCCAGGAGTGTGAGGACGGAAGTCTGAAAACACAAGCTAGGGTGAGGATTGGAGCCAAGGGCAGAGCAGGCCCAATCAGCAGAGGCTGAATCAAAATCTCCTGCATCTGAAGTCAGGCTGAGGATCAGAAGTTGGCTGAGGCTGGAGTATGTGTCCATGATGGCACCTTCATGAAGCGGGGGCCTCATGAGTTTGGGGTCATTTTGTGGGAAGGGTGGAGTCGTGTTGTCTGGCTCATGTGTCTCTCCAAGAAAGGGATTCCAGAGCAGAGCCCAGGTACAGGTGGGGCGACTGGAAAACTCAAACACTGGTGAGGATTGGGTGCATAGGGGCTTGGCAAGCCCCATATGCGGGCTCTTGGTAGAGGTCCTGACAGGCCTTTCTTTGACATGGGGCTCATGCTGAGGGTCACAGTGTGAATTTGTGCCCAAGCAGCACTCAAGTTTGGGCGTGGCATCAGGGGCCATGAAGGTTTCTCCCACCCTGAAGGTGTGACTCGATGCCAAGA
Source organism: Mustela nivalis (assembly GCF_964662115.1). Classification (NCBI taxonomy): domain Eukaryota; kingdom Metazoa; phylum Chordata; class Mammalia; order Carnivora; family Mustelidae; genus Mustela; species Mustela nivalis. The sequence continues at coordinate 1,029,129 of NW_028136368.1, forward strand.
GAAAGCTTGACAGCCATGGGGAAGGAGGAGTTCTGTTTTGTGCTTGCGATACCCAGCTGTGTGGAGAATTGATATAATGTCTAGGTTCAGATATCTGAAAACCAAGGTTAGGAAGAGGTGACGGCATAAGACCATGGCGTGTCCGAAGTGCTGGGTGTGTGGCCAGCTGTCTCTTTGTCTGTCTGGACGTCTGGCTTCAGGCTGTGTCAGACAGAGCATGAGTGCCCAGAGCAGCATATCCAGTTCGGGGACCGTCAAGGCCCGAGCAGGTTGATCCTCATCTGGGTTTTTTGGAGAGCCCCACAGGGAAACGTTTTTCTTCCGTTGGGCAGACACTGGGCTGGGTTGTGGTTCTGGAGTTCCTAGTCCGTAGGGCTTGTTGCCAGGAGTGTGAGGAAGGAAGTCCGAAAACAAAAGCTAGCGTGAGGTTTGGGACCGAGGGCATGGCAGGGCCACTCTGCAGAGGCTGAATCGAGATCTCCTGCACTGAGGTCATGTCAACTATGAGACGTGCCTCAGGCTAGAGTTTTTGTCCAGCATGGCCTCTTCCTGAAGGGTGAGGGCTTCATTAGGCCAGGGATGTTTGCCTACGATGGGATTTGTGAATTACTCCAAAACTCAAGGTTTCCTTCTGCACGACAGTCGAGTCCTATTGGATGGTTCCAGGAGGCCCCATACGGAAAGACTCGAGAGCAGGTGTCTAAGCATGGATGCCTGGGAACGCCACCTCATATTCCCACTCTTTAGTCAGGACAAGGCAGGCTCAATCTGCAGGCTCCTGGGTGAGCTACCCAGAGGGGGAGTTGAAATGGACTCTCCTGAAGATGAGTCCTACTGTGGCTTGGTGGCCTGGGAGACCTTGGAATGTGGAGGTGGCTCAGGGACTCTGCAGGGTTCTCCAAACTGAGGTGTTTGACACAGCTCCAACAGGGAAGCTTCCCATGTGGAGAGGAGTGGAGTTCTGTTCAGTGCCTCAGGAAAGCCCCATATCCTGTTCTTCGAACCAAAGCCTCTGAGGAGTAACACCTGGAACCCAAAGCAAGAGTTGAGATTACGGCCTAAGGGCCTGTCCGGCTCAACCTTCTATCTCTGTTGACATCTGTGGGCATGCCTTCGTGGAGGTAGCTGCTCAGCTTGTGTCCGAATGCCCCTGTGTGTCCAAGGAGCCTCCCAGTAGTGGGATGTCCTCGGGGGCCTTGAGGTTTCTCATATTCTGGAGGTGTGTGGCCAAAGGAATGGACACAGTTTCCCAGGAGAGAGCAGGCACGGTCCTGTGGTTGGCTCCAGAGGACCCAGCCTAGAGGCTGTGTTTGCCAGGGCTGTGGGGACAGATGTCTGAAAAAGCAAACTTGGCTCAGCTAGTGGCCAAGGTAATGGCAGGACTGATCTCCAGTCCGTGAGGGGAGATCCTCTGGATATCAAAGGAGGGCAAGTGGGAGGCAGTCACTCAGGATTTTGTCTCTGGGTGTTGCGTTCACAGTGTCCGGTCAGGGTAGGGGTTGTCTCAGAGGCCGAGGAAGAGCCTTCCTCTCGGAGGATTGTCCAAGTTCCCAAGTGTTTGGGTTCATTCTGTGGGAAGGGAAGAGTACTGTATTCTCCAACAGGGAACCCCCCAGGAGAGGGACTCTAGAGCACAGCAGTGGGTTCCCTGAACTGGAATACACACCATCTAGTTAGTCCTGGGTGCCTATGGGCATGGCAAGCCACATATGCGGGCTCTTGGTCCAGTCACTGAGAGGCGTTACTTGAATAAGGTACTCACGCTGAGGGTCACAATGTGTGTTTGTGCCCAAGGCGGCCCTAAAGCTTGAGCGTTGCCTCATGGGCCATGTCGTTTTTCCTACACTGAAGGTTTGACTCACTGCCAGCAGCAAGGTTTCTTGACATGGGGTAGTAGGGGTTCTGACTTGTGCATCAGGTTCCCCCCTGTGCAGGGATTGGAGATAAGGTCTAGGTTCCGATGACTGAAAACCCAGGTTGGGAATGGATGGTGGCCTAAGGCAGTGGCGGGTCCAATGTGCTGGGTGTTCAGCCAGCTCTGTCGGTGTCTGTTGGAAGGTCTGGGCTCAGGCTATTTGCGACAGAGCATCACTGTTTAAGGTAGCCTATGCAATTGGGGTGATGCCGAGCGCCAAGCAGTTTGATCTTCATTTGGGGTTTCTGGGCAGCGCCATAGACAAGGTTTTTCTCCTGGGAGGCAGGCACAGTGCTTCATTGTGGCCCCAGAATTCCCAGTAGGGAGGGTTTGTGGGCCAGGAGTGTGAGGACGGAAGTCTGAAAACACAAGCTAGTGTGAGGATTGGAGCCAAGGGCAGAGCAGGCCCACTCTGCAGAGGCTGAATCAAAATCTCCTGCATCTGAAGTCAGGCTGAGGATCAGACGTTGGCTGAGGCTGGAGTATGTGTTCATGATGGCACCTTCATGAAGCGGGGGCCTCATGAGGCCAAGGAAGTTTTCCCACGCTGAGTTTGGAGGTTGCCCCAAACCACAAGGTTTCCTTCTGCGGGACATTCGAGTCCTGTTGCATGGCTCCAGGACATACCATTTGGAAGGACTGGAGATCAGGGTTCGAAGGATGGATCCCTGTACAGCATTCCTCGCATTCCAATTGGCCATAAGCGACAAGATATGTTTGATCTGCTGCCTCTGGGTCACGCTACCCAGGGGGCTGAATTGAAATGGCCTCTCCTGAGGATGTGTCATAATGTGCGTTTGGGTCCATCGAGACCTTGGAATGTGCTGGTTGTTCGGTGGCCTTGCGGAACTCTCCTACCTGAAGGGTTTGATACATCCCCAGTAAGAAAGCTGCCCATGTGGAGACGAGAGATGCTTGGTTTGGTGCCTCAGAAAAGCCCCATGTGCTGGTCTACGAAAACAGTCCTCTGAGAACGGACACATGGAAACAAAGCTAAGGTTCATATTAGGGCCTGGGGGCCTGTCCATTTCAACCTTCTGTCTCTGGGGACACTGTCTGAGAATCTAAGTGGAGATAGTTGCTCTGCTGGTGTCAGAGAGCCCCTCTTAGTCCAGGGTGGCCTACCTATTGATGGCCTCAGGGGCCTTGGAGCTTTTCCCTAAACTGTAGGGTTGTGGTCAATGGATTGGACACACTTTCCTTAGAGAGGGCCGGCACAATCTTTCGCTGTGGCTTCAGAGGCCCTAGCCTGGAGGTTGTGTGGGTCCATGCTGTGGGCACAGAAGTCTTAAAACACAAAGTCAGCTTATGAGTGGCGCCTAGGGTATGACAGGCCGGATGTACAGCCCGAGAGGGAACTCCTGGGCCTCTGAAACAAGGGCGAGTGGAAGGCGTACCTTCAGGCTTTTGTCTCTGGATGTTGTGTCCGGGATAGCCGTGGATTGGAGCGGTGGCCTCAGGGACTGTGGACGAGTATCCCTCTCTGGGGATTTGTCCCAGCTCCCAAGAGTTTGGGGTCATTTTGAGGGAAGGGTGGAGTCGTGTTGTCTGGCTCATGTGTCTCTCCAAGAAAGGGATTCCAGAGCAGCGCCCAGGTACAGGTGGGGCGACTGGAAAACTCAAACACTGGTGAGGATTGGGTGCATAGGGGCTTGGCAAGCCCCATATGCGGGCTCTTGGTCCAGGTCCTGACAGGCCTTTCTTTGACATGGGGCTCATGCTAGGGTCACAGTGTGAATTTGTGCCCAAGCAGCACTCAAGTTTGGGCGTGGCATCAGGGGCCATGAAGGTTTCTCTCACCCTGATGGTGTGACTCCATGCCAAGAGCAAGCTTGACAGCCATGGGGAAGGAGGAGTTCTGTTTTGTGCTTGCGATACCCAGCTGTGTGGAGAATTGATATAATATCTAGGTTCAGATATCTGAAAACCAAGGTTAGGAAGAGGTGACGGCATAAGACCATGGCGTGTCCGAAGTGCTGGGTGTGCGGCCAGCTGTCTCCTTGTCTCTCTGGACGTCTGGTTTCAGGCTGTGTCAGACAGAGCATGAGTTCCCAGAGCAGCATATCCAGTTCAAGGTCCGTCGAGGTCCGAGCAGGTTGATCCTCATCTGGGTTTTCTGGAGAGCCCCACAGGGAAACGTTTTTCTTCCGTTGGGCAGACACTGGGCTGGGTTTTGGTTCTGGAGTTTCTTGTCCGGAGGGCTTGTTTGCCAGGAGTGTGAGGAAGGAAGTCTGAAAACACAAGCTAGCGTGAGGTTTGGGACCGAGGGCACGGCAGGCCCACTCTGCAGAGGCTGAATCGAGATCTCCTGCACTGAGGTCATGTCAACTATGAGACATGCCTCAGGCTAGAGTTTTTGTCCAGCATGGCCTCTTCCTGAAGGGTGAGGGCTTCATTAGGCCAGGGATGTTTGCCTACGATGGGATTTGTGAACTACTCCAAACCTCAAGTTTTCCTTCTGCACGACAGTCGATTCCTATTGGATGGTTCCAGGAGGCCCCATACGGAAAGACTCGAGAGCAGGTGTCTAAGCATGGATGCCTGGGAACGCCACCTCATATTCCCACTCTTTAGTCAGTACAAGGCAGGCTCAATCTGCAGGCTCCTGGGTGAGCTACCCAGAGGGGAGAGTTGAAATGGACTCTCCTGAAGATGAGTCCTACTGTGGCTTGGTGGCCTGGGAGACCTTGGAATGTGGAGGTGGCTCAGGGACTCTGCAGGGTTCTCCAAACTGAGGTGTTTGACACAGCTCCAACAGGGAAGCTTCCCATGTGGAGAGGAGAGGAGTTCTGTTCAGTGCCTCAGGAAAGCCCCATATCCTGTTCTTCGAACCAAAGCCTCTGAGGAGTAACACCTGGAACCCAAAGCAAGAGTTGAGATTACGGCCTAAGGGCCTGTCCGGCTCAACCTTCTATCTCTGTTGACATCTGTGGGCATGCCTTCGTGGAGGTAGCTGCTCAGCTTGTGTCCGAATGCCCCTGTGTGTCCAGGGAGCCTCCCAGTAGTGGGATGTCCTCGGGGGCCTTGAGGTTTCTCATATTCTGGAGGTGTGTGGCCAAAGGAATGGACACAGTTTCCCAGGAGAGAGCAGGCACGGTCCTGTGGTATGGCTCCAGAGGACCCAGCCTAGAGGCTGTGTTTGCCAGGGCTGTGGGGACAGATGTCTGAAAAAGCAAAATTGGCTCAGCTAGTGGCCAAGGTAATGGCAGGACTGATCTCCAGTCCGTGAGGGGAGATCCTCTGCATATCAAAGGAGAGCAAGTGGGAGGCAGTCACTCAGGATTTTGTCTCTGGGTGTTGCGTTCACAGTGTCCGGTCAGGGTAGGGGTTGTCTCAGAGGCCGAGGAAGAGCCTTCCTCTCGGGGGATTGTGCAAGCTCCCAAGTGTTTGGATTCATTCTGTGGGAAGGGAAGAGTACTGTTTTCTGCCACATGGGACCCCCCAGGAGAGGGACTCTAGAGCACAGCAGTGGGTTCCCTGAACTGGAATACACACCATCTAGTTAGTCCTGGGTGCCTATGGGCATGGCAAGCCACATATGCGGGCTCTTGGTCCAGTCACTGAGAGGTGTTACTTGAATAAGGTACTCACGCTGAGGGTCACAATGTGTGTTTGTGCCCAAGGCGGCCCTAACGCTTGGGCGTTGCCTCATGGGCCATGCCGTTTTCTCCTACACTGAAGGTTTGACTCACTGCCAGCAGCAAGTTTTCTTGCCATGGGGAAGGAGGGGTTCTGACTTGTGTATCAGGTTCCCCCCTGTGCAGGGATTGGAGATAAGGTCTAGGTTCCGATGACTGAAAACCCAGGTTGGGAATGGATGGTGGCCTAAGGCAGTGGCGGGTCCAATGTGCTGGGTGTGCAGCCAGCTGTGTCGGTGTCTGTTGGAAGGTCTGGGCTCAGGCTATTTGCCTCAGAGCATCAGTGTTTAAGGTAGCCTATGCAATTGGGGTGTTGCCGAGGGCCAAGCAGTTTGATCCTCATTTGGGGTTTCTGGGCAGCGCCATAGACAATGTTTTTCTCCTGGGTGGCAGGCAGAGTGCTTCATTGTGGCCCCAGAATTCCCAGTAGGGAGGGCTTGTGGGCCTGGAGTGAGAGGACGGAAGTCTGAAAACACAAGCTAGGGTGAGGATTGGAGCCAAGGGCAGAGCAGGCCCATTCTGCAGAGGCTGAATCAAAATCTCCTGCATCTGAAGTCAGGCTGAGGATCAGACGTTGGCTGAGGCTGGAGTATGTGTCCATGATGGCACCTTCATGAAGCGGGGGCCTCATGAGGCCAAGGAAGTTTTCCCACGCTGAGTTTGGAGGTTGCCCCAAACCACAAGGTTTCTTTCTGCGGTACATTCGAGTCCTGTTGCATGGCTCCAGGACATACCATACGGAAGGACTGGAGAGCAGGGTTCGAAGGATGGATCCCTGTACAGCATGCCTCGCATTCCAATTGGCCATTAGCGATAAGATATGTTTGATCTGGGGCCTCTGGAACACGCGACCCAGGGGGCTGAGTTGGTTCCTTCAACTGGAATACACACCATGTAGTTAGTCCTGGGTGCCTATGGGCATGGCAGGGACTATATGCAGGATCTTCGTCCCGAACCTGACAGGCCTTTCTTTGACATGGGGCTCATGCTAGGGTCATAGTGTGAATTTGTGCCCAAGCAGCACTCATGTTTTGGCGTGGCATCAGGGGCCATGAAGGGTTCCCCACGTGAAGGTGTGACTCCATGTAAAGAACAAGCATTACAGCCATGTGGAATGCAGAGTTCTGATTGTGATTCTGATACACAAACTCAGCTTTTTTTGGGGACGTCGGTATGGCAGGCCCAATATACAAACCATGAGAAGAACTCATGAAGATTTGAATATAGAGCGAGTCTGAGGTGCTTGCTCAGGCATTTGTCTCTGGAATTTGTATCAGCAATGGCCGTAGAATGTCGGGGATGCTTCATGGGCCATGGACGAATCTACCTCTATGAGGATTTCGCCCGATTCCCAATTTTTTTTCGTCAAACTGTGGGATGGGAGAACTCCTTTCAGTTTTGTTACCTCAGGTGTCCCACCAAAAGAGGAATTCCAAAGCAAAGCCGTGGGGAAGACTGAAGGGACCACCAGAACTATGGTTCAAAATTGGGGACTAAGGGCATGGCAAGCCCAATATGCTATCTCTTCATCCAGCCACTGAGAGGCCTTACTTGAGGACTTTGGTCAGGCTAAGGGTCACAATGTGTGTTTGTGACCAATGTAGCCTGCGAGCATGGCGGGGCCTCATGGGCAACACTGGATTCAACTACACTGAAAGTTGGACAACATGCCAAACACAAGGTATCTTGCCATGGGGATGGAGTTCTGCTTTCTACATCCCGTTCAACCCTGGGCAGTGATTGGAGGTAAGGTCTAGAATCTAAAGCCTGAAATCCGAGGTTGGGAAGAGATGACGACCTAAGGCCATGGCGGCTCGATGTGCTCAGTGTGCGGCCAGCTGTCTGGGACGGGCCAGGGAGTCCAGGCTCAGGCTGTGTCAGAAAGGGCATTAGTGCCCTGGTCAGCCTATGTATTTGGGGTACAGCCACGGTCGGTGCAGGTTGATCCTCATTTGGGGTTACTGGGTAGCCCCAGAGGACAATGTTTTTCTTCTGGAGGGCAGGCAGAGTGCTGCATTGTAGTTCTGGATTGCCAAACTGGAGGGCTTGTGGGCCAGTAGTCTGACGACAAAAGTTTGAGAACACAAGCTAGGCTTAGGTTTCTGGGTGAGGCCATGGCAGGCACAATCTACAGCCCTGAATCGAGATCTCGTGCATCTGAAGTCAGGGCGAGGATCAGACGATCGCTCAGGTTGTAGTTTCTGTCCATGATGGCCCCTTCATGAATGGGGGGGGGATCACGAGGCCATGGGGGTTTTCCCACGATGGGAGTTGTGAGAAGCTCCAAACTGCAGAGAGTCTTCTGCAGGACAATTGAGACCTGTTGTTTGGCTCCAGGCCAATGATTCTGAGTAGGGTTCTAGGATGGATGGCTGGGTAGCCCACCTCGCATTCCAATTGTCTCCTAGCAACAAGACAGGTTAGATCTCCTGGATCTGTGGGGAGCAACCGAGGACGCTGCATTAAAATGGACACCCCTGGGCATGGTTCCTAATGTGCTTTTGTGTCTAAGGAGACCTTGGAATGAAGCGGTGGCACTTGGGCCCTAAAGAGTTCTACTAAAGAGAGGCTTTGACACAGCTCCAACGTGCAAGTATCCCATATTTAGATGAGATGTTTTCAGTTGGATGAGTCAAGAAACAGCTATATGCTGCTTTTGAATTCCAGGCTTCTGAGGAGAGATGCCTGGAAACGAAAGCAATGGATCTGATTACTGCCTAGGGGCCTGTTCTTTCCTTTTTACCTCTGGGGACATCTGTCTATGGGTCTGAGTGCAGGGAGGTGCTCTGTAGTGCTCAGATTGCCCCTGTTTTTCCTGGGAAGCCACCACTATTGAGATGGATCAGGGACTTTGGAGGTTTATCCTATTAGAAGTGTTGTGTCCATTGGAATGGGCACACACAATTCCCTTGGAGAGGGCAAGTACAGTCCTCAGGTTTGGCTCAAGGGGCCTTAGCCTGTAGGTTGTGTAGGCCAGGGCTGTTTGGACAGTTGTCTGAAAACACAAACTCGGCTTATGTTTCGGGTCATAAGTATGGCAGGACTGATCTACAGACCATGAGGAGAACTCTTCTGGATTTGAAAGAAGGGCGAGTGTGAGGCTCCTGCTCAAGTTTTTGTCTCGGGATATCGTGTCACTCATGGTCGTGGAATTTCTGGGTGACTTCATGGGAAATGGACGATTCTTACTCTCTGGTGTTTTGGCCCCGTCCAAAGAGTTTGGGGTCATTCTGTGGGCTGGAAGAAGTCCTTTTTTTTTTTTTTTTTTTTTGTTGTTTTCTTTTTTAACCTCAGGTGTCCCACCAAATGAGGGATTCCAGAGTAGAGCCCTGGGGAGGGGCGACTGGACAATCAGAAATCTGGTTAAAAATTGGGGCCTAGGAACATGTCAAGCCCATTATGTCATCTAATGGTCCAGCCAATGAGAGGACTTACTAGAGGAGAGGACTCATGCTGAGGGTCACAATGCGTGTGTATGCCCTCGTCGCACTCAAGAATGGGCAGGGCCTCAGGGTGAATGCTGGTTTCTCCTACACTGAACGTTGGACAACGTGCCAACCACAAGTGTTCTTGCCATGGGTAAGGAGGAGTTCTGATTTCTGCATCACACTCACACCTGGGCAGTGATTGGAGATAAGGTCTCGGTTCTGAAGCCTGAAAACTGAGGTAGGGAAGAGATGATGACCTAAGGCCATGGCGGGTTTTATGTGCTCAGAGTGCGGTCAGCTTTCTGGGTGTCGGTCAGGAGTTCCGGGCTCAGGTTGTGTTCGACAGTGCATTAGTGCCCAGGTTAGACTATATAATTTGGGTAAAGTCGAGTGCTGTGTAGGTTTACCATCATTTAAGGTGCCTGGGAAGCTCATGAGGCAATAATTTTTTTTCTAGAGGGCAGGCACAGTGCTGCATTGTGGGGCCGGAATTGCCAAACTTGAGGGCTTCGGGGCCAGGAGTGTGAGGACAGAAGTCTGAGAAGACAAGCTAGACTTCGGTTTCAGGGCGAGGTCACGGCAGGTACCCCCTGCAGATCTGAACCAATATCTTATGCATCTGAAGTCAGGGCGAGGATCAGACTTTGGCTCAGGTTGGATTTTCTGTGCATGATGGATGCTTCATGAAGGGAGCGGAATCTCGAGGCCATTGAGGTTTTCCCACGTTGGGAGTTGTGGGATGCCCCCTTCAAGGATTCCTTCTGCGGGACAATTGAGACCTGTTGGACAGCTCCAGGACATCCCATATGGAATGACTCCAGAGCACCGTTCGCGGATGGATGCCTGGGAAGCCCACCTCGCATTCCAATTGTCTCCTAGCAACAAGACAGTTTAGATCTGATGGCTCTGCGGGAGCAACCTGGGTGGCTGAGTTGAAATGGACTTTCCTGAGGATGTGTCCTAATGTGTTTTTGTGTCCATGAGGGCCTTGGAATGGGGCGGTGGCACCGGGAATCTGAAGTTCTCTCCTAAGCTTTGGACATGGCTCCCATGCACAGGTTTCCTTGTGGAGACGAGATGAGTTCTGATGGGTGCCTCAGGAAAACCCCTATGCTCGTATTGGAATCAGGCTTTAGAGGACACATGCCTGTAACCCAAAGCAATGGATCCTATTATGGCCTAGGGTCCTGTCTGGTTCAATCTTCTTCTCTGGGGACATCCACCTATGGTATGAGTGGAGGTCGATTATCAGCTGGTGTCAGACAGCCCTTGTTTGTTCTGGGCGACCTACACTATTGGGATGGCCTTAGGGACTTTGGAGGTTTCTCCTAATTTGTACGATTATGGACCATGGAATGGGCAGAATTCCCATGGATTGGTAGGCACAGTCCTAATGTTTGGCTCCAGGGTCCCAGCCTGGAGAGTGTGTGGCCCAAGACTTTGAGGACAGAAGTCTGAAAACACAAACTCAGCTTAGGTTTGGGGATGTAGGTATGGCAGGCCCGATCGACAAAACATGAGAAGAACTCTTCAGGATATGAAGAAAGTGCGAGTCTGTGGCGATTGCTCAGGCTTTTGTCTCTGGATTTTGTATCAGTGATGGCCGTGGAATGTCGGGGAGGCCTCATGGGCCATGGACAAATCTTCCTCTCTTAGGATTTGGCCCGATTTCCAATTGCTTTTCGTCAATCTGTGGGATGGGATGACTCATTTCAGTTTTGTTACCTCAGGTGTCCCACCAAAAGAGGAATTCCAAAGCCAAGCCGTGGGGAAGACTGAAGGGACAACCCGAACTATGGTTAAAAATTGGGGCCTAGGGGCATGGCAAGCCCAATATGCTATCTCTTCATCCAGCCACTGAGTGGCCTTACTTCAGGACTGGGCTCAGCCTGAGGGTCACAATGTGTGTTTGTGAGCAATGTGGCCTGCGAGCATGGGCGGGGCCTCATGGGCCACACTGGTTTCAACTACACTGAACGTTGGACAACATGCCAACCACTAGGTTTCTTGCCATGGGGAAGGAGTTCTGATTTCTGCATCACCTTCAGCGTGGGCAGTGATTGGAGATAAGTTCTAGGTTCTGAAACCTGGAAACCGAGGTTGGGAAGAGATGACGACCTAAGGCCATGGCGGCTCAATGTGCTCAGTGTGCGGCCAGCTGTCTGGGAGGGGCCAGGCGTCCAGGCTCAGGCTGTGTCAGAAAGGGCATTAGTGCCCTGGTCAGCCTATGTATTTGGGGTACAGCCAAGGTCTGTGCAGGTTGATCCTCATTTGGGGTTACTGGTTAGCCCCAGAGGACAATGTTTTTTTTATCTGGAGGGCAGGCAGAGTGCTGCATTGTAGTTCTGGATTGCCAAACTGGAGGGCTTGTGGGCCAGTAGTCTGACGACAAAAGTCTGAGAAAACAAGCTAGGCTTAGGTTTCTGGGTGAGGCCATGGCAGGCACAATCTACAGACCTGAATCGAGATCTCGTGCATCTGAAGTCAGGGCGAGGATCAGACGATCGCTCAGGTTGGAGTTTCTGTCCCTGAAGGCTCCTTCATGAATGGGGGGGATCACGAGGCCATGGGGGTTTTCCCACGATGGGAGATGTGAGAAGCTCCAAACTGCAGAGAGTCTTCTGCAGGACAATTGAGACCTGTTGTTTGGCTCCAGGCCAATGATTCTGAGCAGGGTTCTAAGGATGGATGGCTGGGTAGCCCACCTCGCATTCCAATTGTCTCCTAGCAACAAGACAGGTTAGATCTCCTGGATCTGTGGGGAGTAACCGAGGACGCTGCATTGAAATGGACACCCCTGGGCATGGGTCCTAATGTGCTTTTGTGTCTAAGGAGACCTTGGAATGAAGCGGTGGCACTTGGGCCCTTAAGAGTTCTACTAAACAGAGGCTTTGACACAGCTCCAACGTGCAAGTTTCCCATGTGTAGATGAGATGATTTCTGTTGGGTGAGTCAACAAACAGCTATATGCTGCTTTTGAAATCCAGGCCTCTGAGGAGAGATGCCTGGAAACCAAAGCAATGGATCTGATTAGTGCCTAGGGGCCTGTTCTTTCCTTTTTACCTCTGGGCACATCTGTCTATGGGTGTGAGTGCAGGTAGGTGCTCTGAAGGGCTCAGATTGCCCCTGTTTTCCTGGGAAGCCACCACTTTTGAGATGGATCAGGGACTTTGGAGGTTTATCCTATTAGAAGGGTTGTGGCCATTGGAATGGGCACACACAATTCCCTTGGAGAGGGCAAGTACAGTCCTCATGTTTGGCTCCAGGGGCCTGAGCCTGTAGGTTGTGTAAGCCAGGACTGTTTGGACAGTTGTCTGAAAACACAAACTCGGATTATGTTTCGGGTCATAGGTATGGCAGGACTGATCTACAGACCATGAGGAGAACTCTTCTGGATTTGAAAGAAGGGCGAGTGTGAGGCTCCTGCTCAAGTTTTTGTCTCTGGATATCGTGTCACTCATGGTCGTGGAATTTCTGGGTGACTTCATGGGAAATGGACGATTCTTACTCTCTGG